>NC_091472.1:313060709-313369151 GCF_036971445.1 Narcine bancroftii
AGCCATTCTCAACCTTATTTTGACTATGAACACCACCACCATCCCCCACCACCCACCCCCCCACCATCCCCCCTCCCCCCCCCGCCAGAACTCTTCAAAGTTTATGGGCCTCTTTCCTGTGAAGCAGTTAGGTTTAGTTGGTTTCTTCCGTAATTCTCTCCTTCCGACTACATAAAAAAGCATTTGATGATTTCAGTCCGTGCCCCCTTTTCCTTAAATGTGCTGTGGCCTCCTGGGGGAGGGGGGTTGTGGCTGTATGGCCCCCATTAACAACAGCTGATCTAGAGTTCCACAGCACAGAAACAGGCCTGTTCTCCCAATTTGTCCATGCTAACCAATTTACCTGTACAGGTAGTAAATCACTAAAATCTGCAGACACTATGCTTGAAGTAAAAACACAACGCTGGAGAAACTCAGCTGGTCAAACAGTGTCCTTGATGTAGCAAAGGTAAAAATAAAACCAAAAGATAACCAAGCTATCTACCCACTTCTGTTCAGGCCATATCCCTCAGGGCCTTTATGATTAATTACCTGTCTAAGTACCTTTCAAAGAATACAATTGTATCCACCTCTATAACTTCCACTGGAAGCTTGTTCCATATTCACACCAATTCTGCGTGAAAAAGCTGCACCTCACATTCCCCTTAAACCTTCCCTTCTTACCTTTAACCTATGCTCCTGGAAAAAGATGATGACTATAAATTATTTTTTTTAAATTTAGACATACAGCACTGTAAAAGGCCCTTTCAGCCCACAAGCCCTCGGTAGGTTTTGAATGGTGGGAGGAAACTGGAACCTCCGGGGAAAACCCGCGAAAACACGGGGAGAACGTACAAACTCCTTACAGACAGCGCGAGATTCAAACCCCTGTCTTGATCACTGGCACTTGTAACAGCGTTGCGCTACCATGGACGCTCTTGAATATCTGATCAATTCCGCTTGTAACTTTATAAACCTCCACAAGGTCCCTCCTCAGCCTCCTTGGCTCCAGGGAAAAAAGTCCCAGCCTATCCAGTACCATCCTTGCGAATTATTTTTGGCCCCTTTCCAGTTTCACTTCATGGGATGGGATTCTTCAAAAAGTACACAAGTTATAGAGCCAGGGATTGGAAGCTGAAAGTAACCCAGCACTTGGCCTGTATTCCACAATGAAAGGAGACCCACATATATGTTCTGGTGTCCCAGAACATCTGGAAATGGGGATAAGCTGGGCATCAAGAGAGCATGGCAGCAAAACATCAGTTGAGGAAAGGGAGATCATTTACTTCAACCAAGTATCTACCATTGACCTTGTTAAAACATCGGAGTGCCTCTTAAGTGGTTCCTCTGGTACCACTTTGGGAAATTCAACCTGTACTATATTTTCCTCATCTTTCCAGTGAATTACCAGGTCAAACAGGGCAATATATAATTTCCTACGACTCTGTTATGAGGAACAGTAGCTGAGTTCTCTCCGTCGCTCCACCCCAGAATCCAGCAATCAACATGAATGACAGATTAATAGGTCTCGAACACAATGTAGTTTGTGGGAGCTTTATCGTACACAAATTGGATGCTGTATTCCCACAACAGCGCCACTGTCACAGCAGTTGTGAGCGAAACTGTAGCATTATGGTCATCAAGCAAACAAACCACTGCTCCATCGACTCAATCTATGCACTCCTCTCTCGTGAAAGCTGCCAGCATACTGTATAAATAGGCAAAAAATGGTTCAGCACAGACTGGAAGGGCCGAAGAGGCCTGCTTCTGTACAATAATGCTCTATGGTTCTAAAAGACCTATCCTACACCGTCAGGAGAAAGATATCGAGTGAGAAAACACAAACCTTCAGATTAAAGCAGTTTTTTTTTTCTTAAATGGACCTCTCTATGATAAAAGAAGATGCTCTTGAACATTTTTTCTATGCTCTGCACTTTGTCCTAAAAACACTTTACCATGTACTCTGACTGACTATAACACTAAACTCTCCACAAAAATCAGTTTGACACATCAACAGCCATCCGAACAACATTAGCAAAACCAAGGAGATGATTGTGGACTTCAGGAGGGAGTCAGGGGAACAAAACCCAGTCCTCAACGTGGAGAGGATCAAGAATTCAAATTCCTGGGTGTCAACATCTCCGAGGATCTGTCCTGGAGCCTCCACGTTGATGCAATCACAAAGAAGGCTCACCAGCAGCTATACTTTGTGAGGTGTCTGAGGAGATTCAGTATATCACTGAAGACTCTTGTAAACTTCTACAGGTGGGGAGCATTCTGGTTGGTTGCATCACTGTCGGGTGTGGAGGCACCAACTCTCAGGACAAGAGGGTTGTTAACTCGGCCTGCAACATCACGGGTACCAGACTTCACTCCATCGAGGACATCTATATGAAAACAGCCTGTCCTCAAAAACCCCCTCCACCCAGGCCATGCCCTCTTCACTCTGCTACCATTGGAAGAGAGTACAGGAGCCTAAAGACAAGCACACAGCGGCACAAGGACAGCTTCTTCTCCTCTGCCATCAGATTCCTCAAGGAAACCTATTCTCTTCATCTCATCCTGTATCTGACTTTTCTTCTTCTTTGGCTTGGCTTCGCGGACGAAGATTAATGGAGGGGTAATGTCCACGTCAGCTGCAGGCTCGTTTGTGGCTGACAAGTCCGATGCGGGACAGGCAGACACGGTTGCAGCGGTTGCAAGGGAAAATTGGTGGGTTGGGGTTGGATGTTGGATTTTTCCTCCTTTGTCTTTTGTCAGTGAGGTGGGCTCTGCGGTCTTCTTCAAAGGAGGTTGCTGCCTGCCAAACTGTGAGGCACCAAGATGCACGGTTTGAGGCGCCAAGATGCACGGTTTGAGGCGATATCAGCCCACTGGCGGTGGTCAATGTGGCAGGCACCAAGAGATTTCTCTAGGCAGTCCTTGTACCTCTTCTTTGGTGCACCTCTGTCTCGGTGGCCAGTGGAGAGCTCACCATATAACACGATTTTGAGAAGGCGATGGTCCTCCATTCTGGAGACGTGACCTACCCAGCGCAGTTGGATCTTCAGCAGTGTGGATTCGATGCTGTCGGCCTCTGCCATCTCAAGTACTTCGATGTTGGAGATGAAGTTGCTCCAATGAATGTTGAGGATGGAGTGGAGACAACGCTGGTGGAAGCGTTCTAGGAGCCGTAGGTGATGCCGATAGAGGACCCATGATTCGGAGCCGAACAGGAGTGTGAGTATGACAACGGCTCTGTATACGCTAATCTTTGTGAGGTTTTTCAGTTGGTTATTTTTCCAGACTCTTTTGTGCAGTCTTCCAAAGGCGCTATTTGCCTTGGGGAGTCTGTTGTCTATCTCGTTGTCGATCCTTGCATCCGATGAAATGGTGCAGCCGAGATAGGTAAACTAGTTGACCGTTTTGAATTTTGTGTGCCCGATGGAGATGAGGGGGGGCTGATAGTCATGGTGGGGAGCTGGCTGATGGAGGACCTCAGTTTTCTTCAGGCTGACTTCCAGACCAAACATTTTGGCAGGTTCCGCAAAACAGGACATCAAGCACTAAAGAGCTGGCTCTGAATGGGCAACTAAAGTGGCATCATCTGCAAAGAGTAGTTCACGGACAAGTTGCTCTTGTGTCTTGGTGTGAGCTTGCAGGCGCCTCAGATTGAAGAGACTGCCATCCGTGCGGTACCGGATGTAAACAGCGACTTCATTGTTGAGATCTTTCATGGCTTGTTTCAGCATCATGCTGAAGAAGATTGAAAAGAGGGTTGGTGCGAGAACACAGCCTTGCTTCACGCCATTGTTAATGGAGAAGGATTCAGAGAGCTCATTGCTGTATCTGACCTGACCTTGTTGGTTTTCGTGCAGTTGGATAACCATGTTGAGGAACTTTGGGGGGCATCCGAGGCTCTCTAGTATTTGCCAAAGCCCTTTCCTACTCACAGTGTCAAAGGCTTTGGTGAGGTCAACAAAGGTGATGTAGAGTCCTTTGTTTTGTTTTCTGCACTTTTCTTGGAGCTGTCTGAGGGCAAAGACCATGTCAGTAGCTCCTCTGTTTGCGCGAAAGCCGCACTGTGATTCTGGGAGAACATTTTCGGCGACACTAGGTATTATTCTATTTAGGAGAATCCTAGCGAAGATTTTGCCTGCAATGGACTGCAATACTCCATATTTAACCCACGTTTCAGGAATTTAAATTTAGATATACAGCACGCTATCAGACCTTTCCAGCCCATGAACCCATGCCGCCCAATTACAACCAATTGACTTACAACCCCCAAACGTTTTAAAAAGGAAATGATTCCAAAGCAGAGAGAAGAAAAAAAATCACACCTACACTATGCGAGAAAAGATAACAAGGTAATTAAACTATTATCAGTCATCAGGAAGCCATTCATTGTCATGTGAACACAGCACACTTAATTCAGATCAGCAAAGCTGCACCAGAGTAAAAGCTTCTCTGTAATTACCACGTGCAACAGGCACAAGGCATTGCCAAATCTTGTGATTTGTTTCCTTCTGAAAAACAGAGCTCCTTAATTTGCATGAGGTGGAGCAGGATAACTGAAGGTCAAGTCCCAAAAGAGGAAAAGAATAGACAGGCATCAGGGTACACAGGTTCATAGGCATTTGAAGTAGCAACACATGGGTAGCCTCTTGGCTTACTCCAAGAGGAATAGAATTTTAAAGCAAAGTTTATTCGAGATCTTGGTTGGACCACACTTATTCACCAAACAATTCTGGTTTCCAAGTAATAAACACAGAAGCGTTGGAGAAACCAGAACCAGGACCCCCAATGATGGCACCAACAAAGGAAGGGGATATTTCTGTTCAAGCTCCACAATCTTGGGCTATTTTCTCTGGAAAAGAGAGATGCTCTGGTAGAGGGTCTTTAACTTAGAAATGGCCAGGGCAGATGACATTTGTGGAAAAGGTCAAACTAGGGGCCTCAAATCAAAGATTATCAAATAGGACTTGGAGACCTGCTGCTCCCCTCAGAGAATGAGAATGTGGTTGAGGTAAAGAAGGGAGGTGGAGTGAAGTGGAAACTGATTATATAATCAAGGAAGGAAGAATTAGATTACGGTGAGAGGATGAGACAAAGGGTAGAAGTCTGCTCATATAGAAATAATCATGGTGGTGCTACTGAAGCAACTGTGTCGCAGTGTGAAATGGAGGACGAGAAAATGATCAGACGAGTTGAAGTTCAGTAAAAGTAGTTTTCTCAGTCACACGCAGTTTTTTTAAACCTTGCACGATCCAAATGGCATCATCGCATTGTAACATCATGACGTCACTCAGAACCTCCCAAGCCGGTTCAATTAAGCCTCACCACTGAGCAGAATAATCTACTGTAAAATTCTATATAATTCTGCAAAGCTTTTACATAGTTTTAGAAGCTGTCAGAAGAAAACCACCAGGTTATAGGTCAATGAAATTTGAATTCCACCAAGATGTTGGAGATTCAAGTGCCCAAGCTAACCGAAAAATCTGCCAAATATCTAATCCATCAGGGTTTCTTACAGTCATTGTCTATTTATTTGTTATTATTGCGCTACTTGTACAAGTTGGATTGCCTGGATAGCACACAAAACAAAGCTCCTTAATGTATTTCTGTACATTTGGCATCAAGCAATTCATTCTGAATCTTGCATTGCCATTGTTCATTGCAGTAGCACCATACAGCCAAGAAAAAGACAGATAACATGCCATCGTGAGGTGGAATGTCCATCGCACACCTCTGTGAACTCACACGACATCATTCCACTTGCCTGCCCAACTTTCCAACAGCATTTTTACCTCTGAGAGAAATCTCTCCTTGAACTCCTCTGCATTGAAAATGTCCGTCGCCAAGCGATCTGGGAAGATAAAATGGAGAACGCAGTCAGAAATCATTCCTGGAAAAGTTTTATTCCAGGATTTTGATCCAAAAGAGGAACAGCAATCTATTCCAGATTCCAGACATGGTGCAATTAGATGGCAATGGTGTTTGCATGGACAGGCTTTACCTGGATATCGAGGTTTGGTAGGTGAACATTCCTTGGTAACTGTGGAGCTTGGTTCTTGGTCTTCCAAAATATTCCATATGGAATTTAAACTGGAGGTGGGAGAGGGTGTGCTTAAGGAGACTTTTAAATTTAATTGGGTCTGGTTGTGTGAGTATGGTCGGGGGAAGATTATTCCAAGGTTTAATTGTGCGGGGGAAGAATGAATTGCTATACACATCTGTCTTGGAAGATGGCGCTACAAATTGGGTTGTGTGCCCTCATCTGCTCCTAGCCGGCTTGGGTTCAGTGTAGGATTTGTAGAGTATATCAAGCTGGCAGTTTTACTTCCCTGCCAGGAGTCCGAACATCACACAATGCACAATTTTCTCAAGAACACTCAAGATTAACCATTCTCAATGGGGGCCTAACGGTCCCGGGGGGGGGGGGGGGGGGGGGGGCGCAGCATATTTAAGTAAAAGCCCTGTTTGGTTTACACCTCACGCACCACAATTTTTTTATTTTTTTTATATATGTAGTCGGTAGGAGAGAATTGCAGAAGAAACCAAATCTGGACTGCTTCATAGGGAAGGGGACACATAAACATGAACACAAACACGACCCAGTCCTCATCGAGGGCTCAGCAATGGAGAGGGTCAAGAAGTTCAAATTCCCTGGGTGTTAACATCTCTAATGATCTATCCTGGAGCCTCCTTGCTGATGCAAAACGAAGAAGGCTCGTCAGCGGCTATACTTTGTGAGGTATTTGAGGAGATTCGGTACCAAAACATCCACTGGTGTACCGTGGAGAGCATTCTGGCTGGTTGCATCACTGTCTGGTACAGTGGTGCCAATGCTCAGGACAAGAAAAGCTCCAGAGGTTTGTTAACTAAAACGGCCACCCGTCTTCACAACATCAAGGACATCTACAAGAGGCGATGTCTTATGAAAGCAGCCTCTATCCTCAAGGAGCCCCACCACCCAGGCCATGTCTCTTCACTCTGCTACCATCAGGAGAAAGATACAGGACCCTGAAGATGAGCACTCAGCTGCACACGGACAGCTTCTTCCCATCTGCTATCAGAATCCTGAATGAACAATGAACCACAGACACTGCCTCACTTTGACATTTTCTTGCAGTATTTCTATTTATTTTGTAAGGTGGTTTATATAAAGGTTTGCCCTGTGATGTTGCCGTAAAACAACGAATTTCGTGACACGTTCATGACCATAAATTCTGCTTCTGAATATTGAACCTCACAAAGATAAGCGTATACAGAGCCGTTGTCATACCCACACTCCTGTTCGGCTCCGAATCATGGGTCCTCTATCGGCATCACCTACGGCTCCTAGAACGCTTCCACCAGCGTTGTCTCCGCTCCATCCTCAACATTCATTGGAGCGCCTTCATCCCTAACGTCGAAGTACTCGAGATGGCAGAGGCCGACAGCATCGAGTCCACGCTGCTGAAGATCCAGCTGCGCTGGGTGGGTTACGTCTCCAGAATGGAGGACCATCGCCTTCCCAAGATCATGTTATATGGCGAGCTCTCCACTGGCCACCGTGACAGAGATGCACCAAAGAAGAGGTACAAGGACTGCCTAAAGAAATCTCTTGGTGCCTGCCACATTGACCACCGCCAGTGGGCTGATATCGCCTCAAACCGTGCATCTTGGCGCCTCACAGTTCGGCGGGCAGCAACCTCCTTTGAAGAAGACCGCAGAGCCCACCTCACTGACAAAAGACAAAGGAGGAAAAACCCAACACCCAACCCCAACCAACCAATTTTCCCCTGCAACCGCTGCAACCGTGTCTGCCTGTCCCGCATCGGACTTGTCAGCCACAAACGAGCCTGCAGCTGACGTGGACATTTACCCCCTCCATAAATCTTCGTCTGCGAAGCCAAGCCAAAGAAGAAAGAATTATATGTCAGCAACCTGGGTTCAAATCTGGCGCTATCTCTGAAGAGTTTGCATGTTCTCCCAATATCTGCGCGGGTTTCCTCTTGGTGCTCCGGTTTCCTCCCACCCTTCAAAACGTACAGGAGTTGTAAGTTAATTGGGATATTTGGTTGGCAAGGACTCGTGGGCCAGAAGGGCATGTTACCATGCTATACTTCTAAAATTAAAAAAAGAGTCATGGGGGTCCCAAGAAAGGTAAAGAATGGCTGCTCTAGATAGACAAAGCAATACAAGTTCAGTTCATTATGTTAATATCAACCTACTCGTATGGGGCATGTCCAATAAGCAAGGGAGTTCTCCCTGGAAACTTGGTCGCGTATTATCCATCAAACCAGCATGAACATGACAATGTTGGCAGGATACAAGCCCATCTCAGTCCATGAAAGGATAATACCAGCTGTGGTCAGTGGGCTTCTCACTCTCATCTAACGATAAATTACAGCTTCAGACTATAACATGAAAAGAAACTGCTAATACATCAAAAGTTGAGATCCAGATGGGGGTGGGGGGGGGGGGGGGGCAGATAAAAATTAAAATCTAGGGCACTATTTGATGGAGCATAAAAGTTCTCTCTGGTATTCTCGCCAAACTCTTTGTTCTATCAACATCCTTTGGGGATTTGCTTGATCATTTCCACAAGATGTTGTTTGCCTCCTGATAAAGGGTTCCAAACCAAAACATTGTCCATGAGGGTGGCATGATTGGTGTACAATTAGCACAATGCGGCACAGCGCCAGGGATCAGGACCGGGGTTCAAATCGCAAGCTGTCTGTCAAGTTTGTATGTTCTCCCCATGTTCGCATGGGCTTTCTCTGGGGGCTCCTCCTATCCTCCAAAACATACCAGGGGGTTGTAGGTCAAATGGATGTAATTGGTGGCATGGGCTCATGGGCCGAAAGGGCCTGTATGTCTAAACTTTTTTAAAATTAAAAAGATTTAAAATTTAATATATTCTCCCGATACTGCTTGACCTGCTGAGTTCTTCCAACGGATTGATTTTTGCTCCAGATTCCTTCATCTGCAGTCTCCCTTGTGTCCCCTTGTATTTCCCTCATTGTAACCATGGCTTGATCACATTGGCTGTAGTTTGAATTGGGCTATCCTGAGATTCAGAGATGACATCTTTTCCAGCAGGTGTCTCTGGGAAGCAATCAGGAGTAGGGATCGCAGATAGTTCCCTCAGCACCAACCCTATAATTCAAACACTTCCCAACCTTGGCTATAAAGGTTGACTTGAAGTTTTCACTGCCATCTCACTCAACTTGAGAGAGCCAGGTTCATTGCCACATTTCAAGGTTCAATTTAATATCATGTAACAAAAACAGTATCATATCACTTTGCCTGCTGTAGGACAGACAGATTTGCCATCGGCAGAAATTACCTGAAGCATCTCTTATATTTAGAAAAAGAGATACAGAAGAGAGTCACCTCAGAGTCTCTGGCTGAACCAATCAAAAAAAAAATTCAGAGATGAATTCTTGCAACAAAACTAAGGTAAAACATGAAAGTCTGCAGACACTGTGGTTGAAGTAAAACCACAATGCTGGAGAAACTCAGCAAGTCAGTGGCCTTTATATAGTAAAGATACATAACCAACGTTTCAGCTTTGATGAAGGTCTCAAGCCTCAAACATTGGTTATGTACCTTTATCTTTGCTATATAGGGTTTCTCCAGCATTGCATTTTTCTTGCGACATAACTGTTGGTGAGTTTATGCAAAACCCCACCCCCAACATCAGGTTCAAAGTCCCAAGGACGAAGAAGGCAGAAATGTCACACACTCAATGTCACGAAAACCAAAGAGATGATTGTGGACTTTCGTTGGGGAAAACGAGAGGTGTACGATCCAGAGATCACTGGGGGAATCAGAAATGGAGAGGGTGAACAAATTTAAATTCTTGGAAGCCACTTTTTCATGAAGAAAGCACGTTGACGCCTCTACTTCCTTGGGAGTTTGCGGAGGTTTGGTATGACAGTGGAAACCTTGGAAAACTTCTACAGATGTGTAGTGGAAAGTGCTGACTGGCTGCATCACAACCTGGCATAGAAGCACCAATACCTCTGAGCCGAAAGACTTCTGAAAGGTAGTGGATGTATCCCAGTACATCACAGACCAATGAGAACATCTACAGGGAACGCTGCCATCAGAGAGCAGCAGTAATCATCAAGGATCCCACACCACCCAGCGCACGCTCTGTTCTCGCTGCTGCCACAAGACTCATACGACCAGATTCAGAAACAGTTGCTACTCCTCCACCATCGGATGACTGAACAACAAACTCAATCAGGGACTCATTTAAGGACTTTACTTTGCACATGTATTATTGAATATTTATTTTCTGTATTGCACAGTTTGTTTGTTTGCATTTCTCTCAGGAGAGAAAATTATACTTAAATGGTGTCCGATTAGGAAAAGGAGAGGTGCAACAAGACCTGGATGTCGCTGTGCACCAGTCATTGAAAGTGGGCGCACAGGTAGAGCAGGCAGGGAGGAAAGCGAATGATACACTGACATTCATAGCAAGAGGATTCGAGTACAGGAGCAGAGAGGTTTTACTGCAGCTGAGCAGGGCCCTGGTGAGACCACACCTGGAGCATTGTGAACAGTTTTGGTCTCCTTATCTGAGGAAAGACATCCTTGCCATTGAGGAAGTGCAAAGAAGGTTCACCAGACTGATGCCAGGGATGGATGAAGAAAGGCTGGATCGACTGGGCTTATCACTTGCTGGAATTTAGAAGACTGAGAGGAAATCTAAAAGAAATGTATAAAATTCTTAAGGGATTGGACAGGTTAGAAGCAAGAAGGTGCTCCCGATGTTGGGGAAAACCACAACCAAGAGTCACAGTTTAAGCATAAGGGGGAAGTCTTTTAGGACTAAGATGAGGAAAAAAAAAATTCTCTCCAGAGTGGTGAATCTGTGGAATTCTTTGCCACAGGAAGTAGTTGAAGCCAATTCTTTATCTATATTTAAGAGGGAGCTCGATTTGGCCCTTGTGGCTTAGGGGATCAGGGGGTATGGGGAGAAGGCAAGTACTGGGTAGATGATCAGCCATGATCAAAATGAATGGCGGTGTAGGCTTGAAGGGCCAAATGGCCTCCTCCTACACCTATTTTCTATGTTTCTATGTTTTGTATATGCATCTTTTCATGAATACAAGTTTTTGCACTCCTGATAAGTAGAAATTAGCCTGACCTGCAGGAAAAAGAATCTCAGGGTTGTACATGTATGTCCTCTGACAATAAATCGGAACTTTGAAAAAGTCAAAACCATTTTCCACATTTCTTTGCAACCCAAACAGTAAATTCACACAGACTTTGTGAACCTAATTTCCTGGTTTCATGTGTGGGTCTTGGATCATTCACTGATTAAAATTCAACTTGATTGACACAAAGATCAACATTATACAGCACACACTACTACAAGCTGCACTAACAAACACCAAGCTTCGCTCACTGTAAACACTCAGCTGGTCCAAGATCAACAAGTCCTCGGTCTAAAGTGTTTGATTTTTATTGCCTGTGTGACACACAGCATCTAAGCACCGCAAACCTAAGCCCAGTTTCCTTCAAAAAAACTTGTGCATACTTTTTTAGAGTTTAGAAGTCTTCCATATAGAATTCAATCTGACTGACAGAAAAATCAACATATCCCATACAAAAAAACTCCAGTTTAAAAATGATGTTACTTTTGACTGATCACAGACAAATATTTTTCCTGTAAATACGAAGGATTCTCCAATTGACTAGTTCTAACCAGAAAAAAAATTGAAATAACACGTTTGCTTGAAACTGGAGAAATTGGACAGTTGACCACACAGTTCTGTCCAGAGGTACATGTGCTCTAATGCCCTATTGCAGGTGAAATGGCATGGGAGGGCACCACTGCACACACCTAAAATATATTGATTACAAAATACGTTTCGATTGGTCTTCACTGGAAAAGCTGTTATAATTCCTGTAAATGCCATTGACACCAGAGAGAGAGGCTGGACAACTTCTAACACAAATAGAAAGATAAACCTGAACTGTTAAATACAAATCCTTAAAAGATCTGTGGACAATCTGAATGGAGTTTTGGCACACTTCTTCAAAAGGACCACCAGTGGATCGGTGCCCAAGAAAAACAAGAAGATGCTCGTCAACCTCCACACACTACCTTAATCCTAATTCTAAACTGCTCCAGGACAAATCAAAAGACCTGCACACAAGTTTGAATCTTGTTGAAATTCTGGGGAATGGTTAGAGTCAGGGAATTGGAGTTTCCACCACAGTATGGTGAAAGGTTCTGAGCTGAAATGTTGACCAGTCTTTCCTCCCATTGATGCTGCTCGACTTCCTGAGTTTCTCCAGCAGATGCTCCCACCAAAACATCTGTCTGCACTATTGAATTGCACTAACTCTGACTGTGAATGATTTATTTAACTATATTTATTGTTTTTTTCTCTTTTTGTTTAGACATACAGCACGGTAACAGGCCCTGTCACCCCACAAGCCCGTGCCGCCCAATTAATGTACAAACCCTGTACATTTTTTGAGGGTAGGAGGAAACTGGCGTGCCCAGACACAGGGAGAATGTACAAACTTCTTAAAGACGGTGCTAGATTCGAACCCAGGTCATTGGTGCTCGAACAGCATTGCAATGACCAGGGGAATGAAGGGTGATGGGGAACTGAATCTGATTTCACCTTCATGTTGGATTACAATTGGCAAATTAGAGAAATTTAATTTATACTACTCTAGTTGGTGTGTATTATGTAACCCAAGTCAGTCTTGCAGCATGGAAAATGGCCTACAGGTCCAGCTTGTCCACGTCGAACAATATGCCCTCCTCCTGTAGTCCCACTTGCCTACATTAGGCCCATACTCTCCAAAACAGTCTTCCATTCAAAGGAAGCTAACATACCTACCTCTACTTTATCTAGCAACTTGATCCATGCACCCACCACCCTCCGAATGAAGAATCATCCCTTCACATCCCATCAAAATCAGATGCTCCTCACCTTACAGTTATCTCCTCACCTTATGGCTATACTCTTCTCACCTTACAGCTGTACCCTTTCATCTTAGATTCTCCCACTCGAGGAAACAGACTGGCACTACTCACCTTATTTATGCCCCCCATTTTACCTGTGTAGCTGCAGCTAGCAAGAACTTCAATGCATATGTACATTACATTTGCTTATATGACAATAAACTCTCACAAATGAGTAGAAGCTCCTCTGGTGCAAAACCTCAAACTTACCCAAAATGCAGCTGCTCTTGGGTACTGGAAACTCCAATTCCCTGATCCAGTCATCCCCCAGAATTTCAACAGGAATCACAGCTGCTGTGCAAAACTAACTCACCTGCAGCAGGATTGGCACTACAAATGCCTTTATCCAAAGGTAAGCCATCCTTTTTATGACTGACAATGGAAATGTGGATGTTAGGAAGGACCAACTAACTTTCTCCAATCCCTAAATCCCAATTAAAGTTTGCTCATCCTTTCTTGGCCAGCCTATCATGATGACTGAGGGGGACCCACAGGCTCATACACTGATGGGGCAGGAGGGCCTGCATTGTACCAGCAAGTGGGCAATAGGGCAGGTCGTATGCTCCTTCTGCCCCTGGCGCACAGTTTCTGTCTGAGTGGAGTCAATGAGAATGTAGGGAGATTAAATCATCAGGGCTAGTACAGGATTTGTGATGGATGGCGTAGAGTCAACAGCCTGTTTCACCTTCACTCGATCCTCATCAGTGGCAGGGATCTCCAACTGTAGTGTTGATCGTGAACGGTCATGTGACCTCTCTGTGGAACCCAGTGGGAATGTGGATTATGAAGGGTCACATGACCTCTCTCCCTGGAACCTAGTCACAGGTTGCATCACTTGCCAGTCGAACTTGGGCTCAGCTCACCCATTGCCCACCTAGTGATTACATGTGCTGGACCCTCCAGCTTGCTGTACTATAAAGTCCACCACAAGCAGTACCTCTTCCTCTTTTTCTCTTCGGACCTGAGATGAATCCTGCTCCACTCCAGATCACAAGCTGTGGACATCGCTGAAGGAGTTGTTGGTAAGGTGTGCAATGCACAGGGATGTTAGATAGCTTTGGAGCCATGCCCATGTTAGACTAGGAACGGTGGGTAGAGTATTGCAATCCTTGTCTGCATACAGTTGCTTGTATCAGTCGTGTTAAGTCCGTTGTGACTGATTATACTGTTTTGTGTGTGTTATCCCTTCTTGTGATCCTCTGACGTGTGTTTTAATAAAGATCCTTCCTTTGATCAGCCTGAGTCAAGACTTGTTGCTCTTTGAACCCACCAAACATTTCCCTTCTTCCCTTCTCACACAACATCAACCATTTCAAATCTGCGCCCCACCACTATGCTGACATGTCTGTGGTTCTCAACTTTTTTCTTTCCACTCACATCCCACCTTAAGCAATCCCTTACTCATCACAGAGCACCGATGGCCTAAGGATTACTTAAAGTGGGATGTGAGTGGAAGGAAAAAGGTTGAGAACCACTGTTCTAACCACAGCTTGTTACAGAACGTAGAGGGCTTGTTCTGGCTTGCAACAACCATTATACCCATGGTTGGTGACCCACAATGTGCCAAACAAATCTGTGAGAGATAGATCCAAGCACATGCAAGTCTCATCTGCCATATAATCACACTTGAATTGGTTCTGGCTAGTTTATCTAAGCTAAAGATGTATCAAAACAAAAACTGCAAATTGTTGTTATGGACTAAAGCACGACAGTTTTATGAAATATGTGTCACATATTCATAATGAGAAGACATCTCTGTAAAGCGAGCAAGCTAGGTCTGGAAAATTAAATGAGATCCAATATTAAACTAGAACCAGTTGGTATCTGCCGCACACATGCAGATACTGCTAAAGAATTTAAATTCCAGCTATTAAAAACATGCTGCAGTAATGCATGCATTTAGTGTCCACCCCTAAGTACTGTTGAAATGAGAGGGTCCGTCAACCATCCACCAGTGAGGGTCTGCTAAGTCTATCCTACAAAGGTAGGCTTGAATACAGGGACAGGCTATGACTTTTCACCCTGGACAGCAGGAGGCTGAGAAAGGATCTTGTGCAGGTTCATAGGATTATTAATCAGGTAAATGGTGCCCACAGAAGAAACATTGCAATTCTATTTTCCACCACCTTATGAAAACAATTATAACTTAAGAAAATTAGAAATTTAAGAAAAGATGTGCTGAAGTTGGAGAGGGTTCACAAGGTTCAGGAACAGCTGCTACCCCTCTAGCATCAGACTCCCCAGCAACAAACTCAATTAGGGACTCATTTAAGGACTCTCACGTGGACTTTATTCTCTGTATTGCACAGTTTGTTTACCTTCGTTATCGGTTTACAGTTATCTTTTTGTTTACATTTGTATATTGTGTAGTTTTTTTTTGTACCACAAATAGGCGGTAATTCTGCCTGGCTTGCAGGAAAAAAGAGTCTCAGGGTGTATGTGATGTCATGGATGTACTCCGACAGTAAATCTGAACACTAATTCCAGAATGAAAGTGTTATCGCATGAGGAGTGTTTGGCAGCTCCAGGCCAGTATTAGTTGGAATTTTGGAGAATGCGGGAGGATCCCATTGAAACATTTCAAATATTGAAAGGCATGGGCAGAGTAGGTATCAAAAGGTTATTTCCCATGGTGGGAGAGGGCACAAATTCAGGACTGAAGGTTGACCACCTAGGACAGAGACGGGGAGGAATTTATGTAGCCAGAAGGTGGTGAATCTGTGGAATTTGTTGCCAAAGACAGTTGTGGAAGCCAGGTCATTGGGTGTATTTAAGACGGGGATTGATCGGTTCTGGATTAGCCAGGGCACCAAAGGTTATAGGGAGAAGGCCGGGCAAGTGGATCAGCTCATGATTGAATGGTGGGGCAGACTCAATGAGTTGAAGAATCTATTGAAGCTCCTATGTCTCATGGACATAATTACAGGAATTATAATTAGAATTAAAAGAAGTATAATTCCAATAATAATTATAACAATGAGCATTAGAATAGGAATTATTAGTAGAATAATTATTTGGGAATGGTGCGGGAAATACAGGGTTGTAGTTGTGGGTGATTTCAACTTCTCTAATATTTTGACTGGCATCTCATGACTGCAAGAGGGATGGATGGGACTGAGTTTGTCAGGAGTATTCAGGAAGGATTACTGACACAGTCTGTGAACCGGCTGACGAGAGGAGAGGCTGGACTGGATCTAGTCTGGGGAATGAACCTGGTCGGGGGCGGACCTCTCGGTGGGGGGAGCATTTTGGTGAGAGTGACCACAACTCCCTTAGCTTCAACATAGTTATAGAAAAGGATATAAACAGTCAAATTGGGAAAATGCTTAACTGGGGAAGGGCTAATTATGAAGGGACGAGGCAGGAACTAGCGAGAGTAAATTGGAAACAGATGTTCAAGGGTGAAAGCACAGAAGTAATGTCCCACTGGGACAAGGAAAAGATGGTAGGAAAAGGGAACCATGGCTGATGAAACAGGTGAGGTAACTAGTCAAGAGGAAGAAGGAAGCCTATGTTAGATATAGGAAACAGGAAACAGAGAGAGCTCATGAGAAATATATGGTAACCAGGAAGGAGCTTAAGAAAGGAATTGGGGAGCTTGAAGGGGGGCTTGAGAAGGCCTTGGCATGTTCGATTAAAGAGAACCCCGAGGCATTCTATGTGTATGTGAAGAACAGAAGGATGACAAGAATGAAGCTGGGGCTGCTAAAGAATAAAGGAGGTAACATGTGCCTGAGGTGGATGAGGTTGGGGAGGTCCTAAATGAATGATTTGCTTCAGTATTCAGAAGAGAAAAGAAACTTGTTCAGGGTGAGGTTGAAATTGAACAGACCTGTATCTGGATAATGTAGAGATTAAATAACAGTAAAAGTGTTGGATCTTCTTAAAACATCAAGATTGACAAGTAAAATTAAATGGGGAACATGGAGGTTATTGGGACTAAATGGACATCTGTTTCAGAGGTTACTGTGGGAAGTGAGATAAGAGATAGTTGGGGCAGTAGTTATGATCTTTGAATCTTCTTTGGCCGCAAGAGAGGTTTTGGAGGATTGGAGAATGGTAAATGTAGTCCCTTTGTTTAAAAAAAGTAATAGAGAGAATCCTGAGAATTATAGACCAGTGAGTCTTACGCCAATGGTGTGCAAACTATGACCATTTGGAGAAATACAGTCCACTCAAGGATAGTTAGCATGGCTTGTGAAGGGAAGGTCATGCCTCATGACCCTAATTGAGCTTTTTGAGGAGGTAACAAAAGAAATTGATGAGGGTAGAGTGGAAGGCATTTGACAAAGTCCCCCACAAGAAACTCATCTAGAAAGTCATGTGGCATGGGATACTTGGCCGTGTGGATTGAAATTTGGCTTGCAGGAAGAAAGCAGAGTAGTAGAAGAAGGAAAGTGTTCTGCCTGGAGGTCAGGGACAAGTGGACTGCTGCAGGCATCTGTTTTGGGACCCCTGCTCTTTGTGATTTTTATAATGACCTCGATGAAGAGGTGGACGACAGGTCAGTAAGTTTCCAGATAACACAAAGGTTGGAGGAGTTGTGGATGGAGTTGAAGGTGGCCAAAGGTTACAAGAGGACACAGATAGGAATGTAGAGTTGGGCAGAAAAATGGCAGATGAAGTTCCATCCAGATAAATGTGAGGTGATGCATTTTGGAAGGACAAACCAGAAGGATGAGTACAAGGTTAATAGTCAGTTACTTAGGAGTCTGGATGAACAGAGGGACCTTGGGGTTCAAATCCATACATCACTCAAGGTCACTGCACAGGTTGATAGGATAGTTAAGAAGGCCTATGTGATGCTGGGCTTCATTAATAGGGGGATTGAGTTTAGGAGTAGAGACGTCATGTTACAACTCTGGTGAGACCACACTTAAGAGTATTGTGTTCAGTTCTGGTCACCCCATTATAGGAAGGAAATGAAACCAGCTTCAAGGCATGTTGAGTGGAGTTGGAACAAGATATGTGGAGTTCTAATGACAAAGAATTGATTGAAAATATGGAAGCTATAGAGAGGGTGCAGAGGAGAATTACCAGGATATTGCCTGGACTGGAAAATAATCTTATGAGGCAAGGTTAGCAGAGCTGGAACTTTTCTCTTTGGAGAGTAGAAGGATGAGAGGAGGCTTGATAGAGGTCTACAAGGATATGAGAGGCATAAACAGGGTGGACAGCCAGCAACTGTTGCCCAGGGCAAGAATAACAAACTCCCAAGATCATACAGTATATACAAAGTGAAGGGAGGGAAGTTTAGGGGGGACATCAGGGGTAATTTATTTATATTTTTTACACAGAGAGCTGTTAATGCATGGAATGCCTTCCCAGGGATGGTGGTGGAGGCTGAAACATTAGGGGCATTTAAGAGACTTAGACAGGCACGTGGATGAAAGAAAATTAGAGGGTTATGGGTTAGGGTGGGTTTAGAACTTTTTTTAAAGGAATATATGGGTTGGCACAACATTGAGGGCCAAAGGGCCTGTACTATGCTGTAGCATTCTCTGTTCTAATTATAAGAATTATAATTAGTATAAGAATTACAAGAATCTCAGGGTTGTACATGATGCCATGACAATAAATTTGAACTTTGAAGTTTATGAGAGGCAGCGTCCAGGGAGAAAAGTCCCAATCTTTCCAGCCACTCCCTATATTGAAGCCTACCATTGTGGGACAGGCAGATCAGGGGGCAGCAGTCATTGGTCATGGCTTACACTTCCCTTGAGCAGTTAACGGTGAGTGTTATAGTTTATGTGAAGATGCCCGTGGTGGGGAGTTTTGGCATTTCTCCAGCATCTTTTGCATCACTCTGAGGACATTACAGATACGAAGCATCATCTTTTGGAAATGTATTAACTGGAGTAATGTGAGCAACACTGGAAACAAGCTCTCATGGTCAGGAATATTAGAACAGCTGGATGTTCACCTAAGTGATGTTTAGTCGAGGTAAAATTATATTTTTTTAATGATTCTGTTGGTAAGTGGGATTGGTATCAATAAGGGCTTAAAGTTCTTAGGAGTAAATATCTGACGTGGTCCAACCATATTGATGGTCAAGAAAGCATACCAAGGCTTTTACTTTTGGTTAAGCACATTCAGGAAGTCCCTGAACAGTTTCGATAGGTGAACCATGGAATGTAGACTTCCTGGATGCATCACCGTATGGTACAGGGAAGGCTGGCCATCGGAGAGCGACGGCAGCAATCATCAAGGATTCACGTGACCAACCACACACTATTATTATTGCTGCCATCAGGAAAGAGGTGTAGAGGCCACAAGACTCATATGATCAGGTGTAGTAACCGGCCTTAATGACTATCAACCAGTACCACTTCCATTAACACTGATGAAGTGTTTTGAAAGGCTGGTGCTGAAGCAGATCAGCTCCTGTCTGATGTTGACATAGATCCATTCCAGTTCACCTATCCTAACAACAGGTGAAGGCGGGGACGGGGTACTGAACTTTAAGATCAGCCATGATCTCGTTGAATGGCAGAGCAGGCTCGAAGGGTCGAATGACCTACTCCTGCTCCTATCTTCTATGTTTCTATGTCAGATGCCATCTCACTGGCTCTACACAAAACCCTGGAACACATGAACAGCAAAGATGCATTCATCAGGATACTCTTTACCGATTACAGTTCACCATTTAACACCATCAGCCCCTCAAAACTGATCAGCAAACTCCAAGATGTAGGTCACAACGCCCGCACGCACGCACGCACGCACATGAACACACACACACACACACACACACACACACACACACACACACACATATTTTGCCTAAATTTGTGTATCTTTTTTCAATCTGTACCAATTTTTGTTTGTAAATCATTTTTTGAATAATTTGATTCGGTTATATCATCTTGTATATGGAAGGGTAGAGGGCCTTGTCTAAACAAAGTTTTCTTACAGAAACCCAAGAGGGACGTTGATATGGCTCTACCTAACTTTAGATTTTATTACTGGGCGGTCAATATACAATGTCTTGCATTTGGGTCATATTTTCATAATTATACTGATTATGGGTGTCTATGGAGTTGAATGCCCCTAAAAAGCAGTGAATGTCATGCAAACTTCCCTCCCCTCCACGGACTCCATCTACCTCTCCCACAGCCTGGGAAAGTCAGCCGACACACTGAAGGACTCATCCCACCCAAACACAGACAATTCTCCCTCCTCCCATTGGAGAGAAGGCTAAAGAGTGTGAAAGTGCTTACAGATAGTTTCTTCCCAATGAACCCCACATACTCCATTGCTTGATGACCTGTTAGACTGCTCGCAGAAGAATCCTTCTCACTGTACCAGGTACAATGTGGCAAATAAACTTAAGAACCATGGGCCGAAAGGCCTGCTTCTCTGCCGAATGTGTGTATCGTTATGAATAATGTGTCAGATACGAAAGGTAACTATAGTAAAAACTCAAAAATGCTGGAGGAACTCTGCAGGCTGCGCAACATCGATAGGAAGTAAAGATACATCACCAACATTACTGGCCTGAGCCCTTCAAGGAATGAGGAAAAAGCAGGCAGGTGCCCGAATTAGCAGGCTTAGGGAGATGGGAAGAAAAAACAGCACAAGCCACCAGGCAAAATCCCACAATTGGACATGGAAACAATCTGGAAGAGGGGGACAAAGTGCATTGAATGAAAAGCAAATTGTGAAGAGCATACGGAGAGACTGCAGACAGATATAAATACTGGGGCAGCACGATTGGCGAAGTGGTTAGTGCAATGCCTTTACACCACTGGTGATCGGGACTGGGGTTCATATCCCTCCACCTGATTGAACAAGTACAACACAACAAAACAGTGTTTTCTGGTCCTCGGAGAAAAACAAGCAGAACACAACCTGATTTAACACACATACAGAAAAACAATACATATGCAGGACAAGTATTTCATCTATACAAATAAATAAATATTATTTCATGAACATGAGAGTCTCAGAGGGTATGTGTGAACAGTTCCTGACATTCAGCATTTTCACTCCCCTCAGGAAGAGACTGCTCCTCAGCCTAGTGGTGCTGGCTCTCTAATACTCTTGTATGTCTCCACCAACAAGAGCAGCTAAGAGATGCTGTGTGCAGGGCGGAAGGAGTCCTCAATGATTTTGTGTACCCTCTTCAGACATTTGCAAAGTGGAACACAACTTCAGCTCCTCCCTGGACTGCAAGCCACTGTGTCAGAGCTCAAACCTCGAGGGTAGAATCTGAACCCACAACCTTCTGACCCCACACAAGAGTGCTACCAACTAAGCCACAGCCGACTGCCAGTGCCAAAGGGGAAATATGAATGACCCCTTTAAAAAAGAGACCACAAGGGATCATGTTGAGGAGTTGAGAAAGGGGACGGTAGGATGGGAAGTGGGTAAGAGGTTGAACAAGGAGGACCTGCGAGAGAGATTCCCCAGTGGGGACCAAACCTCCCTGTCTCACAGCACACAGAATGTTCCCACCAGGCTCACTTTCTCCACTAATCTGAGATAAAGCTGGTTTGATCACAATCCAGTCACAACCTCTCTGAGGTCGTGAGTCAGTTTAAAAAAAAAAACGGGTGCACTCTCCGGCTCCCCTCACATCAGAATCTACAAAGAGCCTTGATGATGAGAAAAAGCCACTCGGCATTTAAACGAAAATATAGACGCAGATTTAAAACCACGTGAAGGGCAGGGAAAACAAATAAAGGGATGTGAAGAATAAGCATGACTGTTACGGTTTAATATATATATTTTTTTTAAAAAGCAGGGTTGGTCACACAAGATTTATAGCTCTATTTCATGAAAGTACCTTCTGGAACATTCCATTCTATGACTTTGTGCATCACTGTGGCAACTTCCATATGATGAATCGTCCAAAATTTAGCTTCCCCTCCTTCCATTTCCCCAGCTCTGAAAACCCTCGATATCTTTTTTTATTTCTTTCATTTTCTGTGCATACACGATTTTGATCGCTATGCCTAACTTTTAAAAGGAAGTTGGTTGGAGCAGGAAAAGAAGTTGCAATTAGATAGCAGGGGATCATATCAGAAATGTGAAGTTAGCCTCATCAGAAACGATTGAATGAACTGGATTTATAGAGATCTGCTTCGCCCAGAGAGTAATGACTGGGGGGTACAGTTTGCGCAGCAGTTAGTGCAAAGCTATTTTTTCAGCCGCTAGTGACCTAGGTTTAAATACGGTGCGGTAAGTACGTTCTCCCAATGTCTGTGTGGGTTTCCTCTGAGTGTTGCGGTTGCCTCCCACCATTCAAAATTTGCGGGGCTGCAGGTTAATTTGGGTGCAATTGGGCGGCATGGGTTTAAATGGCCAGAATCGGCTTCTACCACGCTGTAAATAATAAAACAAAAGTAGAATTCTCTGCCTGAGGAGGCAGTAGAGACTGCCTCATTGGATATATTTTTTTAAATTTAAATTTAGACGTACAGCACGGTAACAAGCCATTCAGTCCACGAGTCCGTGCCGCCCAATTTACACCTCATAAGCCTACACGCCCCGGTACTTTTTGAAAGGTGGGAGGAAACCTGAGCCCCAGGGGAAAACCTACGCAGACATGGTAGAACATACAAACTCCTTACAGACAGCGCAGGATTCAAACCCTGGTCTGGTCCCCATCACTGACGCTGTTAAGGTGATGCACTAAATGCTACTTCGCCAACCGTGCTGCCCAAAGACAATTTTTTTTATAGTAGGGGAACTAAGGGTTATGGGGAACTGAATTTGATTCCACTTCACGTTGGATGGTGTACTCTGGATTACATTTTGCTCCCAATTAACTTTAATCTCCAATTGCCTAGCCATCAGGAAAGAGGAGTAGAGGCCACAAGACTCATATGATCAGGTGTAGTAACCGGCCTTAATGACTATCAACCAGTACCACTTCCATTAACACTGATGAAGTGTTTTGAAAGGCTGGTGCTGAAGCAGATCAGCTCCTGTCTGATGTTGACATAGATCCATTCCAGTTCACCTATCCTAACAACAGGTGAAGGCGGGGACGGGGTACTGAACTTTAAGATCAGCCATGATCTCGTTGAATGGCGGAGCAGGCTCGAAGGGTCGAATGACCTACTCCTGCTCCTATCTTCTATGTTTCTATGTCAGATGCCATCTCACTGGCTCTACACAAAACCCTGGAACACCTGAACAGCAAAGATGCATTCATCAGGATACTCTTTACCGATTACAGTTCACCATTTAACACCATCAGTCCCTCAAAACTGATCAGCAAACTCCAAGACATAGGTCACAACGCCCGCACGCACGCACGCACGCACGCACATGAACACACACACACACACACACACACACACACACACACACACACACACACACATATTTTGCCTAAATTTTCCCTATTTATCACATATTACTTAAAAGTTCAATTAGCTCCTTTACTCAAAAAAGCTATCAAATTTGCCTTTTGGTGCAACTTCTTAAATAAACATCATCCTTGAGTTTTGGCACTTACTGGTCTTAGTTGTTTTGTTGTTATGTCTTCAGGAAAATTCAATTAAACAAACACTGCTTGAAGACTTGGCTGAAGTACTGATATGTACAGACCAAGTCATCAAGCGGCAGGAATACTTGACCCAGTCTACAACCACAAAGACATAGTTACTTGAGGGAGGACGATGCGCACTCAAAAGGTTTTAATAGGAATGACTTGCATTTATAGACGACCGTTACTGCTGTCAAACAATATCTGACACCCAGCCACTTCAGAAGACAGTTGGAAAGGCGGCCCAGAAAACTCAGGCTGAGGTAGATTTTGGAGAATGTTTACTGAGAAAACATTGGAAGGGGTGATTTCCAGAATTGAGAACTAAGGAAATTAAAGGCATGGCTTTCGAATTGAAAGTATCCTGTAAGGTACATCACTCCCTTGGTAATGGAAAGTGCTCTGCCTAAGACCGCAAGAAGGTTGTGAAAGTGGCTCAAACCATAACACACACACACACACACACACACACACACACACACACACACACACCTCTCCCCTCCATCATCTCTGTCTGTACCTTCTGCTGCCTTGGAAAACGAGCCAATATATTAAAAGATTCATCCCTTTCCGAGCACTCTCTTTACCCCCATCGCTCTGGGTAAAAGATTTCCAAGGGCAAAATAATGCACCACCAGGTGCAGGGACAGTTTCTTTCCTGCCATTATTAGTCTCCTGAAATATCCTCATTGGTAAAGTGATACTGCATTTGTTCTACATAGAACAGTACAGCACAGGACAGGCCCTTCAGCCCTCGATGTTGTGCCAACCTATATATTCCTTCCAAAAAAAGGCACTAAACCCTTCCTTTCTCTTTCATCCATGTGCCTATCTTTTCTTAAATGCCCCTAATCTTTCAGCCTCTGCCACTGCCCCTGGCAAGGCATTCCAGGCACACATAACTCTCTGTGTAAAAAAAACACTTATCCCTGATGTCTCCCCTAAACTTTGCAGAGATTCCTGCCCTGTTCTGTACCATCAGATCTCGAACTGTAACTCTGCATTTCTGTACTGGGTCTTACAAGCTGTACTATGTATGGGATGTCTCAATGGACTGCACACCGAACATACTCAACACCAAAAGTACTCCACCACTGCACTTTGATGCAGGTGACAATAAACGAACTTCAAAATCAGGGGCAAGAAGTCCAATTTGGAGAAGCGCAGAAGGTTAGGGCTCAAAATTAGTGCCACAAGGCAATGCCAATTAATATTTTCAATTCAAAAAAAGGACAATTCCATCACCCTTACAAATGTAAAATTGATTGAGGGATTTTATTTTAAAACTTGATTTTAAATCTCCTTTTTTTTAAAAAAAAACCTCTTTTTTCCCCTTTCTGCATTCAAGTCAACTCCAATCCTGTTTATTTCCTCTGTCATTCCTCGACATTCTCTGCTCATTATTTCGTTGGACCTTGTCCAAGGAGTATTGGAGGTGGCATGGATGCACTCTGAAAATGATCTTTTCCATGGAACTTCCAAATTATCCAAACTTGCAACAGGACATCAGGAGAAGAATGAAGAGGATACATTTGTACAGAAGTTGTCTGGGTGTTAGAATGGACATTTGTTTACAGCTTCTTTGGTGTTGCTGGATCAAAACGAAATGATTCAGTGTGCAACTGCAATGAGAAAGTAGCTTCGCTGTACAGACAGCAGCAGGCATTTCAATTGCTGCAAGGAAGATGATAGTTATCAGGGGACAACTAACAATTGGCCATAGATGCTGGTGTTGAATTGAAGACTGCACCCCAAAAAGGAGGTTGGAGAGTAAGGATGCCCTGCTTGAAGCAGAATAAGTACTTGTTTTAAAATGGCAAATCATGAGATTTAGGAGCACAAGTAAGGCCATTTGGCCTATCTAGTTCACTCTGCCCTTCCATCATGAGCTGATCCATTCCCCTGTCTTCTCCCCATAACCTTTGATACCTTGACTATTCAGAAACCTATCAATCTCTGTGTTAAACGACCTGGCCTCCACAGCCGCCAGTGGTCACATATTCCAGAGATTCACCACTCTCTGGCTAAGGAAATTTCCTCCGCATCTTTGTTTTAAATGGGCGCCCTTCAATCCTAATGTATATAAATGAGCCATTCTCAATCTTTTTTCTGGTTCTGGGGCCCCTCCCCACCCCTCCCCCCGACCCCCACCCCCCCGCCAGGACTCTGCTCAAAGTTTATGGGGGCCCCCTTCCCTGTGAAGCAGTCAAGTTTTGGTTTCTTCAGTATTTCTCTCCGACCGACTAATTTTTAAAAAAAATGCCTTCTATTGAAAATTACTGATGTAAATGAGTAGTAAAATCAAATTGGGAACATGCAGGTTATTGGGACTAAATGGAGATCTGTTTCAGAGGTGGGTGAGGTACTGAATGGATTCTCTGTGTGATTATTATTCCATCAATGTGGAAGAGCAAAGATATCTCAATTTGGCTTGCCTCAAGCGTTGCTTCACCAAATTGGCTGGGATTTTTTTTCTGGTATGGGCCACGGACATAACTGACAGGTCCGTCATTGATTACATTGTTAAAATTTGCACAAATTTCTCGATTTCTTTCTTTAGTAATGTGACCGGTAATCTCTAATGGGCATCAGGAAAGGAGCTGAACAGTACAAATTTTTTGCCTTTTCATTGTCTCCAGCAATTCTACCTTTACCGATTGGTGTTACGCGATGTATGGTTTTGACTAAGCAAAGCTCTCACCTCTAGTAAGCATGGCACCACTTTCCCTGTATTCAAGAATCTCTGCATCTTTCCTCTCCAAGAGCACCATGAGGTCACAGGTCTGCCTGTGGAGAGCCTGCGTCATGTTCAGCAGTGGGCAGATCATGTGGCGGGACACCTAGAGATGACACAACAGCAATTGGTTACATCACAACTTCCCATTCATGGTAACACAGCACAGCAATTACATGACTGAACAAACAAGTCAAAGGCAAGGGGTTCACATCTCACAAGGGGCAGGTTTAAAGTACAATAAATCTGGAACAGATTGTTTACACACAAAAAAATAACCAAATGGTCTTAAAATGGCATCTAGTTCTCTAAAAGAGCTTTAATTTAATTTAGACATACAGCATAGTGTTGGAATGAGTTAATAAAATTATGATAAAAATATATTTTATAAAGAGTAGGATTGTAAGGTTTAGTTATTCATCTCATACAAGAGTAGATTTCATGTCTGCAGTTGGCTTTGCAGAGACAACACTTGTGAGAGTTTCACAAGTAGGTTTTAATGGACCAGCATGTTTGAACAGTGTCCAGGCTTAAGAACTAAGAAATCTTTTGCTACTTGACTGGAGCCAGAGATTTAAATTTCTGGTTGAAGTTTGTTGTCCTAGGACAACAAACAGAGAGAAAACATTAATTTTCTGTGTGTGTGTGTGTGTGTGTGTGTGTGTGTGTGTGTGTGTGTGTGTGTGTGTGTGTGTGTGTGTGTGTGTGAGAGAGAGAGAGAGAGAGAGAGACTGAAAGTATTCTGCACCAGTTTTGTGGTAAAGGCTGCAAGTTGGCAGACCTGCTGCACGACCTAGTTTGCAGACAAGTTTTGAGTTCTGAGTTCAGCCTGTTCTAAATCTCTGTAGTCAATTGCGGAGGTTGTGGCTGGTTATTGTGTTTCCCCTGAAACAGGGGAAAAAGAAGAGCTCTTTGTGGTCACCTGGAAGAAGAGGTTATCTTTTGAAAAAACCCAAGAGGGGGCAAGTTTCTCGGTAAGACACTTCAGTTGTTGATTAAAAGAGATCAGTTTATGGGTCCAACGAACAATGAATAGCTCTCTGAAACCAACAAAGACCTTCCTGAGTGGTAACAACTTGAGTTAAAGCACCAGAGTCCAGTGAATATAATAACTGTTTAATTCTGTGCACAGTACGGAAGATCGCCTGATACCAGTGGACTTGGAGAAGTGAACAGTTAATGATTGGACAGTGAAAAAGAACTTTCCTGAACACATAAACATTACATACACGTGCGCTTAGAATTAGAAGGGGGTTAAGTTAGGTTAATAATTATATGTTAAGTATAGATCTTATTATTACGTATTAAGAAAATAAAACCATAAGTAGCCGTTGTCTTGGCAAATTTCTGTTACTGCTGGTTTTTTAGTCCTTTGGGCTTGTAACAATAGTAACAGGGCCTTCCGGCTATGAGCCTGGGCTGCCTAAGTACCCCAATTAACCTACAACCACCATACATTTTGGAGGGTGGGAATAAATCTGAACACCTGGAGGAAAACCATGCAGACACTGGGAGAATGTAAACTCCTTACAGACAGTGCAAGATCCAAATCCTGGTAGCTAGCGCAGTAGTGGCATTGCGCTAACCTTTACACTAACCGTGCCACCAAAAAAAATTGGAAAACAATCTATCATCCTTACCTGATATGTGACTCAAGTCTCATTGATAATGTTCATTGATCTCCACTTGCTCTACACAATGCCTTAAATCTACAGACCCAATCATTTGTGTCTCTGCCAGAAGAAATAGGTTGTTCTCATGCACTTTATCTTGGCCTCACCACCTCACCTCACTGACAAAAGGCAAAGGAGGAAAAACCCAACACACAACCCCAACCAACCAATTTTCCCTTGCAACCGCTGCAATCGTGTCTGCCTGTCCCGCATCGGACTGGTCAGCCACAAACGAGCCTGCAGCTGACGTGGACTTTTTACCCCCTCCATAAATCTTCGTCCGCGAAGCCAAGCCAAAGAAAGAAGAACCAAAACACTTCATAGTTAAGTAGAGACTGTTTTTGGATCCAAATTCAAATTTCTTTTGAGTGTTATTTGCACATCACCAAATGGAAAATCAGTTATGAATCCACACAATTGAATGTTAAAAAAATGCTGCAAGAAAGAATTGTTTAATGTATTTAAGAGTGCACTCAATTTAATTCATAGTTATTAAACTTTTGAGTATATCACAAAAGATTTATAAAGATATTGTCGAGAGAAAAGATCAGCTGTGAAGAACTTTGTAATTTTAACAGTTCACGAGAGATTTAAATGAGGTGTATGAGTTGATAAGAGGCCTACATTTAATGTAAAAATGCAGCCCATTTTCCTCAATGGAAGCACCAATTCCACTGGACAACAATTTTTTTCAAAAGGTTTGCTTCCTGAAAAAAAAAATCGGAGATTACAATGACTTGTACAAAAATAGCCTTCAATAGGTAGTGAGGTTTATGTGAGAGGAAAATCTTAAGGTTATTTTCATGATCAAAAGCAAAAAATCTTTGTTGTCCAGTCTAATTAAATCTATAGATTTAAGGCGACTGGTACAACAAATCAAAGGGGGTGATGAGAGAAAGTTTTATAACCATATAACCACTTACAGCACAGAACAGGCCAGTTCGGCCCTTCTTGTCCATGCCGTAACAAATCCCCACCCTCCTAGTCCCACTGACCAGCACCCGGTCCATACCCCTCCAGTCCTCTCCTCTCCATGTAACGATCCAGTCTTTCCTTAAATGTAACCAATGATCCCGCCTCGACCACGTCTGCCGGAAGCTCATTCCACATCCCCACCACCCTCTGTGTAAAGAAATTTCCCCTCATGTTCCCATTAACTGTCTGTCAGGTTGGAGGCCGGTGACCAGTGGTGTGCCTCAAGGATCTGTATTGGGCCCATTGTTGTTCGTTATATACATTAATGATCTAGATGATGGGGTGGTGAATTGGATTAGTAAATATGCAGACGATACTAAGATAGGTGGAATAGTGGATAATGAAGAAGGTTTTCAAGGATTGCAGAGGGATTTGGGCTGCTTAGAAAAATGGGCTGAAAAATGGCAGATGGAATTTAATGCTGATAAGTGTGAGGTGCTTCATTTTGGTAAGAAGAATCAGAATAGGACATACGTGGTAAATGGGAGAGCATTGAGGAATACAGAAGAGCAGAAAGATTTAGGAGTAACGGTACATCGTTCCCTGAAGGTAGAAACTCACGTGAATAGGGTGGTGAAGAAGGCTTTTAGTATGCTGGCCTTTATCAATCATTGCATGGAATATAGGAGTTGGGAGGTGATGTTGAGATTGTATAAGACGTTGGTGCGGCCTCATTTGGAGTTCTGTGTGCAGTTCTGGTCGCCTAATTATAGGAAGGATATAAACAGAGTGGAGAGAGTGCAGAGAAGGTTTACCAGAATGTTACCTGGGTTTAAGCATCTAGAGTATAGGGAGAGATTGGACAGATTAGGTCTTTATTCTTTGGAGCGTAGAAGGTTGAGGGGGGATTTGATAGAAGTATTTAAGATTATGAAAGGGATAGACAGAGTGGATGTGGATAGACGATTTCCGTTAAGAGGAGGAAAGATTAAAACAAGAGGACATGAGTTAAGAATTAAGGGGCAGAGGTTTAGAGGTAACATGAGGGGGAATTTCTTTACTCAGAGAGTGGTAGCCGTGTGGAATGAGCTTCCGGGAGAAATAGTGGCGGCGGAGTCAATTGTATTATTAAAGAAAAGGTTGGACAGGTATATGGATGAGAAGAAGATGGAGGCTTATGGGCATTGTGCAGGGAGGTGGGACTAGAGAGGGGTGTTTGGTTCAGTGCGGACTAGAAGGGCCTAATGGCCTGTTTCCATGCTGTAATTGTTATGTTATGTTATAATTTTCCCCCTTGAATCTTAAACCATGCCCTCTAGTTTGAATCTCCCCCACTCTTAATTGAAAAAGCCTATCCACGTTTACTCTGTCTGTCCCTTTTAAAATCTTAAACACCTCGATCAAGTCCCCCCTCAATCTTCTACGCTCCAGAGAAAAAAGCCCCAGTCTGCACAACCTTTCCCTGTAACTCAAACCTTGAATCCTGTCAACATTCTCGTGAACCTTCTCTGCACTCTCTCTATTTTGTTTATATCTTTCCTATAATTTGGTGACCAAAACTGTACACAGTACTCCAAATTTGGCCTCACCAATGCCTTGTACAATTTCATCATAACCTCCCTACTCTTGAATTCAATACTCCGATTGATGAAGGCCAACATTCCAAATGCCTTTTTCACCACACCATCTACCTGAGTATCAGCCTTGAGGGAACTATTTACCATCACTCCTAAATCCCTTTGTTGCTCTGCACATCTTAATAGCCTACCATTTAATGCATATGACCTCTTTAGATTTGCCAAGAGAAGGTTGAGCACCTGGGACCTTAAGGGGTGACTCTGGTAGAATCCTTCAGAAAAGTACTTGGAAAAGCACTTCAACAGCCAGAAGAACCACATGGCTATTCAGTTTCTGTGAAAGTCAACTTCTTTCTCAAAAACCACAACATGTCATCAACCATCAACCCTAAAAATCTACAGTTTTATGATAGGTATTTTATCCTCTGATATGCTACTTGTATCCAAGTACAGTCATCTGTCTCTTCGTAAATAAGGGACGGCACGGTTAGTGCAACACTGTAACAGCGCCAGCAATCGGGACAGGGGTTTGAATCCTACGCTGTCTATAAAGAGTTTGCGCATTCTCCCTGCGTTTACGTGAGGTGTCACCCAGGTTTCCTCCCACCCTTCAAAATGCACTGGAGGGTTGTAGGTTAATTGGGTGTCATCCAGAGGCACGGCTCATGGGCCATCAGAGCCCATGTCTAAATATAAATTTAAAATAAGAGAATTGAAAATCTTTCAAAGTGCCCCAGTCATTCTTCTTTGGCTTGGCTTCGCGGACGAAGATTTATGGAGGGGGTAAAAAGTCCACGTCAGCTGCAGGCTCGTTTGTGGCTGACAAGTCCGATGCGGGACAGGCAGACACGGTTGCAGCGGTTGCAGGGGAAAATTGGTTGGTTGGGGTTGGGTGTTGGGTTTTTCCTCCTTTGTCTTTTGTCAGTGAGGTGGGCTCTGCGGTCTTCTTCAAAGGAGGTTGCTACCTGCCGAACTGTGAGGCGCCAAGATGCACGGTTTGAGGCAATATCAGCCCACTGGCGGTGGTCAATGTGGAAGGCACCAAGAGATTTCTTTAGGCAGTCCTTGTACCTCTTCTTTGGTGCACCTCTGTCACGATGGCCAGTGGAGAGCTCGCCATATAACACGATCTTGGGAAGGCGATGGTCCTCCATTCTGGAGACGTGACCCATCCAGCGCAGCTGGATCTTCAGCAGCATGGACTCGATGCTGTCGACCTCTGCCATCTCGAGTACTTCGACGTTAGGGATGAAAGCGCTCCAATGGATGTTGAGGATGGAGCGGAGACAACGCTGGTGGAAGCGTTCTAGGAGCCGTAGGTGATGCCGGTAGAGGACCCATGATTTGGAGCCGAACAGGAGTGTGGGTATGACAACGGCTCTGTATACGCTTATCTTTGTGAGGTTTTTCAGTTGGTTGTTTTTCCAGACTCTTTTGTGTAGTCTTCCAAAGGCGCTATTTGCCTTGGCGAGTCTGTTGTCTATCTCATTGTCGATCCTTGCATCTGATGAAATGGTGCAGCAGAGATAGGTAAACTGGTTGACCGTTTTGAGTTTTGTGTGCCCGATGGAGATGTGGGGGGGCTGGTAGTCATGGTGGGGAGCTGGCTGATGGAGGACCTCAGTTTTCTTCAGGCTGACTTCCAGGCCAAACATTTTGGCAGTTTCCGCAAAGCAGGACGTCAAGCGCTGAAGAGCTGGCTCTGAATCTTTCAAAGTGCCCCAGTCATTGCCCTTTTGGTAAATGCATAAACAGCTCAATTTAAGAACGGAGGTAAAGCAACAGAAACTAGGGCATGGTAATTAATTCAGTCTTGGGAAATGGTACATTTTGAAGATGACGCTTCCAACCAAATGCTTAATAAACCAGGATAATAGGCCATAGAAACCTAACCTTCAATGAATATAATCTGTGCCAGTCCAGCTGATTTGGGGAGAACTGGGCCGCAACCAAGCGCAAACCGTAGCCCATTGCAGAAGTGAGGAATGGAGTTCTTGGTCACCAACTCTGATCTCTGCCTAAGCCTCCTGCCTGCTCTTTGCTCACACCTTGAGGAAGGGCTCAGGCCCGAAACATCGGTAATACAGCTTTACCTCCTAAGGATTCTGCACGTCCGCTGAGTTCCTCCAGCATCTCTGTTCTACCGACTTTCATGTGCCAGTTTCATCTGAAGTTCCTGTAATGTGGAGAAATGCTAGCTGTTGTGGGAAGGTGGGGGGATGGTTAGAACATCCATCAAACTCTGTAAGGAGTTTGTACGCTCTGTGAGGGTTTCCTCTGGGCACCCTTAGAATCCTACGTGGGGGAGGGGGGGTGTTGCAGGTTCATTGGGCAACATGGGCTCATGGGCCAAAAGGGCCTATTACCAAGCTGTGTGTCTCAATTTAAATTTAAAAACATAAAACAGTACAGGTCATGAACAGACCCTTTTGACCCATATTGTCTGAGCCACATATGATTCCAAATTAAATCTCTTCTTCCTCCATTCCCTTAATATTCATGTGACAATCTAGAGGCCTCAAACACGACTATCATATCTACTTCCACGGCTATCCCTGGCAGCCTGAACCAGGAATCTCCTATCGTCCGTGTTTTTAAAAAAAAGTATCTCCTTTAACCTTTCCTCTCTCACCTTAATTGCACATCCTCTTGTATTTAACCATATTATCCCAGAGGGGAATAAAAAGATTCTTGCTGTCTACTCTATCAATGCCTCCCATAATCTTACAAGGTTGCAGAAAGCTGGATGGCAATTCTACTTCTGCGGCTAGGTTGTGATTTCAGCCTGCACAGCTGAGCGGAGACCACAAAACCTGGCCCAAACCTGCCAGGGTTGAATAACCCACTGCAGAACTCTTCAAGTTGTACCCCAAGTCTATATCAAAGCCTCCCTAAAACAGGAGCTCCGTGAAGAAAACATCAAACACGCAATTTTTTTTCAGGTACAGCATAGTGAGCGACTGTGTGTGAAGGACGGAATTTCCCAAAATTGAAGGCAAAGGAATTTCAGACACTGTAAAATGAAGTGATCCACAGACATGGTCATGAAAAATATATACAAATATGAAGTGAGGTGGAGGCTTACCACAGCCTGCTGATCAGTATCAGAATGAATAACTGTGAGGTTTGCAGCTGTAAACAAATTGAAGTTTATAAAAGCGTCTCAAAATCAAATAACACCAACAAGTTTTGCATTTTTCAGTATTTGGTCACTTTGGTTGCAGGTTCATTAAAAACCAATATTGCCTGCTGTCTGTTCGTTGGATGTGGTCAGTCTTTCGGCCTTCAAAGGTCGCACGAGTCTGGGATCAAGACAGCCAGTGGTGCAAGACGCCTCCCCAGATGGGAGTTGCCGCGGGTAATGCTTCACCACCAAACGCCCTCAATGTTGGCCATGGCTCAGTAGGCAGACCTCGGACCCAAGTCTAAATCCTGTGGGTTCAAGCCTCCATTTCACACACCCCCAAGTACAAAGGCCAAGCTGGATTCCCCATGCCTTGTCCAGGGCCACTTTGCACTGCTGGAGTGAAAGTTGCAGCCTTTCAGATGAGACATTAACCAAAAGTAATCACAACACCATACAACCATAAAGTATAGGAGCAGAAATAGGCTATTCAGCCCATCAAGTCTGCCATTCTATCATGACCTGATCCATTTTCCCCACTGCCCATAGCCTTTGATGCCCTGGCTAATCAAGAACCTATCAATCTCTGCCTTAAATACGTCCAATGACCCGGCCTCCACAACTACCTGTGGCAACAAATTCCAGATTCATCACCCACTGGCTGCAGAAGTTCCTCCACCTTTCTATCCCAAGCAGATGCCCTTCAATCCTGAATCTCTCAATCTTTATAGATAACAGCAGGGAAGCCTTCACCAATGAACGCAGCTGAGAAAATAAAAATTGGAGCAGGCCTTCTATTGCCCCCGGATCATCAGCCTCCTGCCGTTTGTATGTTCCACAGTCAGGAGCAAGGCTCTGTACTTTCCGGTGACCCAGTGCAGTGAAGGGGCTGGAAAAAAAATCAGGGAAAAGAAACCTTCTGACACTGAAAATGTGAAATTAGAACAGAAAATGCTGGAAATACTCAGTAGCCTAGGCTGCATCTGGAGGGGGAGAAACAGGATTAACATTTTAGGTCAAATATCCTTTGTCAGTGAAGGGGATGCCCTACTATGGACACAGGCTGTCAAAATTCTCAAAATTGTCAGCTCCACTTGACTCCTGGTTTCTAACATCTTCAAATATTCAACAACACACGGGACACGTCAAGCAACATGTTAAAAAAAATCTAAAAAAGGCAAAATATCAATTTAAAAAATGATAAATCCACACCAGCGTATCCTTTGCACCAGGAGTTGATATTCCCATTCATTTGAACGCTGCTCAACAATCAAGGATCCACACCACCCAGCACACGCTCTGTTCTCGCTGCTGCCATCAGGATAGAGGTATGGGTGTCACCCACCAGGTTCAGGAACAGCTGTTATCCCTCCACCATCAGACTCCTCAACGACAAACTCAATTAGGCGTTCATTTAAGTCTCACACTTTTGGACTTTATTGCTTTTTATCTTCCTCTCTACATTGCAGTCAGTTGTTTATATTTCTTTATTTGTTTACAGGCATACATTATGTACAGTTTTTCTGGATTACCAATAAGTGGTAATTCTGCCACGCCCGCAGGAAAAAGAAACTCAGGGTTGTATGTGGTGTCGTGAATAAATCTGAATGGAGACTGCTGAGATTAGCCCTTGATTTAACCCTGCAGAGGTCCAGGGGCCAATGTACCAGCCTGACAATCAGGGGGTCTGTGGAAGGAGTCTACAAGGCAGATGACAAGACAGTGCATGATTTGGGGAGTCCTCTGGGCTTGCAGATCAAGGCATGACACGGACTCAGGCCCGAAACGTTGGTCGTGCATCTTTGCCACAAAGTACGCTCTGTGACCTGCTGAGTTTCTCCAGCTCTTCTCTGTACAGTAAAACCCATTATCCAAATTCAAGCAACCAGCCAAAAAATTGTGGAAAATAAATAGGTAAAAAACATGGAAATTTAAAATAGGCGCACCTCACTGTTACTTCACAAATCATATAACTCACCAGCTCAAGCAAACAGATAATTCAGTTATTTGACATCCACCAATCCCCATAAGTGCCAGACACCATGGGTTTTACTGCATAAAGCTACAATCACAACATCTGCAGAATTTCACTGGAGTGGAAACTTTTCCCTAATATCTGTCTACCACAATGCTATTTATGGGAGCATGCAGTGCGCCCAAACAGGTCACTTTATTTTCTACACTGCAACAATAGCTACACTCAGCTTCACGGAAAATTCATATTGCAGACAGCCCTTCAAATCCTCATTACTCTGCCAACCAGCCTAATCTCAACTCCTCGGACTTGGCTCCCAACGTAAGTGCACATCGTAGTACTGTTTAAATGTGTCGAGAATGAGTTTATTGTCATTTGCAGAAGTACAATGCACAGATGCCCTGAAATTCTTACTGGCTTCAGCCACACAGGTACGCGAGATACTATACGTGAGGCTTTCTGCCTCTCCCATCCTTAGAAGCAGCAGGTTCCTGGTCCTAAGAACAATCTGCTATTGGAACCTGAGCAGGTCAGGAGAAAGAAGAATTGATGCTTATTCCCTCTGCTGCTCAACCTGCTGAGTTCCTCATTTTTTGTTCTAGATACCATTATCTGGTGTCCCCAGTGTCTCAGGTTCCTGACCCTAACAAGCTCTATGTTAAAACTTTCTTTACTTCCCTTCTACTTCTCTACTGATCACAGGTTTTTGATCCCTTTGTTAGGGGAAACTGTTCCTTCTCATTTCCTCAGTCTAGGCCCCTCACAGTTCATTGACCCTCAAGCACTCTGCAGGATCGGGAGGTTACGAGAAGCGCTGACGCAGGAGTTTGAAGTTGCCATTGAGATTTCAAAATGCCACAGGGAAATGAGAGCTTTGAGGGGAACCCCAGTCTGCTTCTTTAAATCAGTTCAGACCCCAGGTTCAACTTCAAATAAAATTGTTTGGCTTTTACATTCCTTAGAGTGCCATTAAAAGCACAATCCACCTCGGTGCTCTTTTAAAAAACTCCCAGTGCTCTTGGCATGCAGGTGAAGGCAGCTTAGACTGCCCGTTCCCATCTGGGCAACAGTAGCGGGCCTTATTCTGTACGGATAATTTGTTTTTGTACAGAACTGGGCCAGCTCCGTGGTCATTCCCTGTCAACAATCGGGCTTCTTGTCGGTCGCCTACTTTCATTGCTCTACCGCTGGTGAATGCACCTTCATCTGCCAAGGACCAACCCTCTGGAATTCCCTCCAGAAGCTACTCAGGCTCTGTTACTTTAAGAAACTCCTCACATCTTGCTTCTTTGATCAAGCATTTTGGACCCAATATCACCTTCTGAGAATCAGTGCCTTGCAACATACCCATGCTATGCCCACTTAGAAGGCAATGTAATGGGCAAGGCTTTATTGTTATTAAGTGAATATTGGAGTCACTTGCCAAAGCATGCGAGGGGGTGCCAGGAGCAAACCAACAAATATCCATGCCAATCCATAAGTTTATTGAATTCAGCTCCACAACTCACCACAGTAGGTTTTAAACGTGACCACAAAATTACAATCCATATCTCATTGCTTGATTAAAATAAAGATGAAAGGCTCAAGCCCAAAATGTTAGTTCTGTATCTTTATCTTTGCTATATAAAGTACACCACTTGACCAGCTGAGTTTCTCCAGCGTCGTCTTTTTATTTTAATCCATATAATACCTCTGTACCGCACAAAAGATTTTTATTCCCACATGAATATGCTTAAAAGCCTTTTTAAAAGATATCAAACAATTTTGGAGATTTACCACAGTCTACAGATGCTGGAATCTGGTTCAGAAAGCAATCTGCTGGAGGGCACCGAGGCTTGAACAGTATCAGCAGGAGTTTTATCAAACCGCAACATTACCTCACAGCTCTTGACACAATCCCCGACTAATAAAGGCTAAAATACCATACGCCTTCTTAACCACCCGATAAACTTTTGCAGCAACTGTGAGAGATCTATAGACCTGGACCCCAAGATCTCTTTGTTCCTCCTCATAGCTAAGACCATTAACTATGTACTTGTGGGTCTTCCGGTTTGATCTGCCAAAATATGTAATTTTACCCATAGTAAAAATACAAAGATGCAGGTAAAAAGGTAAAGGTTCCATTATTGTCACATAATCCTACATTTAGAATATAACATACATGAAATTCTTTACCTGCTGTCTACCATAAGGCAGACAGAGTCACCACTTGTCCAATGCCCCTCACAGAAACCTACAGCACCTGGTGTTCCCAGGCAGTCTCCCCTCCAAGTACTGACCAAGGCTTAGCTTCTGCGATCAGACAATCTCAGGCGTATTCAGGCTATTAGGTCACACAGCATCCAGAGGCCTGAGCCCTTCTTTAAGGTACGCGCAAAAAGCGGGCCAGAATGAACACCATCTGCCACTTCTCCACCCTACTCTGCATGCCATCTATATCCTGTTGTAGTGGGTCAAAATCCTTGCAAAATAACAAGCCAACCCCATCACAATGACATTTTTTCTCCACAAGAAAAACTGTGTGTTGAAACCTCTGCTAAACATCGACAATCCAGAGATAAGCAGCATAACCTCCACCCAACTAAGCAGAAGATAGAACATGACAGAACACAATGTTATGCTGAACTTTGCAAACCTATCCATAGTAATTTAATATCTGTCCATCTAAGAATCTTTTGAATGCCCCTGTTGTACCAGCCTCCACTGCCACCCCTAGCAATGCATTCCAGGCATCCACCTCTCTATGTAAGAAATTACCTCTGACCTCTCCCCTAAACTTTCCTGTTGTGCTGTGCTATTGTAACATATTCCAGTTAATCACAGCCTAATACCATCTTCCTCATAACCATATGCCTACCCAAGAGTCTTTTGAATGTCCTTGCTGTACCAGCCTCCACTGCCACCCCTAGCAATGCATTCCAGGAATCCACCACTCTGTGTAAAAAAAAACAAAATACCTCTGACATCTCCCCAAAACTTTCCTTCAGTCACCTTAAACAGATGTCCTCTCGCATTTTCCACTGTCGCCCTAGATACTGGCAGTCCACTCTGTCTAAGCTTCTCATAATCTTGTATACCTTCATTACCTCCTTCAGCATTCCAAAGATAAAAGTCCTAGCTTAGGCAAACTTGCTTCATAAGATATGTTCTCCAATCCAGGCAAATCTCCTCTGGATCCTCTCTCAGCCATCTGCATCATTCCTGTAATAAGATGACCAGTAATGAACACAATACCCAGAGAATGCACAAGATTCCAGCATCGGCAGATTTTCTTGTTTAACTCTTGAGCCCCATGTTAGCTCTCCCAATAACTTTGTTAAGTTCCTTCTTGCCTACCATATAGTTCTCACAAGCCCTTCCTGACTTTTGCTTTCTGAACCTTGAGCATGCTTCCTTCTTCTTCTTGACTAGCTGCCCCACCTCTCGTCAACCATAGCTCTTTTACCCTACCATCTTTTCCCTGTCTCAGTGGGACAAACCTATCCAGAACACTGCACAAGTGGTCCCTAAACATCCACTACCATTTTTGCTGTATATTTTCCTCGAGAACATCTGCTCCCAATTTACTCTCCCAACTTCCTGCCTTATCCCATGGTAATTAGCCTTCCCCTATTAAACATTTTGCCATTTTGTCTGGTTTTATCCTTGTCCATAGCCATACTAAAGCTCAAGGAGTTGTGGTCACTGTGCCCGAAATGGTCCCCCACTGAAAGGTACAACACCTGACCAGGTTCATTACCCAGTACTAGATCTAGAGTGGCTTCTCCTCTAGTCAGCTTGTCTACATACTGTGTCAGGAATCCTTCTTCAACTCATCTGACAAATTCTGCCCAATCTGAACCTTTTGCCCTAAGGAGGTGCCAGTCAATATTAGGGAAGTTGATGTCTCATGACAAACTATCTGCTCCTCATTTGGGGACCTATAGACCACTGCCAATAGAGTGATTACTCCCTTCCTGTTTCTGACTTCCACCCACACTGACTCAGTAGATGATCCCTCCACAATGTTCTCCCCTTCTGCAGCTGTGTTGCTCTTCATTAAGACCAAGATCTTCTGCCTTCAAACCACCGGATCCTGTTCTCAATTCCTTCAACACCATGCAGTGCAAAAGCCTCATTCAACCTTTAGGTGGTGAAGAAGGCAAATGCAATGTTGCAATTCATATAAGAGGTGGTGATTCCCTGGACGAGACTAAGAAACAATGGTAACAAGATTTTCAAGAAGAATTTTCTGATGCTACATGGGATTCTGTTTTGAAATTGGTTAATTCATCTTCTTTATGTGCCCGACATTCATTATTACAATTTAAATAGTACATTGAGCTTACTTCTCCAAAGTTCAATTGTCTAAATTCTATTCCTAGCAAGAAGGAAATCTACTAGACGTGATGCAGACGCAAAGCAATAAATATTGTGAAAGACTCCACACATCCCACATGTAAACTGTTTTCTCCCTTCTGTCATCTGGCAGGTGGTACTGTAGCACTTGGACCCTTACATTCAGAGTAGGAAACAGCTTTTTCCCCCAAGCCATCAGGCTCCTGAACTCCAAGAACAGATGTGCATAGTGTGCCGTGGACTTTCAGTGCATACATCTTAATACCTTAATATTTTAATGTGTTAACTGCTTTCCTAACATATCTATGTAAATATGCTCTGTGGTCCTGGAGAAACACTATCTTGTCCAACCGTGCATGCATGGTATGAATGATAAATGACGTTGACGACTTGAAGAGGGAAAAACTTCAAGATAAAAGGTGTCACTTTAAAACAAAGATGCAGAAAAAATTCTTCCGACAGAGAATCGTACCTGTGAAACCTGGTGCCACAGGCGGCTGTGGAAGCCAGGTCGTTGGGTGTATTTAAGGGAGAGACTGACAGGTATTTGATTAGTCAGGGCATCAAGTTTTATAGGAAGCCAGGGAGTGGGGATGTGGGAGGATGGATCAGCTCATGATTAGAATGGAGGAATGATAGGTCAATGGGCCTACTTCTGCTCCTATATCTTGTGATCTGAACTCTGACATCATCTCAAATCAATGGAATAAAAGCATTTCTATTTATATCTTGCTTGTTGTGATTTTGGCCCTTGCCTGAGTGAATTATAATTAATAAATCACTTAACTAAATTACTGCTCTATTGTATGAAAATTGGCAGTTAATCCGTAAACAGAAAGTTCCTACAAATGAGAAATGTCTGGATAATCTTGACAAGAACTCATGAACAATAATAAATTTGGACATAAGACAAACTTGCTGCTCTTCTCAAAACATCACCATGATCTTTCACTTCTATTTGAGTGCATACACTGAACTCTGTTTAACATCTCATCAGCCAGACCACAGAATTGAAAGCAAGCAATCTCTTGATACCAAAATGTTTTTTTAAAGGTTAAATTTTCCAGGGTTGGACCTGAACTTTTAAACATTCTGGTTCAAGAGGGGTGCCTAATATTTAACCCTATACTTGGACATCATGAATCCACAGACTGAGAAGTTTGTGGTCAACAGTTTTTTGGTTGCTTTGGGCGGCACAGATGGCATAGTGATTAGTGCAACACCTTTACAGCAATCGGGACCAGGGTTCGACTAAGGAGCTTGTACTGTTACAAGCCCAGAGGACCCCAAAACCCAGCAGCAAAAGATATTCACCAAGACAAATGGTTACTTAAACAAAAGTTACTTTTAATTATCTTTAAACATGAAAATAGAATCAAATTTTAACTTAACTAACCTAACTCCCTTCCTATTCTAAGCGCACGTGTATGTAATGTGAGTGCAAGTTCAGAAAAGTTATTTGGTTCACAGTCCAATCTCGCTTCTCATTCATCCAAGTTCACTGGTTGCAGGCAATTCTTATACTGTGCACAGAATTTAACATTTATAAAGTTCACCAGAATTTGGTGTTTGAAACGTAAATGGTTACTGCTCAAGAAGGTTCTTGTCAGTTTTCAGAGAGAGATTTGTTGTTCCAGGACATCAATAAGTGATTTACTTCCATCAGCCACTTCAGTGTCTTACTGACAAAACTTGCCCCCTCAGGGTTCTCCAGATGACAACCTCTTTCTTTCAGGTCACCATAGAGTTCCTTTTTGTTTCCCTTATTCCAAGTGAAACATTAGACAGCCAGTCCTCTCCTCTTGCATGAACCACAAGGGCTTTGACCAGGCCATCTTCCAAAAGAGCTTTCCATAAGCTTACCAGCTTGTCCTGTTCCAGCTTCTGCTGGCTGTAACACTGTACAAGTGATCTCTGTGTCTCTTTCTCTGAGAGAAAGCCTGTTTGACTCTCTCTGCTTGCAAAACCCCATGACCCTCTTAGAACAGCAAGTTCTCCTCCAGACTGTCTGTAGCTCCGACAAGGTATTTCATCTGTTGCCTTTTGTAAACAACAATCCATTAGTGAAGTCTCTTCAGCATTGTTCAAAGCTCTTGCAAAGCTGTGAGGCCCCCATAAGTCTAGCATGAGCAGAGCTCCAGTATTTCAAATAAGATCTGTTTTAAAGTGTTTGCATGTGACCTACTGTAACAAACCTTTCCCAATCTATCTCCCATTATGTCATCGTACGTTCTCCATGTGTCTATGTGGGTTTTCCCCGGGGGCTCCAATTTCCTCCCATCATTTGAAACGTACCGGGGGTGTAGATTAATTGGGTATAAATTGGGTGACACGGACTCATGGGCCAAAATGACCATTATCTGTCTAAATTTTTTTTAATTAAATTTAAAGTGGTCTGAATTAAAAATGGATTGTGCAATATTATCAAAGATCACCTAGTAAAGCAAGTATGATTACCCCAGAAAGCAATTCTCTGCAGAAATATCACCTTCTTCAAATAGTTTTGTTTGAAACAGCATTGTCTGCAGCTCATTACTCCATCACAACTTTAAAAACAAGGGATTAATTGATATTTGCTTTTCCATGACAGTCCCTACATCATCTGTACACCATTCTCCTCATAGTACTGCTGGCATCGCTGGAGGAAACAGTTTGATATGATTTACTGTCTAAAATAGAGGAAGCATCAGTTCACAAATTAACATGGGATGGAGGTAGACAGCATCAGTGGCAAAATATAGATAAGGTTTACTTCAATAAATATGAAGGAGTGATTGGCAATAGGGACACCAAAACCACCGAGCGCAAGGCCCTCCAAAAGGTAGTGGACACAGCCCAGAACATCACAGACAAAGCCCTCTCCCCACCATCGAGAACATCTACAGGGAACGCTGCCAACAGAGAGCAGGAGCAATCATCAAGGATCCACCCCACCCAGCACACGCTCTGTTCTCGCTGCTGCCATCGGGAAAGAGGTGTAGGTGCCACAAGACTCACACCCACCAGGTTCAGGAACAGCTGCTCCCCCTCCACCATCAGACTCCACAATGACAAACTCAATCAGGGACTCATTCAAGGACTCTTTCTTTTTCCCCTCTGTATTTATTTGTTTACATGTATACATTGTGTAGTTTTTTTTTGCACTACCAATAAAATTAAAAGAAGATGGCAGCTCTGCCGGAGCCGCTGTAATGGCATTGCTGCTACTAATGCGGACCCGCAAAGAGCAAGGGAGCAGAGAGTGCTCCCGCGGGATCCAGCTGCCCAGTTGACTGTCGTTGGCTCTGCATGGGCTTTGATCAACCCATTGAGGGAGCCGACGGTGGTTTTAGTTGAAATCCCACGACCTCGGGTCTGCACTCAAGATGGCAGCGCCTATTAATTAGTAGTAGCCACGAGAGGCTTCAGGCTGGCATAAAACGGGAAGGTCACGCACCATCTGAGAGGGAGAAGCTGAGGAGATGACCCGTGGAGACGGTGACTACGGCAACGAACCAGTCAGGGGGCTCTGCGGCTGAGGGACGAGTGCCTGTGGCAGGTGGCCTGTTGGTGACTTGAGGCGAGGAACCCATGGAAGCTGTGGGCTGCCGGAGACTGCTGTCAGGAGACTGGGGTCAGAGTTGTCCGCTGGAGACTGGCTCAAACTGGCTGGAGGGGCACCAGGGATTGGAACCAGGATGCGAGGAGGTGCCGAGGGTCCTGGACGGTCCATGACCATGTCGGAGGTTCAGATCTGGAGCCCGGGTTGCCAAGGATTTGGACTGGACTCTGGGTGGCTGTGGGGGCTGCAGAAGCACACTGGAGGTGAAATCTACGGGCACTCAGTGACTCTGGGGGGCTCTCTTTTGCTTATCTATCTCTGACTGTAAGTCTATAAAGAGGCACTTGGGCAATTACTGCCAGTGGCGAATCTGTCTGCCTTGCAGCAGGCAAAAAGAAATTTCATGCAATACAACAATGTTTTATTGCTATGACAATAAATTAAATCTTGAACGGTAATTCTGCCTTGCCAGAGTATGCACTCTGGCAATAAATCTGAAATTACAGCAAATCATTAAACCCTCCACTCCAATTAACACATCCACTTCACCCTGACAGTCACAAGTCTGTGGTGCACTAAGTAGTATTTTTATTCACAAAAAAAAATTGCTTTTAAATGAAAGTTGAGTTACATCCAAGATGCAAATGGTATGGTCCGGTTGCTGTGCAGCTTTGGATCTGAGGTCCATCCACAGGACAAAAGAGTGGCAGAGACGATCACTGGAGTCTCCCCACTTCCCCATCGACATGATTTACTGAGATCATTGTTTGAAGAGGGCGTGCAAAATCTCTGAAGTCCCCGACTACACACAGCATCTTTCAGCTGCTCCTGTCAGGAAAGAGATACAGAAGTTTCAGAGCCAAAACCGTCTGGCTGAGAAACCGCTTCTTGCCGCAGGGAAGTTGCTGAATGACTGAACGAACTGCTCACATCAACACTCTGAGACTACTACTGACACTGGACAACAAATATTTTTCTTCCTGAACACTTTTGGGTGCATTTTATAGATTTTGGCCTGCTGATCACGGAAATCTCCTTAAAGTCACATCGTTTTTTTTTAAATATAACCTTTTAAGTGACGTCTGTGCGGCTCCAAAAATTTTTTAATATAACTTTTTTTTGTGATTTCCTGTCATATTTTGAGTCTACTTCAAGCATACAAAACCGTGAAGTGCAACATGTCATTGAAAATTCATTTTCAATACAGTACTGGAAAAAGAATGGAACTCCCTCAGATTTGGCTTTTATTTATCGCTCAACTGATATCACCATAAAATAATTAATTTATTAATCTCCTGGTCAATCTGTACACTGAAAAGACCAATGCATTCCCTCGATTACACCAGCGACTGTAGTCGAAAATAATTAATTAGCTCTGAAGCATTTTTTAATATACAAAAGAGAATGTCAATGTAAATTTCTTCATCTTGTAAACATGAATCATCTGGTAAACTTACCACTTCTCAACACAATCATGTTGAAACTGGTGAAATTCAGTGCAGTTCTATGAGCAAATAATGGACTGCTGGAGGAACTCAGCGGTTCAGACGGCATCCATTGATAGAAATGGTCAGTCAACTTTTCACATTGGAACCTTTCATTGAGATTAAAAGAGGTGAAAGTATATATATATATATATATAATAGGAAAAAAGAAGCTGAAGGTGAGGCCAAGAGGAGATGGGATACAGAACAGGTGTGAGAAGTGGAGAGACAAGAGATGGGGAGGGGGGGGGGGAAAACTTAGAAAGTGGGGGAATATCGTAAGTATAGGAGAAGGTAATGAGTCTCAATGAGAATAACCCTAACCCTAGCAAGGACACTCTCCATGGAGCTCCTGCAGAAAGTTGACATTTTCATGTCAAAATGTGTAATCAAAATTAAGAACTTGCAATTCCTTAGAACTTTGCACAATCTCAGCACCCAAGAAAACATTTTATAGAGCCAATGACGGACACTTTGAAGAGTGGTCACAGCTGTTGTGATAACCACCATTGATTGACAAGATGCTCCCAGCAAGATGCTACAGTCTGCAATGTAATAAAGACCTGATCATCTGTTTTTAAGTGTCTTCTGGTTGTACAATATATGTTAGCCAGCAAGACCCTTTAAAAAGACTGAGGCATCTTATACATCCACCGCCAATGCATTCCAGGCACCCACCACTCTCTGTCTTTCAAAAAAAACTTACCTCTGACGTCACCCCTAAACTTTCCTCCCCTCACCTTAAACCGATGTCCTCTGGTATTTGCTATTGTCATCCTGAGATAAAAGGTTCTGGCTCTTCTAACAAAAATTCCATTGAATCTGTTCTCAAGCCAAATATTTCACATACAGTACATCTCCGATTATCCAAAATCCTGTCATTCAAAATTTTTTTGGACATGGAAGTGACGTCTGTGTGGCTCCAAAAATTTTTTCGGATAATTGAGGATTTCAGAAAACATTTTGAAGCCGAAATGTCATCATTTCACCTCTTAAAAATTTCAGATAAATGATCCAAAATAATCAAAAATCCTCAGTTATCCATTCTTTGTAGCCAAACTGATGTCACAGGTTGAAAAAAATGTTGGAATTTTGTAAAAACCTCTGAGTAGAATTTCGAGTTTTTGGTGTTGGATTTATCCTATTTTGTTCAGGTTGTTTTATTTTGTGTTTAAAAATCCTTCTCTTGTTTGTTCTTGTTTAAATACTGTTAAAAGTGATTTGCTGTTGCTACTGGGCTGTTTTTAAAAAATGCCCTTGTCCTGATCATTTTGGATAAATCAGAGTTCTTCTGTAATTTCAATCTGCTGTGTAAAAAGCAAACTGCCCCCGTTCCATCTTTAGCCATAATGATATAGGAAAAGCAGAATCCAAGGTACGCAAATATTCGACACGCACATACAATAGTTTTGGTTGTTGGCTCAAGTATTAATAACGGCCAAAGAGAAATCGCCTGTCATCTTTGAAATGATGCCACTGGATCCAATCCATCATATCCACTGAAGGGATATCGATCTAGTGTTTCATCCAGAACACAACATATCTGCCAGCGCATCGTCATCGGTGGGGCAGATAACCGATAAGCACAAAACATTCATACTGAGTCACAGACAATGATGCACCTCATTCATTGCGATTACAGTGAGCCCAAAGTCCCACTTCCTCTCCCAGGTGACATTGCATCTCGCTGTTTTGGAATTTCAGCGAGCTATGGAGAGGAGGTGGAAGCTATGGAGAGGGTGCAGAGATTTTAACAGGACATTGCTTGGTTTGGAGAATGTGCCTTATAAACCAAGGTTAACAAAGCTAGGGCTTTTCTCTCTGGAGCGAAGAAAAATTAAGAGGTGATATAATAGAGAGCTCCAGATTATTGGGAGGCATAGATAGGGTGGACAGCCAGTACCTTTTCCTGGGGAAAGAATTACAAATACCAGAGGACAGCCTTTTAATTTTTTTTTAATTTTAAATTTAGACATACAGCACAGTTACCGGCCATAAGCCCATGCCAATTAAACCGAATTAACCTAGAAATACAGTATGCTTCGAACAGTGGGAGGAAACCAGAGCCCCCATGGAAAACCCACACAGACACGGGGAGAACGTACAAACTCCCTACAGACAGTGCGGGATTCAAACCCCGGTCCTGATCACTGCCAGTTACAGAATTGTGTTATTATTAATCATTAGATTAAAACTATATATATTTCTTAGAAAAGACTGTGTAGGTGGACAGGGAAAGACATACACGCCCACACACGCACAAACCATTTTGAGAGACGAAGTGTCCACTAATTCATTGTTCAGTTGAAACTGTTTGAACAACCATAAAAGTCAGAAGTGAAACTAAAGACAATAAATGTTTGCTCAGAAGCACCTGGGTATACACACAGCCATTCTGCTTATTGGTCTGAGCAGACAGCCTGGAAGCATTTTCTGATTAACTTTTGGAAGAGAGGAACTTTAAACAAGACCAGCATTGATGTCATGGTTCAAGGCAGAGACAACCTCAGTGATGCCAAGCAAGGTTACATCATCTCGATAACGCTTTCTTCCCTCAATTCATACTGTTGCGCTTCACCTCCAACAGGCTTCACGCTGACAAGACTGATTGGAATGCAGTCAACCTACGTCATCTCCAATGACACCCCAATGCAATATGTAAATAAGCCTGCACCTGTGCACCTTTGAAGGGTGGCACAGTTAGCCTAGCGGTCAGTGTAACCTTATTCCAGTGCGTGACCGGGGTTCGAATCCTGCACTGTCTGCAAGGGGTCTGTGCATTTTCCTCATGTCTGTGTGGGTTTCCTCAGAGTGCACCAGTTTCCTCCCACCCTTCAAAATCGTATGGGGTTGTAGATTAATTGGTGCATTTGGGGAGCATGGGCTCGTGGACCGGAAGGGCCTGTTACCGTGCTGAATGGAGGCCCTGTTACCGTGCTGAATATCCAAATTAAAAATTAAAAGGATGAACTCCAAATCATCAACACGTTCACAGAAGTACTTGAGAGGTTAAGCCTTGCATCAATAACCTGAGAACATAAGGTTCCCAAACAAATTCCCCTGGATGTACAACACTTCTGTTGGATAATGCATATTCACAGGGAATCCCTGGAAAACTTAGGCCATATCCCATATAGCAGAAGCCACATTTAATGAAGGCAGGCATCAAAGATGAATTTCACTATCATGTCAGGTACACCAGAAAATATTCAAGGATCAGTACTCAGAGTGCAAGATCTGTGGTCCATTTCAGACACCTGGGCTAACTCTCACAGGCAGCTCAAGGCACTGGAGAATTACAATGCTCTCTCTGGAAAAACATCCAAACCTACAAGCAAATCCAGTCTCAGCATTCTCTCCCTGGCCCAACATCTCTAAAAATAGGCATAACACAGGACGCGATTACCAGATGAACGGGAAGATTGGCTGAAAGTCTCCTTGAAAAACAAATCCCAGGTCCAGACTGGAGAAGGAGCATTGAGATAGAACTGAGAACCAGGAGTCTGTATGTCAGAAACCCAACATTAATGATGGATAGAGGATATCCTCACATATTACCCACCTCCCCAGTTAGACACCTCCAGCTTAATCTGTGGAAGACTGCAGGTCTCACGTTTGCCTCATCCATCAAAATTCAAGATTATTTTATTGTCATACAATAAAACAGAAAATGTGAAAGTACAAAAAGTTTCCTTTAGTCTTCCGTAAGACAAAGATATGCTATCAGCAAAATTTGCCCAGCGCCCCTTACAGCCAGAGATAGTGAAGTAAAAGATCTCCCCCAGAGTTACTAAATGTCCATGAATTCATCTCCAGCGCTCCCGCAGCCTCCACAGCTACACAGCCTTCAGTAAGAACCATCAGTCACCCGAGCTCCAGATGCCCACCTCTGACACAATCATGAAGCCTCCTGCACCCCGGTTCCGATACCCGGTACCCCCTTCAACCACTCTCGGGCTAGTCTCCAGCAGTCCGCAGCCCAGTTCGAGTCCTTTGACCGCAGCCGCCAGCGGCCCGCATCCTACATGGGTTCCTCGCTTCGACGACCTGCCTCGTGTTCTCTTCAGCCACAGAACCCCTCACTGGTCCGCTGCCACGGTTACCATCCCATGCGTCGTTTTATCTGCTTCTCCTACTCAAACGAGGGGGTGGTCTCCCTGTTTTCTGTTGCCCTGTACCAGTCCTCCACTTGAGGCAAACCATTCTTAATCCCAAAGGACCCTCATTAGTGCACCTGATCAAGAAAGGCAGTGGGGTTGTTCCACCCCCTAGTGGAAAGTAGTGGCTCAGCACTTTTCATTCCTGCCTTGCTTCTCATATAGTCAGAAATACAAGATATACATTAACAATTACTACATAGAGGCAACGGAATGCCTTCCAGTCTCTAAGCATTCCTGTGAGCAACTCTGCGGCTGATGAACACACAGGCGGCGGACAGTCGGTGACTCAAGGCAAGGAACCTGTGCTGGCTGCAGGCAACTGGGATTCACACCAGGCAGCAGACAGCTGGAGACTGGCTGAAAGGATCCCAGGTATTGGAACCGGGATGTGAGAAGGAGGGTGCCAAGGGCGCTGAAGGTTTCCTGATAGTGTTGGAGGTTCGGATCTGGAGCTCAGGCTGCTGGTTTGGACAGAGCTCCGTGTGGCTGCAGGGGGCCACAGTTGTGCTGGGAGTGAGTCCATGGACACTCAGTGACTCTGAGGGGACTCTCAATTGCTTCTCTTTCTCTGACTGTAAGAAGCACTTCAGGCATTATCTGTCGATGGCAGATCTGACAGACGCAAGCAAGTTCTGTGCAATACTGCACTGTTTTTATTACATGGCAATAAAGGAATGTTGAATCTTGACTGATCAGCGTATGAATCAAGTTATTCCTGCCTCTCTCACAACTCCAAATTTGCTGATCAGAATTTTAGATTTCATCAAACAACAGTGTAGGGGAGGGGGTCAAAGTCCTCACTCCCCTTCATATGAAGAAGTGTTCCTGATAACATCCCTTGGTTGATAGTGGAGCCATCCCCCAACAGCAAGCAATGGCCGCCAACAATAAAATCCTCAAAGGAAAGAAAAAAACCAGTTTAGCAATTCATACTGAACATCTCCTACCCGGTGGATGATGGCATCCATGACTCTGCCAACTTTGAACGGTTCCTGTGGGAGAAGGTGAAGGTGGGAGCAAAGGCCGGTAACCTGGGCAGCACTGTGCAAGTCAAGCGTTCATGGAACAAGATCATCACCTCCTCTGCCAAGAAGTTCTCCAAGAGATACCCGAAAAAGAATTGCAGGAGGATAAAACAAGCTGCCCGACAGGCTCCAAGTAATTGCCTCCGACAAAGAGAGCTATGAGCTCCACTATTTCCAAATCAGCCGGATGGACGTCTGAAGTAGAGGATTGAAGGGGTGCCAGAGCTGATGGACAATGAACAGTTTTGTTCTGATAGAGAGCTATTAAAGAGTTAAAAACTCTTTGTTAGCATGTACTTTTGTCATGTGTGATTTGATAGATCAGAGACCAGTTTGGAATCAACCATGTAGATGCTTGGGGAGGAGTCACGTGATGGAGTAGAGGCCGGTAGGGGAACTCCAGCCCTCTCCAGAAAAGTTAAAAAAAGATAGAGAAAAAACAAAAGCACAAACTTAAAAACCAAAACAAAGTGAAAGTAAAAGTGTGAAGAAAATGGCAGCGAAGAAAGAAAAACCAAAAACAACGGGAAGAAAAGAAGAAGGAAAGACGTCGGAAGAAGAAGGTGAAGGCCTTACCTGTCCGAAGAGGCCCGCCGCGGAGAGAGAGGCCCGCTCCCGCAGGTCAGTGGAAGTCCCGGGCTCGGGACTACAAAAATGGCTCACAGAGCCGAGTAAAAGTGCACAACCGCGCATGCGCATGAAAAAAAACCCACTGACGGGAGGGGGGAACAGCTGCGGAGTCGATCTCCACAGCTGAGAGAGACACCTGCAGCACAGCAGCAGGTGCAGAACACAGACAATAACGAGAACAAGAAAGAAGAGGGTAAAAAGAAAACAAGGAAACAACAGATGGTCAACCCAGAGGAAGAAGAAGAAGGAGAACAGAAAGATGTGGAAGAAGAGGAGAAAGGCAAGACAATGGATGTATCTTTTTTTAAAGAATATATGGAATCAGTGAAAGAATGGCAATTACAAGAATTTGATGAGATAAAAAGAAGAATTAAGAATGCAGAAGAAAAAATGAATAAAATGGAAGTGGCCATATCAGAGTTGGCAAAAAGAGTGGAAAATATGGAAAAATGAGAAACATTTGTAGATATGGAAGTAAAAGACTTAAAAGAGAAATTAGAAGAATCTAATAAAAAAGCTAAAGAAGCACAGGAGCTGTTAGCTCAGAAGATAGATATAATAGAAAACTATAATAGAAGAAATAATATAAAGATAGTGGGCCTTAAGGAAGATGAAGAAGGCAAGAATATGAGAGAATTTATAAAAGATTGGATCCCCAGGGTCTTGGGAAGACCAGAATTACAGGAAGAAATGGAAATAGAGAGGGCACATAGAACTTTAGCCCCGAAACCACAACCGCAGCAAAAAACCAAGATCCATTTTAGTAAAATTCTTAAGATATACAACAAGAGAAAATATATTGGAGAAAGCAATGAAGAAAGTAAGAGAGGACAAAAAGCCACTGGAATATAAAGGTCAAAAATTTTTTTTCTATCCAGACATAAGTTTTGAACTCCTGAAGAAGAGGAAGGAGTTCAATACAGCGAAAACGATCTTATGGAAAAAAGGATATAAATTTATGTTAAGGTACCCAGCGGTACTTAAAATAATTATTCCAGGGCAACAAAACAGACTATTCTCGGATCCAGAGGAAGCAAGGAAATTTGCAGAACAACTACAAAACAAGCAGAGAGATGAAGACATGTAATAAGAGTAAAAAATGACCACGATCTATATGTATGTGTGTAAAGGGGTATATGTGTGTATATATAGATATATATATATATATATATAGTGTGCATACATGAATGTATCCGAATTTAGAGGAAAATATATAGAGTATAGACAAGAATTAATAAGGGAGGGAAATGGAATAGAGGGAATTAAAAGAGTGACCTTTGTTACATATGAAAATTGAAATCTTTTCTGGGGGGGCCTGGGTGGAGAGGAGTTACGGTCACTGCAAAATCAGCTGACGTTTGCGAGTGAATTCGCAAATCCAACAAGGGATAAAGGACAACTCAGGAGGGGGAGGGGAGATTGGGGTTAAAGAAGTTTTAAATAGGAGAATAGGGAAAATGTTTGATGTTTTAGAAATGTTGTCTTATAAAGTGTTCAAAACAAGAAAGCAGAAATGGATAAGAAGGAAAGGTAATGATGGAGAAACGGAAAGGGAAGATAAACAAAGTATAAAATGGCTATGCTGAACTATATGACTTTAAATATTAACGGAATACATAACCAAATTAAAAGGAAGAAACTGCTAAATTTACTGAAAAAAGAAAAAATTGATATAGCATTTGTGCAAGAAACACATTTAACTGAATTGGAGCACAAGAAATTAAAGAGAGATTGGGTAGGACACGTAACAGCAGCATCGTATAATTCAAAAGCTAGAGGAGTAGCTATATTAATTAGTAAAAATGTGCCAATTAAAATAGAAGAGGAAATAATAGATCCAGCAGGGAGATATGTAATGATAAAATGTCAGATATATTCAGAGTTTTGGAATTTACTCAATGTATATTCACCTAACGAAGAAGATCAAAAGTTTATGCAAGATATTTTTTTGAAGATAGCAGATGCGCAAGGGAACATAATAGGAGGGGATTTCAACCTGAATTTGGATTCAAATATGGACAAAACTGGGAAAAAAATTAACAGAAAGAACAAAGTAACCAAATTTATAATTAAATCGATGGAAGAAATGCAACTTTTGGATATATGGAGGAAACAACACCCAAAGGAAAAGGAATATTCATATTATTCGGGTAGACATAAAACATACTCAAGAATAGACCTATTCCTGTTATCAGCTCGTATGCAAGATAGAGTAAGAGAAACAGAATATAAAGCTAGAATATTATCGGACCATTCACCCTTAATATTGACAATAAAGTTAGAGGACATCCCTCCAAGAATGTATAGATGGAGATTAAACCCCATGGTACTTAAAAGGCAGGATTTTAGAGAATTCATTGAAAGACAAATTAAAATGTATTTTGAAATAAACACGGAATCAGTGAAAGATAAGTTTATACTATGGGATGCAATTAAAGTGTTCATTAGAGGGCAAATAATAAGTTATGTAACCAAGATGAAAAAGGACTATAATCAGGAAACAGAGCAGTTGGAAAGGGAAATAGTAAATATAGAAAAAGAATTAGCAATGAAGGAAGACACAACTAAAAGAAGAGAAATGGCAGATAAAAAAATAAAATATGAAACACTACAAACATATAAGGTGGAGAAGAACATAATGAAGACAAAACAGAAATATTATGAACTAGGGGAAAAAACGCACAAAATTCTAGCGTGGCAGCTTAAGACAGAACAAGCTAAGAAAATGGTATTGGCATCAAGGAAAAAAGACAAACAAATCACATATAATCCAAAGGAGATCAAGGAAAACTTTAGAGAATTCTATGAACAATTATACCAAACTGAAAACGAAGGGAAAGAAGGGAAAATAGATGAATTTCTAACTAAAATTGAACTACCAAAACTACAAATAGAGGAACAAAATAAATTAACAGAACCATTTGGAATAGTAGAAATACAAGAGATAATAAAAAAATTACCAAATAATAAGACACCAGGAGAGGATGGATTCCCAATAGAATTCTATAAAACATTTAAAGATTTATTAATTCCTCCCCTCCTGGAAGTAATCAACCAGATTGATAAAACACAAAGCTTACCAGATTCATGTAAAACAGCAATAATTACAGTAATACTAAAGCAAGGGAAAGATCCACTCGCACCAGCATCATATAGACCAATATCTTTACTTAACACAGATTATAAGATAATAGCTAAACTATTAGCAAACAGATTAGCAGAGTATGTACCGAAAATGGTAAATCTAGACCAAACTGGATTTATTAAAAAAAGACGCACAACAGACAATATTTGTAAATTTATTAACTTAATTCATGCAGTAGAAGGGAGTAAAGCGCCAACAGTAGCAGTCGCTTTAGACGCAGAGAAGGCCTTTGACAGAGTAGAATGGAATTATTTATTCAAAGTATTGCAAAAATTCAGTTTACCAGAGAAGTATATTAATTGGATTAAAGCATTATATAAGGGACCATTGGCGAAAGTGACAGTAAATGGATATGTATCAAAGCAATTTAACTTAAGCAGGTCAACACGGCAGGGATGCCCACTATCACCTTTATTGTTCGCGTTAGCTATCGAACCACTAGCAGAATTGATAAGAACAGAAAATAATATAAAAGGGAAAAAAATAAAAGACAAGGAATATAAAATCAGTTTATTTGCGGATGATGTTATAGTATACTTAACAGAACCAGAACTATCAATAAAAGAATTATATAAGAAATTGAAGGAATATGGAGAAGTGTCGGGTTACAAGATTAACGTAAATAAAAGTAAAGCAATGCCTATGAATAATGCGGATTTCTCAAAATTTAAGAAGGAATCACCATTCAGATGGCAAATGCAAGCAATAAGATACCTAGGTATACAAATAAATAAAAATCTCGGCCAACTATATAAACTCAATTATTGTCCACTAATGAAAAAATTACAGGACGATTTAGAGCATTGGAAAGATTTACCACTAACACTAATAGGAAGGATAAACTGTCTTAAAATGAACATTTTTCCAAGGATATTATACCTATTTCAGGCATTGCCAATACACCTGACAGAGAAATTCTTCAAGGAGTTAGAGAAAATAATAAGGAAATTTTTATGGAGAGGGGGGAGACCGAGGATAGCACTAGATAAATTAACAGAATGGTATAAACAAGGAGGCTTACAACTGCCAAACTTTAAAAATTATTATAGAGCCGCACAATTAAGGTATCTATCAGATTTTTATCAAACATGGGAAAAGCCAGATTGGACTAGATTAGAATTAGATAAAATAGGGGAAAAGATACCTGAACACATATTATATAAATGGGATGAAAAATTGGTACAACATAGAAGTTCTCCAGTATTACATCATCTACTCAATATTTGGAAGATGATTCATGTAGAAAGAAATAAAACAAATTATCAATTACCAAAACTAATATTGACGCAAAACAAGTTACTCCCTTTTACAATAGATAACCTTTCCTTTAGAGAATGGGAGAAAAAAGGGATCAAAAAAATAGAAAATTGTTTTTCAGGAAATAGATTATTATCCTTTGAACAAATGAAAGATAAATACAATATAACTCAAGATACAGTGCTGGCATATTACCAATTGAGATCCTACTTGAAGGACAAATTAGGAAGCAGTCTGAGTTTACCAGAGGGAAGTAACTTTGAATATGTGATTACGGACACAATGATAATCAAAAGATTTATAACAAATATGTATATTAAACTGCAAGAAAAGGAGAATGAGGAAACAAATGGTAAAACTAAACAAAAATGGGAACAAGATTTAAATATAAAGATAAAAAAGGAAACATGGGAGAAGTTATGTTCTGGAACGATGAGAAATACAATAAATACGAGGCTACGTATGATACAATATAACTGGATACACAGGCTATACATTACACCTCAAAAGTTAAATAAATGGGACCCAACAGTATCTGATAGATGTTTTCAATGTAAAAAAGAAATGGGAACAACAATTCATGCAATCTGGACATGTGAGAAAGTAGAAAAATTTTGGGAAGATCTAAACCAGATATTAAATAAAATTACAGAAAACAATATACCAAAGAATCCAGAGATCTTCCTCCTAAGTAACATAAAAAACAAAGAATTTGGAATTGATTTGGAGAATGCACAAAAAAGATTTGTTAAGATAGCTCTAGCCGTAGCAAAAAAATGTATTATGTCAACCTGGAAATCGGAAGATAATTTGAAAATACAACAATGGTATATAGAAATGAATAAATGTATTCCATTAGAAAAAATAACATATAGTTTAAGAAATAATATTGAAATATTTGAACAAATATGGGAGCCTTACATGAAACACAATAGCGAAAACCTACCGGGGACATTCACTACCTAAATTAACGAAAGGAGAAGGAAATGAAAAGAATTGACTCAGTGGAATTTCTTGTTTATTTTTATTGAATGACAACATTGTTTGACTGGTTTAATGTATCCTAGATTTTGGACTTTAAATGGACGGGAGGGGGGAGGTAGGGAGGGTGGGATGGGAGGAGTGGGGGGGAAGAAAATGGCACTGTATATATTTGTAAAGGAAAAAGTATGTATCATGGTTAATGTGGTTTATGGTGTGAAAAATAAAAAATTTTTTTAAAAAACCATGTAGATGCTTGTCATGTTTATGAATCTGCAAACACCAGATAACGATTTTATTCCTAAAGCTTCAGGTTTCCACTACATTTTACTGATTACAAAGGATGATCCCATTTCCAGCAGAGAACATAGAACAATGCAGCACAGGAACAGGTCCTTTGGCCCACGATGTCTGTGTTGGCCGTAATCCCAAATGAACCATCTGCCTCCACATGATCAATACCTCTTCACTCCCTACTTGTCAAAAAGCCTTTTCATATGGCCATCGTATCCGCTGTTAACACCCCATCTGGCAGTGCATTCCACAGTTAACCCCCCCCCTCCATGGGGGGTTATCTTAAATCTATGTATTTAACACTTCCATCATATTCTGTCTACCCCTATCAATGCCTCTCATGAGTGAGGTCAAATCAAGTCACTGCTCAGTATGTGATGCTGCAAAACAAACAATCGAAATTTGTCCAACCTCTCCTCAGAGCTGATACAGGAGATTAAACTTATGTTGGGCATTGCTGGACCTGGGAGGCCAGAATAGGAACAAGATGGAGAATTAAAGTGATGGGTAATTGGAAACTCTGGGGTGAAATTGCACACTGAGTGATTTCTGCAAAGCAAATCCTAATCTATTGAGTTATCAGTCATAGAGATTGAACAGTGAGCACCGAACACACTGAACCAAATGACCACCCATTCTATGCCAATTCCCATCAACTTCCTCATCCCGACTCTCTTTTTACCTCATCCCTCAGTCTCTCTTCCTCTAGCTCCCCACCCTCTTCCTTCCCTTCTCCTCTCCCTGTATCAATTCTCTGCTACCCTCTCAGCTATTACCTCTTAGCAATCTCTTTCCAGAGACTTCAGATTGCATCTTTTTCTAAATGCCAGTTAAAAAAGAAAAGTTAACTTGCTATCTTGTCAACTTTTGTCTGTGCCCCATGACACACCCTCCTATGCCATCGGTGCTTTGGAATTAGTAAAGGATTTCTTAAGGTGGGATGTGGGTGGAAAGAAAAAGTTTGAAAAACCACTGTTTTAATTGTCCCTAATTGACTCGTTATGTGCACGGTTTCAGAACTCCAAAGAAAATGGGCCAATGACAATATTTCTCAAGCAAAATATTTCAGTAACAATTGAGCCTAGAGCAGTGGTTCTCAACCTTCCCTTCCCACTCATAGGAACATAGGAAGTAGGAACAGGAGTAGGGCAAAAATGGCCCATCGAGCCTGCTCCGCCATTCAATGCGATCATGGCTGATCTAATTTATGACCTAACTCCACCTACCTGCCTTCTCCCCATATCCCCTAATTCCTCTATCATGTAAAAATTTATCTAACCGAATTTTAAATATGTTTAATGAAGCAGCCTCAACCACTTCCCTGGTTAGAGAATTCCAAACGTTCACTACTCTCTGGGAAAAACTATTTTTCCTCATCTCTGTCCTAAATCTACTCCCCCGAATCTTGAGACTGTGTCCTCTCGTTTTAGTTTTCCCGGCCAGCTCAAGAAACCTTCCTACATCTATCCTATCCATACCCTTCATAATCCTGTATGTTTCTATAAGATCTCCTCTCATTCTTCTGAACTCGAGCGAATACAATCCTAGACGATTTAATCTTTCATCCTAAGTCAATCCCTTTATCCCAGGGATCAACCTAGTAAACCTCCTCTGGACCGTCTCCAAAGCCAGTACATCCTTCCTCAAATATGGAGACCAGAACTGGACACAGTACTCCAGGTGTGGTCTCACCAGTACCTTATACAGTTGCAACATGACCTCCCTGCTCTTGAATTCAATTCCTCTAGCGATGAAGGCCAACATTCCATTTGCCTTCTTAATAACCTGCTGCACCTGCAACCTAACTTTTTGCGATTCATGCACAAGCCCTCCCAAGTCCCTCTGCACAAAAGCCTGCTGTAGTTTTTCACCCTTTAAATAATATTCAGCTCTTCATTCCGCAGGATAAGAGGCATTTGCGGAGAGAAAGGCAGAGCTAATGTTTCAGGCAGCCAGCGCCGTCTGATAAAGGACCATTGTCCTGATGTATTCGGTATGCCTCTCTCCCCACAGAATGCACTTCACCTGCTCAATATTTCAAACACTTTGTTTTTCATGCTCTGAGGTAGGCAGATTCAGGAGCTAAAATATGGAAAGTGTCTTTCCAAGTCGCTGAACTTCACACCCGATGAGCTAAGCACAGAGATATCCAAAGGTTCTGCACCTTAGAGAGATTAGAGCATAATCTAATAAGTGCATTGATTATTACTCAAGCATTTACACAGTTCCCAATTTATTCTCCTCAATTTCATCCAGATACTTTACACTAAGCTACATAAAGAGAGAATTTACTGCAACCAATTCACTTATCATCATATCTTTGGGTTGTCGGCAGAATCCGGAACACCCAGGGGAAAATCCATGTGGTCACAGGGAAAATCTACAAACACCACAATGAAAGCACTGAAGGTCAGGATGTCTCAAAAATTACAGTGTGATGAGGAAATGGCAGCGAGATGAATATTGCTGCCAGTGTTAGCTGAGGAACCAATACATTTTGGCCAGGACAGTCATGGTTAACGCAATACTATTACAGCGCCAGTGACCTGCGTTCAAATCGCATGCTGTCTGTAAAGAGTTTGCACATTCTCCCCACATCCGCGTGGGTTTCCTCCGGCTGCTCCAGTTTTCTACTATGTTCCAAACAAACAGACAGGGTTGATAGATGATCAGTCACATAGGTGTAGTTGGGCTCGTAGGCCAGAAGGACCTGTCACCATCGGCATCTCCAAATTATATAAACTTGGGAGAACAGAATGGAGTCCTATCTGGAAGTGGGGTCGGAAGACCTGTGGGAGCCCTTGGACCTAAAATGAATCCCTGAGGTGAAGATCTATTTATTTATTTTTTGTTCCACATGGTAGAAGCCAATTCTGGTCCATGAAGCCAGTGCTGCTCAATTACACCCAATTAACTTTCCAACCTCGTATATTTTTGAAGGGTGGGAGAAAACCCACGCAGACATGGAGAGAATGTACAAACTCCTTGCACACAGCAGCAGATTCAAACCCAGGTCGCTGGCGCAGTAAGAGTATTGCACTAACCACTTCACCAACTGTGCTGCCTCAATGCCCTGAAATGGAGAACTCAGGAAAATGGCAGACTGTGTGAAAGCCAGAGCAGTGGGGATACTGGCAAATGTAATGACATTTTCAAGTTCTATACAAGCACAGGAAGCAGTACAAAAGTTCTCGGAGAAGAATCAATACAAAAGGAAGACTTCATGGAGAAGTACAGAACGGAAGAGATAATTGTTCAAGCAATCCAATGTTATCTCATGTGGCGGCATCTCATTTTCCATCTGGGCCAAGTTGCAGCCAATGGAATTCAATATTGAATTTACCATTTTTAATCAATCTCAACTTCTCTCTCTCCCTTTTTTTCCTTTCTGTGGAGAGGAAAAGTTGAGTGCTGGCTGTAATTCCCAGTAAAGTTTATTTTTCTTCTGTTTCCAATTGGCAATTTTGGAAAAAAAAAGTCATTATTCTTTGCGCACTACTTCAGAGGCCAAATCCTCTGTTCCCCCAACCTTCCTTTGCAACTGAAAACAAGTTCTGATTGAAGGTTCGCTGACCTGAAACGTTGACCGTCCCTGTCCTTATGGATGCTTCCCAACCTAGATTTCGCTGGAATACGCCTGAGATTGTCTGATCTCGGAAGCTAAGCAGGCTCAGGCCTGGTCAGTACTTGGAAGGGGCACCACCTAGGCTACAGGAGCGCTGGACAAAGTGGCGACTTTCCGTCTGCCTTATGGTAGACAAGAGTTAAAGAATTTCATGTATGTTATATTCTAAATGCAGTATCATGTTACATTAATGGAACCTTTATTTTCTTTCTGTCCAGTTCCAAATTTCAAGCACCTGCAGTTTCGGTGCTCCAACTCTGTTCCACTTTCTTTGCTCCACGGAAAGACCCAATTTCTCCATCATAACCTTACAGTTCCCCCGCCCTTAGAACTATTCAAGTAAAACCATTCTACATCTTTTCGAGTAAGTTCACACCTTTCTTGAGGACCAGAATTGGACATTACCGATGCTATTTCCACTACATCCTAGTCAAAATCACTTCCTGTTGTTTCCGTCAGACTGAGGTACAGAAGCCTGAAATCTGGCACCTCTAGCTGCAATAAAAGTACAAACACAAAGCTGGTGAAACTCAGCATGTCAAACAATGTGCTTTATAGACCAACTTTTGGGGCTTGAAACCTTCATCAAGATATGAGCAAAATGTACGACGTTCAGATACCTACCTACATTTTGCTCATAACTTGATACAGAAATGTTGATTATGTATCATAATTTTTGCTCTATGAAGTCCACTGTTTGACCAGCTGAGTTTCTCCAGCTTTGCGTTTTCACTTCAACAACAGTGTCTAGACTTTTCTGCTTTACCTCTAGCTGCAAGAACAGTTTTGTTTCTAAACAGCTATCAGCCATTTAAACCTTCCCATATGATCCCAAACCTAACAATATACTACTCTGGGACCATAAAAAAAATCTACCAGCATTACTGAAATGTCATTTTTTTTTGGTGCACTAACTGTGAATATTTATCTATCTTTCATCTCTTTTTGTCTTGGCACAGTATGCCAATTTAATTTATACTGTTGTAGATGGTGCATCTGTGTGACTGCAGCAAGAATTTCAATGCATTTGGGATGGCATGGTTAACGTCGTGGTTAACAATGTTGTCACAGCGCCAACAACCGGGGTTAAAATCCAGCACTATCTGCAAGGAGTTTGTACGTTCTCCCCGTGTCTGCGTGGGTTTCCTCCGATTGCCTCCCACCACTCAAAATTGTACGGGGGTTGTAGGTTCATTGGGTGCAATAGGGCAGCATGGGCTCATGGGCCAGAAGGGCCTATTAAATTTAAAATTGTATTTGTGTGTATGACAATAAACACTCATCTCTATCATCACACTCCCCCACCCCCCTCCCTCCACAGCAGATGCAAGTTTGGCTGGGGTACCTACCATGCTCAGAGGAGCTTCAGTGCAGTGGAAAGCCCAGTAGAAAGGGACCCCAGACAGCTCGCTCCTCAAGTTGACTGTGAGCTGATTGCAGGCTCGTTCACACTTGAAGCCAGGAAGCAGCCTACTTCCCCCGGTTTGCAGAAGGGGCTCCAGCAACCTGAAGAGGTGGCGGCAGAGTGCAGTCACCGGCGCTTTTAGACGTTTGTTCAATTCCTGCAGACACAGATCACATTGAGGATGACATGGAAGGGATGGAATGGATGGTCCTCATGCAGGAAAACTGTCCAATCTACACAAGGTAGAAGGCAGCCAATATCATATCCTCATCAACACTTCACACGGTGTCTTCAGGCAAAAAGTACAAATATCAAGCACTTCTAGGTCCACTTACCCCCCACCCCCAAAACCTCCCAGCATCACTGCTCCAATAGCACCAAACATCTATTGCCCGATTATCACCCAATCAATCCAATCATTAGTAAAATGACAGAAAGATACTTACTGTTGTACATATTCAGCAATAACCTGCTCAGCAATGCACAGTTTGGGTTTTGCCAAGAATACTTGGCTCCTAATTTGTTCTAGGACTGCAATTTCTTCCCTGAATTCTCTAACCATTAAAAGTCATTCATCTCAGGCCAAGGACATCGCTCAGAGTTCCTCAGGACAGTCTCCAACCCAACCATAGAATACTACAACATAGAAACAGGCCCTATGACCCATCTAGTCTGTGCTAAACTATATATTCTGCCTAATCCCATGGACCTGCATTGGACCATACCCTTCCATCCATGTACCTCTGTACTTATTCAATCTTATAATTCTCAACATCGAACCCACATCCACACACACACACACACACAAAGCCGTCCGAGTGAATAAGTTTCCCTGAAACATTTCACCTTTCATGCTTAACCCATGTTCTCTAGTTCTTGTCTCACCCAACCTCAGCAGAAAATAAAAGCCTACTTGGATTTACTCTATCTATACCCATCAGAATTTTGCATACCTCTTATCAAATCTCCTTTCATTCTCTGATGCTCCAGGAAATAAAGTACTAATTATTCAACCTTCCCCTCCAACTCACTCAGCTTCTCAAATCCCAGCAACATCCTTGCAACTCTCTCAATTTCAATAACCTCAGAGCACCCTCCAAACCACCCCCCCCCCCCCCGACAAAGCCTGCTACTACTTAATTCCACAGGTCAATCTGAGAAAGGATTCCATTCCTGTTCCTTTATCAATACATTCACACAACCAAAATAGAAAATCAAACTTAGCTCTAAAGTTCATTATTGGCTCTACTTTCCAGCATCTCTCACCTCCCCAACTTTATTCCTTTAAATTCTGCTGATGATACATCCACTCTATTGCTTTTCACCTCATTGTATCCCTTGAACCCTTTAGTCCCATATCTAGTGGGTTGTCCTATTAAAAGAGTTCCTGCGGGAGAAGGTGAAGGTGGGAGCAAAGGCCGGTATTCCTTGTTTACAAGAATGCAAGATTACCTTATTCTATGATCCCAAGGGGACTTGGCAGGATGGATTTTATAAAACATTACAGCCTAGTATAGGCCCTTCAGCCCACAATGCTGTGCCAACCTATGTAAACCTACCCCACTACAATCTTAATTTTTCCCAACCTCACATCCATAATTTGCTATTTTACTATGTGTCTATCAAAGTCTTTTAAATGTCCCTATTGTACCAGCCTCAACCATGACTGCAGGCAATGCATTCCAGGCACCCATTTTTTGAGATGCTTTCTCCAAAGGGATAGTCATAAACAAAGCTACAAAGGGGTTGTTCACCCAAAACTATGGCATGTAAAGGGCAGTGAATCTCTGGAATTCACTGCCCTCAGGGTGGTGAAGCCCAGATCATCAGATATATTTAGGGCAGAGACAGGGAAACATTTGAAAGATCGAGAAACTGAAGGAAATGGCATAAAAGACGAGCTGAAGCCAGCCACTATCCAGGTTGAATTTGGGCAGGGCTGTGGGGGAGGGCAAGTTTGATGCTGCAAAGATTGGAGGCGTTGTGGATAGCAAGGAAGGCTTTAAAAGCTTGCAGAGGGATCTGGACCAGCTGGAAAATGGGCTGAAAAATCGCAGATGGTGTTGCATTTTGGAAGGACAAACCATGAAAGGACATACACAGTGAATGGTCGGGCAATGAGGAGCGTGGTAGAACAAATATATCTGGGAATACAGAGACTTAATTCCCTGAAAGTGGCATCACAGGTAGAGAGAGTTATTAAGAGCTTTTGGCATATTGGCCTTCAAAGAAGTATTGAGTACAGGAGTTGGGATGTTATGGTAAAGTTGTATAAGACAGTGGTGAGTCAAATTTGGAATAATGTGTGCAGTTTTGGTCACCTAACTACAGGAAAGATAACAATAAAAGTGAGAGAGGGCGGAGAAGATTTAGTGGGATGTTGCCCGGACTTCAGGAACTAAGTTACAGGGAAAGGTTAAATAGGTTAGGTCTTTGTTCCCTGGAGCGCAGAAGAATGAGGGGAGATTTAATAGAGGTATTTAAAATTATGAGGGGGATACACAGAGTAAATGTAGGACGGCTTTTTCCACTGAGGGGAGGTGGGATACAAACAAGAGGATATAGGTTAAGGGTGAAAGGGGAAAAGTTTGGGGGAAACAGAAGGGGGGAACAACTTCACACATAGAGTGTGCAATGAACTGCCAGCTTAAGTGGTGAATGCGGGTTCAACTTGAATATTTAAGAATTTGGACAAGTATATGGCTAGGAGGGATGTAGAGGGCTATGGACTGGGTGCAGATAAGTGGAACAAGGCAGAATAATAGTTCGACACAGATCTGAAGGGCCAGTTTCTGTGCTCTGATGTCCTATGGTTCTATGGTGGCCGACTTCTGCCGTTATTTTGTGTCTTTGAACATGCAATAATTTGGCTAAGCTAAGCTACCCATTTCTTCTGTTCTTAACTCAGAACGTACCTGTGCCCTTTGTCTGAGATCATCCGAATTGACTTCCTCCCACCAGACACTGTTGAGATCTGTGAGCATCAGCCTGTAGGCAGCATCGCTGAAAGAGGCCTTCAGCAGGAAGGGAGAATTACCAATGATTACCGAGCTCCAGGGCTGAGCAAGGAAATCATCTGCCAACCTTTCTAACTCAGCCATTGAGCAGGAATGCACTGTGGATAAAGAAAACAACCTCCAGATAAAGCCAATGGTCTTCACCAAGTAACAGAAACAGAAAATACAACAAAGTAGGTGGCACAACCAGGCAGTATCTGTGGAAAGAGATATTCTGAGAAAGGGTTTCCAACTCGAAACATTACCCATTTCCCTTTCCACAGAATCTGGCTGACCTGCTGAGTGATGTGACAAGAATTTATTGTCATCGACACTAGAATAATTAATTAATTAACACATTCATTGAAATTCTTTCTTCCTGCAGCTAAACGGGTACAAAAAACTCCAACTGGAAATCAGTTGAAAATAATATACAAATGATAGATACATAAATATTCACAGTTCAAGTCAAGTTTATTATAATCGAATTGTACAAGTATAACTCGATGAAACAGCGTTCTCTCATCCTTGGTACAAAATACAGACACTCAATTAGACACAACACACGTACAGATGAACAATACATATCCAGGACGATTATTCATACATACAAATCAATATTGTTTCATATGTGAATATGAGAGTCTTGGAGGATCAGTGTGAGCAGTTCCTTGGGCCATTCAGCCTTCTCACTGCCCGTGGGAAGAAGCTGTTTCTCAGCCTAGTGGTGCTGGCTCTGACCCTCCTGTATCTCTTCTCGAGAGAAGCAGGGTGCAGGGTGGAAGGGGTCCTCAATAATTTTGTACGCCCTCTTCAAACAACGATCCTTGTGGATCATGTCAATGGTGGGGTTGTGGAGGAGGTGGGGGGGAACACTCCAGTGATTCTCTTTGCCATTCTTATGATCAGTTGCAGCTAATGCAAGAAAAAAAACTGATCTTTCAATAGTACTGTACAGACAGATCTTTTAGTGATCTTGGAATAGATTTGGGTTAGGGTAGGACAGAGAGGGTCAAGAGCTTGATAGCAAAACCTTTTCTTGAAACAAGAGGTGCCAGACTTCTGGCTTCTATAACTTCAGCCTGAAGATCGCAGCAAAAAGAGAGCATGGCCATGATTCCTTCTTGAGACAATGTCTTACGTAGATGTCTTCAATGGATGGGAAGTCCATGTCTCTGATGGACTTGGCTCAGTTTGCCACTTTCCGCAGCCAAACCAGGCATTCCCAAACCAGGCAGTGATGCAACCAGTCAATATAGAGTACATGTCAAGTCTCACTGTACAACTAAAACCAGATGAGACAGTATTCTCCGGTTCTCAGTGCAAAGCACACCGAAACACAACCAGACATAACACACATACAGACAAATTATACATATGCAGGACATCTTGAATTGTATTTTATCTACAAAAATAATAAGTAAATGTTACTTTGGTTAGTGGTAAAACACAGGATTGTGTTGGCACCGCGGTTAAATGAAAAGTCACACAATTGCTGGAGAAACTTAGCAGGTCAAACAGCACCTTTATGTAGCAACGGTGAAGATACATCACCAATGTTTCAGGCTGGAGTCCTTCATCAAGGAGCCCTTTCTCCAGCATTTGTGTGTTTTCTCAGATGGTTAGTATGAACTGTTCCTTGGTTCAGCAGTCTCACTGCCTGTGGGAAGAAGCTGTTCCTGAGCTTGTTGGTGCTGGCTCTGATCCTCTTGCATCTCTTCCCCGTTAGCAGCAGCTGAAAGATGTTGTGTACAGGGTGGGGAAGGGGTCCACCTCTTCTCTGTAGTGGAATTCCTCGTTGTTGGTGATGAGGCCGACTACTGTTGTGTCATCTCCAAACATAATGACACTGTTGGTGCTGGATATGGCGAACAATCGTGGGTCAGTCGCGTGAAAAGGATTAGGCTAGCACACAAATCTGAGGTGCGCCAGTGCTCAGTGTGACAGTGTTCAACATTTTGCTAGGTGAGGTGTGGCCTTGTATGCACCAGGGACGTTGGTGTGCACCCGATCCAGGCTGTTCTCTCCTCTGGTGGCAAGGTTCGCTGTGGTAAGACTGTTTTCAGGTTGGCACTATTGAAGTCACCAACAACAATCATGGCACCATCAAGGTGGGAACTCTTGGCTTCGCAGATGGCACCATAAAGCTCCTTTGTGGCTTAACCCTCATTAGCCAAAGGCAAAATGTGACCAAGAATTCCCTGGGTAGGTAGAAGGGTCTGTTTCACCAGGAGGTACTCTGTCCCTGCTGAGCAGAAGGTCTTCACCACAGAGAGATTGGTGCACTAGTTCTTGTTCAAGGAGATGCACAGTCCACCTCCTCGAGTCTTGCCAGAAGCAGCAGGGTCTCTGTCTGCCCTGAAGGAGATAAGGCCATCCAGCTGGATCGTTGATTCTGGAATGGTGTTGTCACGAGCCCAGAGGACCCTAAAACCCAGTAACAAAAGAAATTCACCGAGACAAATGGTTATTTAAAAAAAGGTTGCCTTTAATTTTCTCTAAACATAAAAACAAATTCTTATGGAAAGGGGGGAAACCGAGGAGAGCGTTAGATAAATTAACAGAGTGGTACAAACAAGGTGGTTTGCAAACTTTAAAAGTTATTATAGAGCAGCACAAATAAGGTCTCTATCAGATTTTTGGACAAGAGGCAACTTAAGAGGCTGAAGCACCCCCAAGGGTCCAGTTCCACCAACAGCGACTACAGAGAACGCTTTGGGCGCACTTGTAAGGCCAACCCAAAATATCGGGATGAAACTGGGCTGACTGTTCGCGGCTCAACTACAATTATCGCGGCGCACGACACCCACACGGACCGCGGTACGCGAAAAGCGGGTGGTGCCCAAGAAAGGGGACAGAGGCAGCCGCTCCTCTTGGCTGCGGCCACTGTACTCGCCACGACGCCGTCGCTCCTGCGCGAGTCCCCGCGAAGCGGGCCGGTGGCGGTCGCCATCCCCAGGGGGCTCCTGTGATCCGTGGCTATCGCTGGATTTGAGAGCAAAGCCTCGGCCAGGGGTTGTCACTGGGGTCTGAACACCCATCAGGATAACGCTGGACCCCGGGGCTCCCAGGGGGAAAGGGGCCAGAGGAAGGTCAGCAACATGAGCCCCAGGGGGACACCAGTCCCAGCTGGACCTAAACATGCAAAGTACTGACATTGAGGGGCTCTGGGCCCGAGTGCAACAACCCGAGAAGACCCCCAGCTTCCTTTCGAGATAAGTAGGTCGTGGGTGGGATTTAAAGTCATGATATAAAAGACCAAACCTCAATGCGCTCTCTCCCCAACACACTGACTGGCTGGGACGGTCCGTCCCTCAGGTCCGTCCCCACAGGAGCACAGAGCGCGGCTCAAACGTTCCGCCTCTCAGTGGTTCCCCCCGTCCCCACAGGAGCACAGTGCGCGTCACAGGCGTTCCGCCTCTCAGTGGTTTCCCCCCAACCCCAGGAGATCTCCGTCCCACAGGAGCACAGAGCGCGGCTCAAACGTTCCGCCTCTCAGTGGTTCCCCCCAACCCCAACCCCAGGAGATCATAAATACAAACGCTTGCTCAATGTTTCCTCATCCCTCCTTCTTGTCTTTTTTTTTCCCCAATTGTTGCATTTCCTTTTTCTCCCAAATGAGACGATCCGGTTAATTTCACTTTTAAGTGGCTGGGATCGGTTTCCTACTTTGGAAAAGTGTTCTCCCTTCGCATTGTAGTTGGTTGGCCCTGGACGCCTTCTGGGATCTGGGATTCCTGCCTTTCCCACTAATCCACAACCTGCATCACAGAAGCGGGAATGGGCCATTCAGCCCCTTGTGCCTGCCAGCCGTTCAAGAACATCACAGCTGGTCTTTCATTACAGCATAACCAGGCCCCTTAATCTTAAAAATGTACCCATTTCTATCCGAAATATTCTCAGTGTCTGTGATCCCTGTGGTACAGAATTATGAAAATTCTCTATCCTCTCACTGGAGAAATCTTATCTCTGAACTGAAATGCCAACACATTCTTTGAGCACGTGAACCCCTTGGTTTTAGAAATTCAATGTCACATCAACTTCCCACCACAGAAGTTTTGTCTTTTGTCCATAGCTGTGACTTAGTGTGCCTGATCTATTAATTTTAATTTTTAATTTACATTTTTTAATTTGATTTTTAATATATATTTTTTTTAATTTAGACACACATAGCACAGTAACAGGCTATTTCAGCCCATGAGTCCATGCCGCCCAATTTACATCCCATTAACCTACAACCCCCAGTACGTTTCGAATGGTGGGAGCAAACCAGAGCCCCTGGGGAAAATCCAAGCAAACACAGAGACAATGCACAAACTCCTGACAGACAGCCCTGGACTCGAACCCCAGACTGGATCTCTAAAGGCGTTGTGCTAACCGCTACACCAATCTCTGCATTACCTCAAATTTATTTATTGTCACGTATGCAGAAGTACAATGAGAAAATTCATTTTGAAAGGAGTCCAGCAAGTCAACCCATCCATAGCACAGCAGTGAGTGCGGAGTTACCGAGATTATGTTCAAAGGTAACATTATATTCCTGGTAGAAGGTTCATTCTAGAGTCTGATGACTGAGGGAATGAAGCTGTGTTTGAATCTGGTGGTGCATGATCTCACACTTGTGAGCCTTCTGTAGCACGATCAATAACCACAAGCAGACTCAAATCAAGTGATTAAAGGCTTTAATAACCTAAATCACATGCTGCTGGCCCGGTTCCAAGGCTGGTATGAAGGGAGGAGACTAGAGCGCCTTTATTGGGGAATCTTACAGGAAGGAGTTAGAGTCAGACACGGGCCAACCTGTACAGCATACATGCAATGCCGTGTTTCACCACATTCACCCCTTCTTTTTAGATAAAGTCCAGCAGGGTGAAGCATGAGAGTCCGTTGTTACCATTCATACAATCTTTTACAGTTCACAGATGCATCTGGTCCAATGGATTTATCCACCGCTGAGATCGCACAACGCTGGTCTAGTAGTTGTGTTCCTGCAGGGCAGTGAACGTCCAGGGGTTGAAATGTATTGTCCGAACTGGTGTGGGGGTGTTTGGGGTTCAGCTCATGATTGCAGGGGTGATGGGGACAGTGGCCTGAGGGGTAATGGTGGTGTGTTCGAGCACTCGTTTGTCAGCAAGATACAAGGGACCAGCTGGGGCTCCTCTGCTGACAGAGCCCCTGCGTGAGCCAGGCCCCAGAGGGACACCATGTCTTCCTGCCCATCCTGGTACTGCACATGGGCATATTAGGGGTTCACATGTAGGAGGCCCACCTCCTCAACCAGCGGGTCTGCCTAATGGTTCCTATGCCTGCAGAGTAGCACCGGCCCTGGGGTCGTCAGCCAGACTGGCAATGCAGTTCCTGATGCCGATCTCCTGGGGAAGGAGAACAGTTTATCATGTGGGGTGGCGTTCGTAGCTGTACACATGTAGCAGTTCCGGAAGGACTTTTTGCCACTGGGAGACAGGCATCCCTTTTGACTTGAGTTCCATGAGGATAGCCCTCCAAATCGTGGCATTCTCCCTTTCCACCTGCTCATTCCAGTGGGAGTTTTGGCTGGTGGTCCTGCTTGTGGCTATGCCCTTGGTCAGGAAATATTGGCACAACTCATCACTCATGAATGAGGACCTCCGATCACTGTAAATGTAACTGGGGTATTTGAACAAGGTGAAGAGGTTGCGGAGGGCTTTAATAATTGTGGGCGTGGTCACATCCGGGCAGGGAATGGCAAATGGGAAACATAAGTACTTGTCAACAATATTCAGGAAGCACACATCCAATTCGTGGAGGGGAAGGAGTCCTTGAAGTCCATACTGAGACATTTGAAGGGGCAGGAGGCCTTGATCAGTTGAACTTTCTCCAGCCAGTAGAAGTACAGCTTGCACACCAAACAGTTACAGTCTGTTCCCTAATCTCCTCCACTGAAATAGGGGAGGCTGCGGGCCCTAACAAAGTGTTAGAGCCTGGTGACCCCGGGTTGGGAGAGGCTATCATGTTGGACCTGGAGGCAGTCTGCTTGCATGTTGGGGCAGATACCCTGGGACAGGGCATTGGGTGGCTTATTGAGCTTCCCAGGCCAGTACAAGGTCTCATAATTATCGGTGGACAATTCGATTCTCCACCTCATGATCTTGTCATTTTTTTATCTTACCCCGCTGTTTATTATCAAGCATAAATGTGACGACTCTCTGGTCTGTCAGCAGGGTGAATGGTCTGCTGGCCAATAGTACCTCCCGTGGCGCACAACTCCCATTATGGCCTGCACCTCAGGTAGAGCCAAGGGGACGATTTGTGGAGAGGGAGGAGTGGACAAGGGAGTCACAGAGGGAACAGTCCCTGTGGAATGTGGAGAGGGGAAAATGTGTCTGGTGGTGGGATCACATAGTAGGTGGTGGAAATGGGGAGGTTGATGTGTTGTATGCAGAGGCTGATGGGGTGATAGGTGAGGACAAGGGTACTGCTGTCCTTATTGCACGAGGGGGAAGAGGGGGCCAGGGCAGATGTGCGGGAAATGGAGGACATGTGGGTAAGGGCCAAGTTGATGGTAGTGGAGGGGAAGCCATCTCAGATGATCCTATAGGGAAGACCTTGTCCTGGGAGCAGATCCAACAGAGATGGAGGAATTGTGAGAAAGGAATGGAATCCTTACAAGTGACAGGGTGTGCAGAGATGGAGTCAAGGTAGCAGTGGGATTTGGTGGGCTTGTGAAAAATGTCAAGAGTTTGTCTCCTGACATGGAGACAGAGAGGTTGAGAAAGGGGAGAGAATCATTAGAGATGGACCAAGTGAATTTGAGGTCGTGGTGGAAGTTAGTAGCAAATGGATAAAGTCAGCGAGCTCGTCGTGGGTGGATGAAACAGCACTAGTTAAGTGGACTCCAAGGAACTTTGTGCTCACTGTTCTTTCCACTGCAGAATTACTGATGTGAGGAGAAGGGTGGTCGTTCCTTAATACATGTGATTAGAGTATGGCAAGAAATCAATATATTGGGGAAAAAAAGCAGGGATATCATTAAGAGAATCATTACGTAAGAATGTATTGATGTCTATGAATATGGGTAAAAGAATATTAAACTCCTGGTATGAAAAAGGAGAATGCTATGCAGAGGGGATTCTAAAGTCTTTTGATGAACTAAAAACAGAAATATGGAGTAGCTAATGGGGCTTTCTTCTGCTTTCTCCAGCTAAGATCATTCTTGAGAGAAAGATGGGGGCCAACGCTGGTCCCACCTAAAATTAGTCAAATGATCTGGCTGAGGAATACACCCAAATTTGTAACAAAAATGTACTATGCTCTCCAGAGTGAAAGTGCAAAACCAGGTGTACAGAGGGAGGGGGAGAGAGAGAGAGAGAGAGAGAGAGAGAGAGAGAGAGAGAGAGAGAGAGATGGGAGTCAGACTTAGGTGTTGGTCTGATGGGTGTTTGGATAGTATGATGTCAATTATAAATGCAAGGTATTAATTAATTCCTACACCAATTATATCTTATGCCACGGAAACTACATAGGTCAAAATCTGAAATATCGGAGATGTATCGGAGATTGAAAGAGGTGCGTATTCACATGAAATGTGGCCGTGTGTAAAGGGGAGGCCTTTTTGGCAGGATATTGTGGAAATGTTAACAAGGATAACATGAATGGCCTTCGTAGACGATTCGGAGCTTTATCTTTTGGATAATTTTATCAAGATAAGAAATAAACTAACTTCCAAATTTCTTTTGTCAAGGTAGCTTCAGCAGTGGCTGAGAAGTGCGTTGCAACGACTTGGAAGTCCGACTCTCCCTTACTCAGAGCACAATGGACTGCAGAGATGAATATTTGTATACCTATTGAGAAAATGACATGCAATGTGAAAAATAAATATGATATATTGTCAAGATATGGTTTATGGACCAAAGAGGGGCCCAATTGTAATAATAACAGATATTGTTACAATATAAACAGATGTGTTTTCCCCACATATAGATTTTTATGGATAGTATAGGTATGAACTCTGATGGTGTGTGGTTTTATATTTTGAAGGAAGGGGGAGGGGTTTTTCTTTGATTTTCTATAAGTTTAATATATTGTGAAATTGAAGATTTTACTCTGTATATTTACAAAACATGAAAAAATAAAATATTTAAAAAAGGTGGGTTGTCCCTGGTTCTCCTGATGTCCATGATCATCTCCTTTGTCTTGTCCACATTGAGACTCAGGCTATTACTCTCACACCATTTCACCGGATTTTCTACCTCTTCTCTGTGGTGCATTTTGCAAATTAAATGACACTGTTGGAGCTGGAGCTGATGATTCAGTCATGGGTCAGTAGAGTGAAGAGGATTGGGCTAGGCATACAGCCCTGAGGTGCACCAGCGGTCAGCATGACGGTGCCCGATGTTCTACTACTGACCCAGGATAGACTGTGGTCTTTCTGTTAGGAAGACCAGAATCCAGTTACAGAGTGGGGTGTTGAGTCCCAGTGAGGACAGCTTCTCCCACCAGTCTCTGGGAATGATCATATTAAACGCTGAACTGAAGTCGATGATCAGCAGGCTTCCATATGAGGTTTTGTTCTCCAGGTGGGTCAGGAAAGAGGGAAAGGACAAAGCAACAGCATCATCCATGTGTCTTTGGCTTGGCTTCGCGGACGAAGATTTATGGAGGGGGTAAAAAGTCCACGTCAGCTGCAGGCTCGTTTGTGGCTGACAAGTCCGATGCGGGACAGGCAGACACGATTGCAGCGGTTGCAGGGGAAAATTGGTTGGTTGGGGTTGGGTGTTGGGTTTTTCCTCCTTTGCCTTTTGTCAGTGAGGTGGGCTCTGCGGTCTTCTTCAAAGGAGGTTGCTGCCCGCCAAACTGTGAGGCGCCAAGATGCACGGTTTGAGGCGTTATCAGCCCACTGGCGGTGGTCAATGTGGCAGGCACCAAGAGATTTCTTTAGGCAGTCCTTGTACCTTTTCTTTGGTGCACCTCTGTCACGGTGGCCAGTGGAGAGCTCGCCATATAACACGATCTTGGGAAGGCGATGGTCCTCCATTCTGGAGACGTGACCCATCCAGCGCAGCTGGATCTTCAGCAGTGTGGACTCGATGCTGTCGACCTCTGCCATCTCGAGTACTTCGACGTTAGGGATGTAAGCGCTCCAATGGATGTTGAGGATGGAGCGGAGACAACGCTGGTGGAAGCGTTCTAGGAGCCATAGGTGGTGCCGGTAGAGGACCCATGATTCGGAGCCGAACAGGAGTGTGGGTATGACAACGGCTCTGTATACGCTTATCTTTGTGAGGTTTTTCAGTTGGTTGTTTTTCCAGACTCAATCTGAGGCACCTGCAAGCTCACACCAAGACACAAGAGAAACTTGTCCGTGAACTACTCTTTGCAGACGATGCCGCTTTAGTTGCCCATTCAGAGCCAGCACTTCAGCGCTTGACGTCCTGCTTTGCGGAAACTGCCAAAATGTTTGGCCTGGAAGTCAGCCTGAAGAAAACTGAGGTCCTCCATCAGCCAGCTCCCCACCATGATTACCAGCCCCCCCACATCTCCATCGGGCACACAAAACTCAAAACGGTCAACCAGTTTACCTATCTCGGCTGCACCATTTCATCAGATGCAAGGATCGACAATGAGATAGACAACAGACTCGCCAAGGCAAATAGCGCCTTTGGAAGATCATCCATGTATTGGATAGGTAAAATTAAAAGGGTCTAGCAAATATGGGAGGTGTGCTTTGATACGTTCCATCATCAGACACTCAAAGCTTTTCATAACCGTGGAGGTCAGTGCCACAGTCATTGTTATCTGTTAGTGTCGCCCTCTTAGGTACAGGGATATTGGTGGCTGTCTAGAACCCTGCGGAGATGATGGACTACTGCCATAACATGTTGAAATTGTCTGTGAAGAACTCTGTCAATTGGTCTGTGCAGTCCTTCAATACCGACCAGGTATATTGTCTGGTCCTGCCACCTTGTGTGGGTTTACCTTGGATAGGGTTCTCCTCCCCATGGCCACAGGGGAGGAGGGGAGCTGTTCATCAGGAGAACATGGAGCTTTCTTTGCCATCATCCTGTTCTTCTCATCCAACCATGTATAGAAGGTGCTCAGTCTGTCCAGAAGGGAGACGTCATTGACTTTAATTCGTAAGGTTGACTTGTTATCCATTATAGTCTTGATCCCTTGCCGCATGCGCCTCGTGATGCCGGTATCGCACAGCTGTCTGTGGATCCTCTGTGTGTACCCCATGCTTTGCCTTCCAGATTGCTCAGGAGAGTTCAGCCCTGGCTGATCTTCGTGGCATCTTCTCCCCTATTTTTAAGGCTGCATCATGAGCCCTGAGAAGGGCCCGGACCTCTGCTTTTAACCATGGTTTCAGATTAACCCTGGTTGTGAAGCATTTGATCTCAGTGACATCCCCAATGCCCTTGCTGATGTAGCCCGTCACTGAACTGGTGCACTCTTCTATGTTTAAGTGACCGTTGGAGGTGGCTGCCTCCCTGAAACAGCTCCAGTCTGTGGTCTCAAAGCAGTCTTATTGTTCTGCTGTGGCTCACCCACCCCACCCTTGGCCACATCCTGATCTCCCTGCGATCTGGCCTAGTTCCTTTTGCCAGTGGCCTGTACAGAAAAGTGAAAGGAGACAGTACCTGAAATTAGAAAATTCAATGCTCATACCACTGGATTGTGGACTCTCGTCTGAGGTGTTGATGCTCGAGTTTACATTGGGTCTCTCAGGCAGTGGGTAAGGACGAGGACAGATAGGTCAGTGAGGGAATGGGAACAGGAATGGGCAGCAGAGAAGGCCCAGGACAGACAGGTCGGGGTGGAAATGGGAACGAGATTGGGCAGCGGAGAAGGCCCAGGATAGACAGGTCGGGGTGGAAATGGGAACAAGATTGGGCAGCGGAGAAGGCCCAGGATAGACAGGTCGGGGTGGAAATGGGAATGAGATTGGGCAGTGGAGAAGGCCCAGGACAGACAGGTTGGGGTGGAAATGGGAACGAGATTGGGCAGCGGAGAAGGCCCAGGATAGACAGGTCGTGGTGGAAATGGGAACGAGATTGGGGAGCGGAGAAGGTCCAGGACAGACAGGTCGGGGTGGGAATGGGAATGAGATTGAGATTGGGCAGTGGAGAAGGGCCAGGAAGAAATGAAAACTCTGACATCATATCAAGACAGAATTTGCTAAAACTGTAGCAGGATGAAGCTGAAGACTCTGTGAACTTTATCATGGTTTGTGGGGACCCGTGTGGTGACAGATATCAGATCAACAAGTAATTAATATCTGGAGGTTTTTGAGCTTGTCAAAGAAATGAGAGAATAAAAATAAAAGTCCATTTGTGTTGTCACATTGTGGTGAAGCACTGTCTGTGTGTGTGTGTGTGTGTGTGTGTGTGTGTGTGTGTGTGTGTGTGTGTGTGTGTGTGTGTGTGTGTGTATGTATTTACCTGTCTGGGCATAGCCATTGGCCAACTGTACCCACGGCCCCTCCTACAGGCTCCTGAAGAGGTGACTATTCCTCAGTTCCCTCCTCAGTTCGAGACAGTCGACCAGCAGAGATGTGCCTTCATTCTATAGCGAATAAAACCCTATCAATTTTGCCCAACTTCAGTCTTTTGAGTCAATAGACAGTAGGTCCTGGAGTAGGCCAATTGGCCCATCGAGCTAGCACCGCCATTTTTCAGATCATGGCTGATCATTCTTCGCCATAACCTTCAACTCCTCTGCCCACAAGAGTCTAATCTAACTCCCTTTTGAATATATCCAGCGAATCTGTCCCCACCACCCTCTGTGGCAAAGCATTCCATAGATACACACTTCTCTGGGTAAAAATATTTCTCATCATCTCCATGCTAAAGGTCCTTCCCTGAATTCTTAAACTATGCCCTCCAGTCCTAGTCTCTCCCAACATTGGGAACATGTAATCCTATTTCACCCTGTCTATCCCCTTGATAATAATCCCCTCATTCATGTCTCCCTCATCCTTCTAAACTCCATCACATACAAGCCCAGTCTTTCTAACCTTTCAACGTACATCAATCCTGCCATCCCGGGACCGACCTTGTAAATCTGCACTGCACTCCCTCTATAGAGAGTATGTCCTTTCCCAAATTTGGGGACCAGAACTGGACACAATACTTCAGGTGCGGTCTACGATACTGGAGGAGGGCATCTCTGCTCCTATACTCCAATCCCCTCTTTATGAAAGCCAACATGCCTATTGCCCTCTTCACAGCTGGCTGAACCAGCATGCTAGCTTTTAGTGACTGGAGTACATCCACCCAGATCCCTTTGCACTACCCCACTCCCTAGCTTGACTCCATTTAAATAATATTCTGTTCTCTTATTACTGCCACCAAAATGGATAACCTCACATTTGCTCACATTGAACTTCATCTTCCATTCCTCCACCCACTCCCCCAACCTGTCCAAATCCCTCTGCATTTTCCTGACATCCTCCTCACATTTTACACTGTCACCCAGTTTAGTGTCATCTGCAAATTTGCTCATGTTGTTAATAATCCCTTCATCCAAATCATTTACTTAAATGAGGATCCAACATCAAACCCTGTGGTACCCCACTCATCACATCCTGAAAATGACCCATTTATCCCAACCCTTTTTTTCCTATTTCTTAACCAATTTTCTATCCATGTCAGCACCTTATCCCCAATACCACGCTCCTTAATTTTGCCTACTAGCCTCCTCTGCGGGACCTTATCAAAGTCCAGGTACACCACATCCACTGGCTCTCCCGAGTCCACCCTCTTTGTCACATCTTCGAAAAATTCCAGAAGGTTGGTCAAGCATGACTTTCCTTTAAGGAATCCATGCTGAATAGCTCTGATATGATTATTCCTGCCCAAGTGTCCTGCTATTTCTCCTTTTATGATAGATTCCAATATCTTCCTCACCACTGACGTCAGGCTGACTGGTCTATAATTTCCTGCTTTCTCTCTCCTTCCCTTCTTAAAAAACGGCACTATATCAGCCACTCTCCAATCCACAGGCACCTCCTCTGAATCTATGGAACTTTGGAAAATGTTGACCAGTGCCTCCACAATTTCCAGAACAACCTCTCCAAGCACCCTGGGATGCAGCCCATCAGGCCCTGAGGACTTATCAGCCCTCAGTCCTAACAAATTACCCACAACCACCTGCTTCTGGATCTGTATATGCACCAGATCCCCCATTTCCTTAGGAAATTCCACCATTCCTAGATACTGCATGACCTCTACCCCCTATCTGACCAGAACCTGGATCCTCCCTGGTGAAGACACATGCAAAGTATCTGTTAAATTCTTCAGCCATCTCCTTGTTTCCAGTAATAATTTCACCCTTCTCTGTTTTTAAGGGCCCAATTTTGGTCCTAACCAATTTCTTCATCTTTACATAACTAAAGAAGCTTATGCTTTTATATTACTTGCCAATTTACTCTCATTCTTCATTTTCCCCTCCCATATTATTTTCTTAGTTTCCCTCTGTTGTTTGTTTGGTTTCCCAATCCTCTAACCTCCCACTCTGCTTTGCTAACTTGTACTTACTCCCTTTGGACTTGATTTCACTTGTCAGCCACGGCTGCCATTTGCTCCCCTTAGAGCCTTTCCTCCTCTTTGGAATGAATTTGTCCTGAATCGTGTGAAAAATGCCTAGCAATCCCTGCCATTTTTGTCCAGTTGTCCTCCCAGTGAGGGTATCCTTCCATTTTATTTTGGCAAGCTCCTTCCTCATAGCTGTCTCATCCCCTTTATTTAACTGCAGGACTGATGTTTCCTTCTCCCTTTCCATTTGCAAATTAAAAGTAATCATACTAGGATCACTATTACCTAATGGCTCCCCTACTTCATTGATGGTGCATCTCACGTTTCATTGTCAATAGAATACATAATTTGGGCACCCTGCTTACTAATAAATATTGGAAAGTTTAACAAAATTTAGTTATCAAATTTATCCTTTACAATGAGTGCCACTCTACCCAAGATTTATAACAGTGACAAGACTAATCTGTCCACTGGATAAATTTTAATTGTGTAGACATTTGTCCAATTCAATCCAATAAAATAATGTAAAAAATCTACAATTGTCCCAGTCTAATTTGATCTCCCTATGGTTCCTGGTTTTCCTCAATTCCCAGAGTGCTGTCTTCTTGCCGATGCATCTCTCAAGGGGAACGTTCCCACTCAGATGGTACAATTGCTGAGTGCACTAAGGTATAGTGAGGCTTGACCTTTGCTGAATCTACTGAGGTTCAGCCAACTCTTGCTTGGGATTCCACCATGGGATGCAGACACCAGTTTCAAAGCAGCAAGCGATCCTGGCCTCTTTATTTCAGGCACACTTGAAACCCTGGTGAACACGCAATGGAAAAATAAAATAAAAGTTGTCATAAAAATAAAGTTTGGATTGAAACAGATCAGCTATAATAACATTGAATGGTAGTTTAGATTCAAGGGAATGAATGACCTGCACCAGTTACGATGAGAGCTGCCCGGTTATCTTTTAACTTGTTCCCTTGCTGGTCATGTGAGCCCTGAAGGTGGGAGGTCAGAATTTGTTCCATCTCTTCCTGCACCTCGTGTGTCCCATCACCAACTCCAAATCCACTCCTAATGCCCAGTAAGGGAATGGTGAGCAGCTGGCATCCTTGAAACCATTTTAAAGACAATGTATAGGGCATCAGGCTGGTGTTCACAGTGAGCAGACACCGATCAGCCTTCTTTACCTGCAAATTGGAGGAACAACACCCCATATTCTGTCCAAGCACCCTCCAACTGGGTGGCATTAATATCAACTTCTCTGGTTCCCATTAGCCAATTTTCCCCACCCCCAATCGCCCCTTCCACATCTCCTTTCCTGTAGCTTTCACTCTCTCTTTTCCCTCTGTCTCCTTTACATCAGCTTTACATTCACAGAACCAAAACACCCCCCCCCCCCTTTATCTATCAATTCTCATCTTTCCTTTCTCATGGCCTGTTCACCAGCTCCAGTTATCACCTTATCATCTCTATTGGTCTGTACTCTTCCCCCTGCCAATTCTTTTATTTAGGCACCTGCCTGCTTTCTCTTATACCTTGAAGAAGGCTCAGGCTTGATATGTCAGTAACTTATCTTTAGCTCCAATGGATGCTGAGAATCCTATTGATTTCCTTCGGAATTTCTGGCGTTTTCACTCCGATCACAGTGCCTGCAGACTTTTCTGGCTTCTTTAACACACCATGGTCTCTTGATTCTGAATACTCATGGAGTCACAGTTTTACAGTGGACATGGGCTCTGCGGCCCAAATTATCCATGCTGATCAAGTTGCCCATTCGTGTTAGTCTGCATTACCCCCTATTCCTCTGACCCTTTCCCATCCATGTGTCTGTCTAAACATAATTTCCTGGAGGAACTCAGCAAGTCAAGAAGCGTCAATGGGAAAGAAAGAAAGGTCAACATTCCTGCCTCTGTCAGTCATGTGTCACGTCCCCATGGTTCACCAATCCTACACAGGTTCCTGTCCTGCTCCTCCCACCCTGTTCTCTTCGCACTAGCCTGAATGGCAAGCAATTGCAGCATGCCACCTTGCAGAAGGACTTGGAGGTGCTTGTGTATGAATCGCAAAAGATTGGTTTGCAGGTGCAGGTGCTAGGGAGATTGAGTTTACGGGAGTATGCTGCAACTGTACTAAGTACTGGTGAGACCACATCTGGAATACTGCACACATTTCTGGTGTCCTGACCTGTGGAAGGATGCACTGGCTTTGGAGGTGGTCCAAACGAGGTTCACCAGGTTGATGAGGAGGTTAGCCTATGAGGCGAGATTGAGTTGTCTGGGACTGTACTCACTGGAATTTAAAAGAGTGGATCTTATAGAAACATGTACAATTATGAAAGGCATTGATAAGATAGAAGCAGGTAAGTTGTTTCCATTGGTGGGGAAGACTAGAACTAGGGGATGTACCTCAAGATTCAGGGTAACAGATTTAGGATGGAGATGAGAAACTGATTTTCCCAGATAGTGGAAAATCTGTGAAATTCAAGGCCCATAGAAGCAGTGGAGACTACTTCAATGAATAAGACAAGGTTAGAAAGATTTTTATGTAGCCATAGAATTTAGAGATATGACAAAAGGCAGATGGGTGGACATGAGCCGATCATCAGATCAGCCGTGATTAAATGGTGGAGCAGGATTGATGGGCTGAATGGCCTTCTCCTGGTCTTATTATCTTATGATTTATCTCTCTCTCACTCTCTCTGCATTCCCAGTCTTAATGAAGGGCTCCAGCCCAAAATGCAAACCATTCTTGTTGTCCCATTGACACTGCTCGACCCGCTGAGTTTCTCCACCCGCTTCAGATTCCAGCACCTCTAGTCTCTATATTTCTCTCTAAATGTCTTAAATGTTGTTATTGTACCTGCCCCTATGACTTCTTCTTGTAGCTCATTCCACATACCCTCCATCCTCTATGAGGCAGTAGTTAATGTCAATATCAAACATTTCTCAGAAGTAAGTCAGGAGAACACGATCCATTGAAGGGACAGCGGTGGAGAGGGTCAAGAACTTCAAATTTCTAGGTGTCAGCATCTCTGAGGATCTGTCCTGAGTCCTCCATGTCGATGCAATCATGAAGAAGGCTTGCCAGCAGCTATACTTTGTGAGGAATTTGAGGAGATTTGGTATGTAACCAAAGACTCTTGCAAATTTCTACAGGTGTACCATGGAGAGCATTCTGACTGGTTGCATCACTGTCTGATACAGAGGTGCCAACACTCAGAACAGGAAAAGAAATTACAGAATCATGAACTTGGCCAGTGATATCACGGCACTAGTCTTCACTCCATCGAGGACCTACAAGAGGCGGTGTCTTAACAGAGCAGCCTCTATCCTCAGGGACCCCACCAGCCAGGCTGTGCCCTCTTCACATTGCTACCATCAGGAAAAAGATACGGGAGCCTGTAAACGAGCACCCAGCGGCACAAGGACAGCTTCTTCTCCTCTGCCATCAGATTCCTGAATGAACCACAGACACGACCTCCCTTGATCCTATTTTGTTGCTTTATTATTATATTTTAAATGTAATTTAATCACAATGGAGGCACTGTGGTGCAGCAACTAAACAGTGAATTTTGTGACATGATCCTAATAAATTTTAATTCTGATACTGTCCGAGAGTCCAGTGCTATTCATGCCAGCTTTTTGAATCACTGCCCCTCTCTCACATCCTCTCCTTTTCCCACAGCCCTACCATTTTCTCCCCTGGCCTTTTTCCTTCTGCAAGATAAATGTCAAAGGGGCAGATTCCATCGTAACTTTCAGCAGGGAACAAGGTATGAAAATAAAGTAGAATGATCAGTGGAGAAAGAGAAGCAGAGTGGGATTAATTGAGGAACCTTGCTGCCAAATCTCTTGAGTGTTCTTTGAACCACTCTCGTCAGCAAAGAGAGAATATTCAATCATACCCCAAAACTTGTGCCTTGTAAATGATTTCTAGGGTTTTGGCAATCACTTGCCTTGGAATATCGAGCCTTCGATTTGGTTTTGTATTTATACAGTACTTTAAATGCTGGTTCAGTTATCTGACGAATGTTGATATCTGGAATATTGATAGGGGACTTAATGCTAGAAACATTACTGGAGGTTAAAAGGAAATTATGATCCATTTTGTGGAGAAGGCATTGCCTGAGACATGCATGGCATGAATATTAATTACCAATTAGAATTCCTTCTATAAAGGTTTTTCAGGACTTGATTTATGCAACCATGTTCATTGTTTGACATGAACAAAACTGAGCAGGGTGACATCAGCTGCAAATATCCTCACCTCTGACCTTATGATGGAAGCAGGGTCATTGATCAAGCAGCTGAAAGTTTCCTGAGGAAATTCCCCAGCATTATCCCAGAGAGGAGTTGCTTGTTCCCCCACAACTAGAATTATTTTTTCTGCAATACAACTTCACCTTGTGAAGAGCATTTACTGTGATTCGAACTGAGTGCACGTCCAGGCAATGCTTGGACTGACCAAAACAGCTTGCTTTGTGGGGAATAAACTAGGAGACTTAAAACATGACAAGGAATCACAAAAATAAGTTATATCTAAAAAAACATTATTAGATAGCAAAATTTTAAGGCAATTTTGATGATCAGCAGCTCAAAATCCATAAAATAGACCAAAAAGTGTTGAGGAAGAAAATTCTTGGTTGTCCAAGAATATTCAATTCAATTTGTGGATGCTACAGAGAGAGGGCAGAGATTTGCAAGGATGCTGCCTGGATTGGAGAGCATGGCTTATGAGTTGAGTTAATTGAGTGAACTTGGTCTTGGGGCAATGGAGGATGAGGAGTGACCTGATAGATGATGAGTGGCATTGACTGTGTGGATGGACAGAAGCTTTTACCCTGGGTTTTTTTTTAAAATATTTAGACATATAGGATGGAAACAGGCCCTTCTGGCTCGCAAGCCTGTGGACACCCAATTATCCCCAATTGACCTACAACCCCCGCACATTTTGAAGAATGGGAGGAATCCAGAGCACCCAGAGGAAAGCCACAAAGACACGGGGAGAACGTAAAAACTCCTTATAGATAGCACCGGATCTGAACTGGATTCATTGGTGCTGTGACAGCCTTGCGCTAACCGCGAGGATACTAACGGTGCCGACATCTGTCAGAATAGCCCCAATCAAAGGGCCAGCACAAGAGGAATGGGCCAAATGGCTTTTTACCCCCACCTGCAATATTTGTGATTCTGTTGATTGCATCATCAATATAAGTACCTTATACGAGACTGCAAACACTATCGGTAAGTTACTTCCAAAGTAACTTCACTTACTTGGGGGTGGCGTGGTCTGGTTCGATCTTACTTTCTGAAATCTGGTGTGCACTAATTTCAACATCTTGTATACTAAATTCAGAGAAAGCTAAAGATTATTGTCAAATTTAAATAAGATATTTGAGGACATTCCTCAGATGGTTGAGAATAGACAATGTCACACTGTTCAATATCTGGCCGAGACTCCTCAATCTGAGCAACTGTTGGCGAGAGTCATTGGACATCAGCATTCCTGGCCTAAGAAAAACCCAATGGGATAATAAGAATGTTTCCAGAATTCTTGCTGAAGATGTGTTGGACCTTACCTTGAATAACTGTTAAAAGGACTGAAATTTGGATTAAAAGAACTGTCAAGTTGTCTGCTCAAGGGGCTACATCAAAGTGCTACTGAAGACTACCTGGAGAGCCATGGTCAAGGGGATCTTGAGGGTTGTGAGCAATATCAGGGATTGTTTTTGAAGGATCAGTTTGAGTCATCCTCGAAAGGAGAGAATGGAATGGTGTAAGATAGATTCTGAGTCTCAACAAGAACTGGCACATGGACCCAACATGCATGAGTCAGTTCAGGCAAATATGCAGGACATGGTTGGGTTATCAACTGTTCATCACATGTAATAGTTCTTCTGAGACCACAAGCAAGAACGTTCGCCCTTTCGGAGTTGCCTACCAACTTCAAGCTTATTGGCATCACTGTCCAAACTTCTGCATTTGTTAAACCAAAACTGTAATTAGGAAAGATTCAAGAATTATTTGATGTGTCGTTTGATTAGTTTAAAGAAGAATGCAAAACTAAAAACCCCGCATCAGTCAGATAAATGATCATGTTTGAATGTGTGGTCATTAGGGGAAAGTATGCTTCGATGAGAATCAACAGCATCCTTCCAGAATTTTTCATGTTGCAAAGAATCCATGAACAAAAAACAAGTGGAAGGAACATTATGGAATGGAATGTCTGCAGACACTGTTCTGTGGTAAAAGCTCAGCTGTCTCATGGCATCCATAGGAGGCAAAAATATACAACCGAGGTTTCGGGCTTGAGCTCTTTGTCAAGGTGTGAGCAAAAAGCATGCAGGCTCGCCTCTCTTTTTTTTTATTCAGGCGCCTGCCTGCTATTTACTCATGCTTTGAAGAAACGCTCAGATCCGAAATATAGGTGATATATCCTTACCTTCGAGGGAAGCTGCCAGTCTGGCTGAGTTCCTCCAGCATTTACTGAGTATTTTTACATCATGGAATGGCAGAGGGTTCAAAAGAAAATGATTTTGAGGGCAGAAATTGTAAGAGATTAAGAGCACAGATGATTAGACAGAAAGATTTTAAAAACAATGATCTGCTGTTATGCAAAAGGATCTAGGAGAGAAGAGATGCAAGATATTGAAAATGAAGCAGTCAACATTAGAATAGTTTCCTACCGACATTCACTGCCTTAGTCAGTGTTCATGGGTATTGGAAGGCTCCCTGTGCCAGTCAACTCTATCCCATCAATAGGTTGACTCCTACAGAGGAGAAAATTCGGGATTTTTTTTTAAATATCAGGTTAGATATTGTTGCGAATGAAATAAATGTTACCCTTTAAAACTACACCATTCTAAAACTTCACAATTGCAAATTTGGAATAGGTAAACAAGAAATAAGCAGATGCTGGGGTCTAGTGCAGTACACAAAGTGCTAAAGAAACTCAGCAGGTCACACAGCGCCAATGGGAAGCAAAAGGCAGTTAACGCCAACCACCTTTTGTCTTCCATTGAGTTTCTCCAGCATTTGTGTGTACTGATTTTGGAGCAGCACCCACAATGGGGTCAGAGGGAGCAAGGGAAACAAACTCTGACTTCCTCAAAGCATTCTTCAACCCTTTGGTGCTGATTGCGCTCTCTCTATCTCAATGCTAGTGAAGGTCTCTATCTCTGTCCATGCTACAATAGTATCCAATCTCTCTTCACCATGTAACCAGCATCACTCTCAATCATTCATCTCCCCTTCCCAGTTATCTCTCCTCGCCCCCTACCATTCTCAGCACCAAGCCCCAACCTCCAGCCACTCTGGCCATTTCTTTCTATCCAGCTCCCTGGCCCCATCTCTTTCCAGTGAGCATTTCTCCTCTCAATTGCCTCTCATAGCTTAACGTAAGCAATAGAATCAGTAGTAGGCCATTTGCAACTTCCCTCTACCAACCCCATAACCCTTGATTCTCTAACATGTATAAATTCAACAATCCTAGTCTTGTACATATTCCACAAATGAGCCTCCACATTCTTCTGGTCAATGCAGAGTAATAAGTTTGGCACAGTCTAGATGGGCCAAAGGGCCATTTTCTGTGCTGTACTGTTCTACGGTTCCATGGTTCCCACTAATTCAAAGATTTACCATCTACTCAGTAAAAGTATTTAAGTGCTGAATAGCCTACCCCTTATTTTAAGGAGGTCACCTCTGGTTTTAGACATCCTATTCAGGAGAAATATCCCCAAAGCACTCTTGTCAAGATCTTTGTACATTTCAATAATATCACTAATTTTTCTGAAATCCAGGGCTGATTCTTGGCCTTCTGCTCCACCTAATTCCTTCCTTCTTTCTCTCATCCCACCAATCAACAATCTCTGCCCTCTCCTCTCCCCTCTTGGACTTCCCTTGCCTCAGCTATGAAATCCCCAGTCCTCTGACAAGAACAGTGCATGAGAGATCTTTATTAAACACTACGCTGTTTTTAAAAAACCATCCCTTCGAAGCCACTTGACGTAACTTAGAGGAATAATATAATGAAGTCCTGCCAGATAATTTGCATATCCATTGTACCACTGCATAGAAAATGTCATCTAAAATAGTGAATTGTTTCCTCAACATGGAGCTTCTACATTAAGGAACTAGAGGTCAGGAACCACAACAATTAGTTCCATTATTCCACATGCTAATCAGTGAACAAAATATGACACAAACTTTGAATACAAATGCTCTCGTGCAATGATGTTGGCTCCATGGAGGATATCAAAGTAGGAAAGGAAAATGTGGCAGAGGGGATTTCAAAAAGTGGGAATGACAGCTGAAGGAATATACAGCAATTAAAACAGGAGGAACTCAAAAGGTCCAAATTCACAAAGCGTTCAAGATTCCTTTATTATCACGTATAAAATGTGGTGGATCCCATGGATGTAACAAAGACAGGAAAGGGTGGAGACCCTGGGGCACAAGAAACAATGGCAGGCTAGGGGTGAAGAGAGCACGGAAGACAGAACCAGGTAAGCTTCCAGGGCGCATAGGCACAGTTTTTCTACGTACTTGAGCGTACTGGGAACCAAGTGTGTAGAGGGAGCATGGGAGCTGGAGTCCCAGTGTATGAAAAAGAGTGAGGGATCAGAAGCCAGCTCATAAACAATGGGATTTCTGACTCTTCACTGCTTTCGGGTGAGTGTTCACACTGACATCCGCTTCTGTGATAGTTCCATGCACCTGTGTTCCATTCTTCAGCTCAATGGTTACAGATTCATGGCTCAACTTCATCAAAAATCCAACCAACTCCATGATTGCAGCAGTAGAAAACGGTAGAGAGAACCTGCACAGCTGAAAACCCTCATTATTTGAGGAAAAAAAAAATTTGTTAATGCGTTCTTCCAGACACTTACCATTGGGCGACCCGCGTAGTGGATGTTGAGCCTAAAGTAAAGCTGAAAAAGGGAGAAGCAGTTGGGCAGGGAAGACCCTGAGGCTGGACAAGGGGCCATGGCAGAGAGAGAGTTGGGCCAAGGCAATAATGTTCTTTTCCACTTTGTGGAGACGATTGCAGTTGATGTTGGAAAAGTGTTGTTTACTCAATGTTTTTGCATTATTTCTGTTTCTAATAAAGTCAGTTGACATTTTTTAACAAATAGGATTTCTAATGGACAGGTAGAGATTTATCAGTTGCTTCTCATTCCATGAGTAGTTATGAGGTACAAATTGAGGGCTAAAAGGCCTGTCTTAATTAAGCAGGCACAAGTCTTTCAGTGGCCTTTCTGTCCTCGGCAGTAAAATTCAGACAGATCCAAGGTAAGGTTAAGGATATAGGGCACTTGGGAGTCAGGATTTGAATCCCACCCCCCCACCCCCTTCACCCCCCCCCTCCCCACCCCCCCCCCCCCCCCCCGTCAGCCCTTCGAGTCTCAAGGGTCACTATCAGGATTGGATTAACCTTATGATTTAAATGGAGCAATGTCTTATAAATGTCTCTAAGTGAATTGAATTCTTACAGATAAATGACATAAGGAATTTTTTTGTCCTTGCTGAATAACTGATGTCTTAAGAACGTTAGGATCTGCAGAGCAAAAGTAAATCATTGTTATCAAGCTGCAAAACATCCGAGTAGCAAGGAAGCATGCTGCGACAGTTATATCAGATTCACTAAAAATCCGACAGTGAACTAAAACTGGCCCAGGCCTTGTCTGGTCAACAGCTGTGAATCAATATCGTCGGTTAACCAACACTACTTACTTGGATACATCCTGATCCACTTCTTCCTTACTAATTGAAAGCTCTTGCATACTGAAAGGCTCAATACTGTTTCTGAATTCAAATAAAACAAGTGATTACTGTGAAGCTTACATTTTTAATTAAACACTTTTTTAGACATAAAGCACTATAACAGGTCTTTCCAGCCCATGAGCTAAAATACCCCAATTATCCTTCAATCCCCGAACACTTTTGGAGGATGGGAGGAAAACGCGGGGAGAGCATATACACTCCTTAGAGACAGCAGTGGACTTGAACCTGGATCACTAGTGTTGTAATAGCCATGTGCTAAGTGAGCCAGCCAATCTTCTGATACAAGATTTCGTATGGATCCTCTCGTATGTGAGGCTTTCAACTGTACCTCAGTATATTTGACAATAATCATTTTTTTTTTGCACTGGGATTTTACTATGAATATTTATTACATATTTTATACATTTATTATTTCCTTTAATTTATTTCAAGTAGCTTACTATTTATTAGTTCTCACAGGTACTTGTTTGGCTGAAGTAAGTAAGAATTTCAGTATAAAACGTACATTGTACAAATGTCTTCCTTCTAAAATGTGGCTTCCCCTCCACCCCCATCAACTCAACCCCTACCCGCATCTCTTCCATTTCCCACTCATTTGCCCTGGTCCCCTCTGCTCCTCACCTAGTCCTCACCTACCACCCCATAAACCTCTGCATCCCACACATGATCCTCTGCAATTTCTGCCACCTACAACATGATCCCATCGCCAGACACATTTTCCCCTCTCCGCCTTTGGTAGGGACTGCTCAATCTGTGACTCCCTCATCCAGTCATCCCTTCCTATGAATCACCCCCTTGGTTCCGTCTCCTGAGGCTGGAGGAAGTGCCACACTTGCACCCACACCTCCCCCCCTCACCACCGTTCGGGGCTCTAAACAGTCCTTCCAAGTAAAGCAACAATTCACATGTATCTACGGGAGTCACCTACTGCATCGGGTGCTCCTGTTGTAGCCTTCTCTACAACTGTGAACAGGCTGGGAGATCGCTCTGCTCAGCACCTTCACTATGTCCACATCAGTGACAGGGATCTCCCAGTTAGCCAATCATTTCAATTCTGCGTCCCACTCCCACGCTGACATATCTGTCCATGGCCTCAGGTACCGTCAAACAAGGGCCACCTGTAAATCGGGGAAGCAACACCTAATATTCCGTCTCGGCACCCCCCCAGCCAAATGGCATTATTGTCGATTTCTCCGGTTTTTGCTAGTCTACTCCCTGTTCTCTCTCCCTTCCCTATCCCTCTCCTCCAGCTCTCCACCCCCTTCCCTCCCCAATCACAGAGACATCGCCCTCCCTATGTTAGCAGGCATGCCCTCCCTCCCCATTCACCTATTACCTCCTGCCTTTGGGCCTGTGCTCCTCCCCCTGCCCCTCTCCACCCCCCCTCGACCATTTTGTTTTGATGTCTGCCATATATAAAGTACACTGTTTGACCGACTGAGTTTCTCCAACATTTTGTTTTTACAATTAAAAGCGGCAAAAGTGGACACCAGACCACAGGAAAATGATTCTGGAGAACTAGCCATGGGGAAAAAAGAATTGGTGGATGACTGAAAAGGAATTTTGTGTCAATTTTCATTGTGGAAGGTACTAGTGATATTGCCAGAAATTAAAGTCAGGGAGCAGAAGTGAGTACGGTTCCTGTTACTAAGGAGAAGGTGCTTGGGATGCTGAAGGATAAGATGAAATGAAAGAGGGAGCTGAAAAGATTGTGGAATCATTAGTGATGATCTTTCAAGATTCCCTCGAGTTGGGAAAGGTTTTGGAGGACTGGGAAGTTGCAATCACTCTAATAAGGGAGGGAAAGAAAGACAGGGAATAATAGGTCGATTAGTTTGACTTCAGTGGTTGGCAAGTTCGAATTTACTATCAAGGATAAGGTTTCAGGGTACTTGAATGCACATGATAAAGTCGCTGATTTTCTTCAGGATGGATCTTGCCTGTCAATTTTTTTTAAATTAAATTTAGACATTCAGCACGGTAACAGGCAATTTCGGCCCACGAGTCTATGCTGTCCAATTTCTACCCCATTAAGCTACACCTACACCCCTAGTTCTTTTGAACAGTGGGATGAAACCAGAGCTCACGGAGAGAACGTACAAACTCCTTATAGACAGTGTGGGAATTGAACCCCGGACCAGAGCCAATCGCTGGCACTGAAATAGCATTGCGCTAACCTCAATGCCAACCGTGCCATGTAATTCCAACCTGCTGTAGTTCTTTGAGGAAGTTATGAGCTCCGCAGAGGTCGGTGTTTGTTCCGCGGCTTTTTACATTGTATCTAAATGATTTGGATGACAATCCAAAAGAGAAAAAAAATTTGATAGGTACATGGATGGGAGGGGAATGGAGAGCGATGGTCCAGGTGCAGATCAATGGGACAAGGCAGGATAATAGTTCAGCATGGACTAGAATGGCCAAAGGGCCTGTTTCATACGAGTGTTACCTGGAAATCATCGGAGGCAGGGCAATCACCCTGGGCCGAGCAGTCAGGACCACTTCCCCCCGACTGGCTTCAATCACTATATTCTGCAGGGTGTTCTCCAGAATCTGCTCCAAGAGATCGCAGAACTCGGGGAGTCTGGAAAGAGGGAAGTGGAAAAAAGGAAGTCTGCAATCAACTTGCTGCTAATAGGATTGTAGCAAGCACACATCAGACAGAGAAACAGTCAGGAGAATGGCAAGTTAGCATTTTGAACACAATGTTTAAGGTCCTTTACCATCGCCATATTTTAGCTGCACGGTGCACTGGCGAGAGGATAAACTACTGGGACCTATCAAGTCTTCTTCCACTGCATTGCTCACCATGGAGAACAACAGCAGAAGGCATATGGAAACACCACCCCTCCTCGTCACACAGATTCCTGACTGAGAAAGTCCAAGTTCAAATGTATTGTCAGAGTACATAATACATACATCACTCACAACCCTAAGATTCTTTTTCTACGTGGGCCAGGCTTCGTAACCTCTGTACTGGTAACTGTAAACTGTACTTAAAGAAAGAAGGATCTGTAAACTAACTGTGCAAATGCAGATGTAGGTTTAAATATACAGTTCAGTAATGAGGGTAGCCGATGGGTCTTTGTCCCTTGGTGAAGTATGGGATCTGTCTATCCCAGTATGTGAAGTTTGGCCAGGGTGAATTGAGTGGAAGAAACCGATTAATAGTCCAATGGTCAAGAAGGCAGGCCCAGTAGGCATTGTGAAGTGCTAAGAGCATGCAAGACTCTTAGACATCCTGGTCATCCAAAGCAGCAAGAGGACTCCAGCTGTAAAGGTTGTCTGTGCCACTTGATCAAGGTCTCTTCTGCCGAGAAAGTGGGATCGCCCCTGTGCAATGGTTGTTCCACCTAAAACTCCATCATGTACACATTTCTGCTGTGCGATTCATCTCAGTTCATGTCCACAGATGAACTGTGAACTGTCGAAGAACGACCAATAATTTTTTTTAAAGTAATAAATAATGAGCACAGTAAAAGTCCTTAAATGAGTCTAATTTAAAAGAACATTTTCCATGAGCACAGGGTGTCATAAAGGTACAGTTAATAAAGTGATTTTAAAGCGGGCAATGGGGCAGCTCAGGTGTACATAACAAAAGCAGCAATGCAATAAAGACCAAACAAATTTTATTGAGTACCATATATACTCGTGTAATGGTCAATTCCGTGTAATAGTCGATCTCACATAATAGTCAATGCCCCCCTCCCCAATTTTGGCCCAAAAATCACTTTTTCCATATGACCTATGTAAAAGTCAACTCCACCCCAATTTTCAGCTACTACCACCTGCCCATCAGAGCTCCCAACATTCTAACCATTCGCCCATCCAAGCTCCCGATGTCTTGGTCACAGACTCTCTTTTAGGCCCTGGCCACCCACCTATCCTAGCTCCTGACGCCCCAGCCACAGACTCTCTCCATGGCCCAGGAAACCCACTGTGGTGATACAACCACCAGCCTACTACAGGGGGCGAGCTTTGTACCTGCAGGACTACCTGGGAGGCTGACTCCACCAGGCTGGCTGTCAATCAACTGACTTGGATAGAGACCTTGAGCCGGCCTCTCCCAGGCCAGTCACACCATCGAGACTGAAACTGGTGTACAAGACTAAGTGGATTAAAGCCAGTAGTACAGTCTTTCTGTGTTTTGTGTCTGCTTGCTGCATAATTGAATCCACTTAAAAATTTAAAGACCAAGGAGAAGTTCCTCACTATTGGAAGTATGGAAATCAACCCCTGACACCTGGATGCCCCGGCGCGCTTCGAAATCTGGAAGCATGCAATTGAGGCGATCATCCAAATGCAGGCTGAGGTAATTAACACGAACCAGAAATGCCTCATGGTACTTCGCACTAAATTGGGCCCCTGTGCTTTCCAGGCCATCAGAGACTACTTGGACTATGAGCCTGTGACGGCCATCCTGGAAAACATCTACAGGCCGCCGATGAACGTGCTCTATGCCCGGTACCTGCTCAGCATCAGGGTGCAGCAGGTAGGTGAGACGCAGACACCTATCTGGGGGCTGTGCGTGAGCTAGCTCGCTCGTGCCTGGCTGAGACTGGGGTGACTGAAGGGGAAGTGGAGCGACTCATCCGGGATGCATGCGTGCGAGGGCTACGATCGGGGGGCACCCAACAGAGGTTGCTGGAGGAAAATACTGCCTCCCTTACCAGAGTAATGGAGGTAGTCCACTCTCTGGAGGCTGCATCCCACTATGTGGAGGTATTCTATGCCTGACTCCCCCAACCTCCTGCCTGGCCCATGCCGACGACTACCGTCGCTGAAGGGGAGGAAACGATCACCGCCGCCGATGCAGCCTGCCGCTGTAAGTATTGTGGTCCTGGTGTGGGTCAGACAGGAGCTCCTAAAAGGACCATCCGGTGAGGAACTCGCATTGCTCCCTATGCGGTAAGAAAGGCCACTTTGCTAAGGTGTGCCTTTCCAGACTCGCCAGGAGTGCTGCTGCCCTCCACGACACAGCCGGGAGCCCTCCCGGATGCTGCCCCGTGAGAGGACCAGGCAGCGCCATTACTCAGCCTGCCACTTCTACCTGCAAAGCTGATGTCACTTCTGGTCCGGCCACCTGCCTGCACCGCCTTCTGAGTGAGCTCACCTCAGGCGCCACCATCTTCCTCTACTTGAATTCCGCCCGCACCGAAGACATCATGTCTGGCTTCATTTCCAGTCAGGTTGCCTGACCGCACAGAAGCCACGTATGTCCGTCAGGCGCTGCCATCATGGCCAGCCAGCCACCGACCACCGCAACTTGCTCACCTCGCAGATGGGACGATGTGGTCAACGATTGCTCACCCGATGCACCCCACACCCCAGAAGGAAGCTGCTGGCCGCTACTCTCCACAACCATCAGGGAGCAGCGACTTGGACCCCGAGATGATCCTTGTGTCCACCACTCTAAAGAAGGGACTCCCCAAGGACTCGGACGCTCAATAATGGACATGTCAACAGCAAGGCAATAAAATGCCTGTTTGATTGCAGCAGTACTGAGAGCTTTGTGCACCCGAACATGGCCCGGACACTGAAATTAAAGGTATACCCCACGAACTTCTCTATCGCCTTCGCTCCCCAGGACCACTCTATCACAGCACTTGGGTGCTGCTCAACAGATCTGAGTGGGTGGGAAAACATATCAAGTGTTCAGGCTCCTGGTCACGGCCAAGCTCTGTGCCCCAGTCATCTGAGGGCTGGACTTCCAGTGCCACCTCTAAAGCCTCACCCTTGCCTTCGGTGACCCACTTCCCCCACTCACCGTCCACAGCACAAAGCTCAGCAACTGCCTCCAGTCCATTTGCGGCCTCTCCACACTGTGGATCCCCCCTCCATCCCTCTTCAACTACCTAATGCCAGACTACAAGCCCATAGCTGCCAAGAGCAGGCGCTATTGTGTGCCCGACAGGGTCTTCATCAAGGTGGAGGTGAGGCGGCTTCTGGCAGAAGGTATCATAGAGCCCAACACCAGTCCCTGGAGAGCCCAGGTCCTAGTGGTAAATGGGGGCAGTAAACCAAGGATGGTCATCGACTATAGCCAAACCATCAACCAGTACACTCAGCTGGACCTCTAAACCCCCCCCCCCACCCTGGATAGCCGACATGGTCAATGAGATAGCCCACTATAAGGTCTTCTCAACGATTGACCTGAAGTCTGCCTACCACCAGCTCCTCATCCACGCCTGGGATAAACTGTATACTGCCTTTGAGGCAGATGGGCACCTCTACCAGTTCCGCTGGGTTCCTTCTGGGGATACTAATGGGGTCTATGTCTTTCAGCAGAAGATGGACTGTATGGTGGACCGGCACGACCTAAGAGTGACCTTCCCTTATTTGGACAATGTCACCATCTGCGGCCATGACCAGAAGGACCACGATAACAACAGTGAGAGATTTCTCTGGACAGCTGAGGAGCTGAATTTCACCTACAACAAAGAGAAGTGCATGTTCAGCACTACCCACCTTGCCATCCTGGGGGACATTGTGGAACATGGTGCCATTGGCCCCAATCCCGAACCCCTTCACTGCCAGATACCACCCCGCTCACACCGCCGTCTGCCCTGGCGACCCTGGGCCCAGCCGACCTTTGACCAGGAGCCAACCCTGCAATGGTCTCAGGGGCACAGGCGGCCACCAGACCGCCTGAACTTGTAAGATACAACATAGCACCATTCCGCACCCACCCACCCCCCCGCCCCCAACATTTTAAGAAGGCAGTGAATGTGGTAATACAACCACCAGCCTATTGCAGGGGGCGACTTTTATACCTGAAGGAAGACCACCTAGGAGGCTGACTCCAACTGGCTGGAGGTCAAACAACCGACCTGCTTATAGACCTTGAGCCAGCTCTTCCTGGGCCAGTCACATAAGGAACCATCGAGACTGAAAATGAGGTACAAGTCTTTAAGTGGATTAAAGCCTGTAGTATAGTCTTTCTGTGTTTTGTGACTGCTTGCTGCACCACAGTGCACCACACCCGCCCATCTGAGCTCCCAACGCCCTGGCCACAGACTCTCCCCTTGGTGCGGAAACCCCACCCATCGAATTTCCTGAAGCCTCAACTGTGGACCTTCACCCCGGCCACCTGCCATCTAGCCTCCTATCGCCCTGGCCACAGACTCTCCCCTAGGTGTGGAAACCCCACCCATTGAATTTCCTGAAGCCTCAACCGTGGACCTTCACCCCGGCCACCTGCCATCTAGCCTCCTATCGCCCTGGTCACAGATACTCTCCTAAGCCTCAGTTGCCCATTCATCCAGGCTCCCGACACTCCAAACGTGGACTTACCACCTGGACCCGGGCATCTGAGCTCCCGACACCTTGAATGATGCAGGTACTTACTGTGGTCAAAAGTTTGACACCACCCCGCACCCCCCCCCCCCCCCCCCACAAATTTGACCTGAAAAATTGGTCCAAATTTGGATTGAGCAAAAACAACGGCAGTAATGATAATTTTGTGAACGGCAGTATCTTTTGTGTTCAACTGAAAGGGCAGACAGAGTAGGCACCTTTTCTTGCTCAGATAATTGGTAGCACCAGACAGAAATGTTCACGAGATTGGCTCAATTGTCTGCTGTGAGACTTGGGGAAAAAACCTGTGACTTAACCCCCTCCCTTGGTCTCTCTCACTTATCCCTCATTCCTTTGTCTCCCTTCCTCCAGCTCGCCATCCCCTTCCCATCCTACTCATATCAGAGGTTTATCTTTTTAGCCCTCACCCCTCTCAGAGATGGGGAGGAATTTTTTCAGCCAGAGGGAGGTGAATCTGTAGAATTTGTTGCCACAGTTGATGGTGAAGGCCATTTAAGGCAGAGATTGATAGGTATCTGATTAGTCAGGGCATTAAAGGTTATGGGGAGAAGGCCAGGCAGTGGGGCTGAATGGGTAAATGGATCAGCTCATGATTAAATGACAGGGCGTTTCCGCTCCTATGTCTTATAGACTCTACCCCATCACTTCTTGCGTTCTTTCTCTTCTGCCCTCCAACCTGTATCCATCTGCGATCCTCCCCCTTCCCCCTCTCCCCTGATCTTTATATTCAGATGTCTGGTTGATTTTTGACACTTCAGATTAAGGGCTCACACTTGAAACATCAACTGCCTTTTACTTTCTGCACATGCCGCGTGACCTACGTGACCTGCTGAGTTTCTCTAGCACTTTTGCGCATTGCGCTTGGAAGAAGAGTGCGACACACTGAATGCCAGCAGACGTGGTTGTTGAGCCGAACAAGGTACTGAGTTGAGGAAGGATTTTCTGGTATGAGCAAAGGTGTGGGAAAGGTTTGCTTACCTTTTCAGGCATTGTCTTCGGGCGAGTTGCGTGACCTGCTGAGTTTCTCTAGCACTTTTGCACATTGCGCTTGGAAGAAGAGTGCGACGCACTGAATGCCAGCAGATGTGGGTTGTTGAGTGGAACAAGGTATTGAGTTAAGGAAGGACAAGCAAAGGTGTGGGAAAGGTTTGCTTACCTTTTCAGGCGTTGTCTTCGGGCGAGCTGCTCTTCAATGCGGATGGTATTTAGTACTTCTTGCCCTCCTGCTGTGAGCCATTTTTCATCCATTTGAATACTGTCCAAACTTGTGATCGGCTTGACATCTGGGTTCCTTGGAGCAGTTGAGCTCAGCGTTTCTTCTTTTCCCATCAAGTGCGTACTGTCCTGTACTTGTTCGCTCCCAGTGCCTGCACTCGAAGCTTTGGCACCTGCTCGCTTGCCACTCTTCATGGCCAACTCTTCACCTTCCTCACTCCAGAACTGTGCAAAATATGGGATGGGTTCAGCAGTTTGAGCAACCAGAACATTTTGGAAGGAGACATCTTCCAAAAGGCACCTTGAATAAAACCAAAGAGCTGTCAATCTTAAATACGGCCAAGAGGGAGAACAACCGAGGTGGAAAGTTTTCCACAGAGAGGGTCTCCTTAGCCCAATCTAAGGAATATGCCTGATGGTGCTCTGTGTGACCCTCTGTGGCATTGAATCTCCATGATCGCCACACCGTTTGGAGAACTTGTGAATTACTAATTACTCTTCACACCCTTTGTAAATGGGTTCAAGTTATCAATATTCTCATAAAATCTTCATGCACAGATTTTTTTGATCACCCCAATCAAAATTTCAGGGAAAATCATTAAATCACCCAGAATTCAGCATCATGTACCTTTTGATTTATTGTGAGATATTTCTAAAGGACACAATTTCTGTCATTAACTATATAAAACAATTCATGCATATTAATGACATCATTATGCAAAGGAAATTAAATTTACATTAAGGTGAATGGCAACCAGAAATCCACAGTCCAAAACCCTGATATCTGAGACCACTACAAAAAATTGGATCAAGCACTTCAAAAAAAGTCAAATTTCTCTTTGCACATTAATAATTCACGCGTTGAGCATTGGGTGCACAATATCCAATTTCAAGCCATTGTGAACTCAAAAGGTTTAGCTTGATAAGACAATCAGTGTAGTCAACTGTCTGTGGAGCCAAATAAGATGGGGAAGATCTTGAACAAGTTCCTTTCTTCGGTATTCATCAAGGAGAAGGATATTGAACTGTGCAGGGTAAAGGAAGCAAAGAGGGTAATTATGGAGACTGTAGATCAGAAAGAGCAATTTCTGGAGCTTTTGAAGCATAGAAAAGTGGATACGTCTCCGCATCCCAACGGGATTTTCCCCAGGATCTTGAGAGAAGTTAGTGAGGAAATAGCAGCGGCTGTGACAGCGGTTTTTCAAATGTTATTAGAGGTGGGTAAAGTGCCGGAGGTTGGCATTTTTCACATGCAATTCCGTTGTTTAAAAAGGGTTCGAGGAGCAAGCTGATCAATTATAGGCCTGTAAGTTTGATGTTTGTGGTGGTAAACTAATGGAAAGCATTCTTCAAGATATTATATAAGTATCTGGAAGGACAGGGTCTGATCAGGAACACTGAACACAGGTTTGTGTGTGGAAGGTCATGTTTGGCCAATCTTGTTGAATTTTTGGCAGAGGTGACTAGGAATGTTGATGAGGGTAGAGCAGTAGACGTTGTCTATATGGACTTCAGTAAGGCCTTGGATAAGGTTCTGCGTGGAATGTTAGTTAGGAAGGTTCAGCAGTTAGATATTAACTTTGAGACAGTCAAATGGATTCAACAGTGGTTGGAAGGGAGATGCCAGAGAGTCATAGTGGATAACTGTTTGTCAGGTTGGAGACCGGTGACAAGCAGTGTGCCTCAGGGATCTGTATCGGATCCATTGTTGTTTGACATATACATTAATGATCTGGATGATGGGATTAGTAAATATGCAGATGATACAAGAATAGGTGGTATTGTGGATAATGAAGAAGATTTTCAAAGATTACAGAGGGATTTGAACTGCTTAGAAGAGTGGGCTGAAAGACGGCAGATGGAGTTTAATGCTGAGAAGTGTCAAGTGCTTCATTTTGGAAGGAATAATCAAAACAGGACATACATAGTAAATGGGAGGGCATTGAGGAATGCAGTGGAGCAGAAAGATCTAGGAATAATGGTTCATCGTTCCCTGAAGGTAGAATCTCATGTGGATAGGGTGGTGAAGAAGGCTTTTGGTATGCTGGCCTTCATAAATCAAAGCACAGAATACAGGGGTTGGGAAGTGATGTTGAGACTGTTCAAATTTGGAAAACTGTGTGCAGTTCTGGTCACCGAATTATAGGAAGGATTTCAACAAGGTAGAGAGGGTGCAGAGAAGATTTACGAAAATGTTACCTACCTGGGTTTCAGTATCTAGATTACAAGGAAAGATTGAGCAGATTAGGTCTTTATTATTTGGAGCATGGAAAATTGAGAGGGGATTTAATAGAGATATTTAAGATTATGAGGGTAATAGATAGTTGATGTGGATAGGCTTTTTCCATTGAGAATAGGAGAGATTGAAACAAGAGGTCATGAGTTAAGTGCTAAGGGGCAAAACACGAGGGGGAACTTCTTTACTCAGAGAGTGGTGGCTGAGTGGAATGAACTTCTGGGAGAAGTAGTGGCATGTGACAGGCCCAGAGGACCCCAAAACCCAGCAGCAATAGAAATTCACCAAGACAAATGGCTACTTAAACAAAAGTTACTTTAATTTTCTTTAAACATAAAAACAGGATCAAATTTTAACTTATTACTATTAATTTAACCTAACAACCCCCTCCTAATTCTAAGTGCATGTGTATGTAATGGGTGTTTAAGTTCAGAAAAGTTCTTTGATTCACAGTCCAATCTTTCTTCTCACTCCTCCTGGTATCAGGCAATTCTTATACTGTGCACAAAATTTTACATGTATGGATCTTCATCAGGCTTTGGTGCTTGAACAGTAAATGGTTACCACTCAGGAAGGTTCTTGTCAGTTTTCAGAGAGAGATTTGTTGGTCGTTGGACACACACAAATTGATTCCTTCTGATCAGCCACTTCACTTCAGTATCTTGTTGAAGAAACGTTCCCCTCATCAGGGTTTTCCAGGTGATAACCTCTTTCCTTCAGGCCACCACAGAGTTCCTTTTCTGCTTCCCTTATCTCAGGTGAAACATTATACAGCCAGCCATCTCCTCTTGTATGGAACTCAAGGGCTTTGAACTCAGAACCCATTTTCAAAATGAGGTTTCAAACAAACTGTCAGCTTGCCATGCTGCAGAAACCAGTTCTCTCTCTCTTAGAGAAAGCCTATATGGTCTCCTCTCTCTCTCTCTCTCTCTCTCTCTCTCTCTCTCTCTCTGCCTGCAAAACCACGTGACCTTCTTAAAACAGCAAACTGCATTCAGACAGATTGCGGGACTGGACCCAGTCTTCTGAGTCTGTTCATCTGTTGCTTCCCAAAACAATAATCCATTACTCCACAGCATGTCCAATTAACACCTACTTGTGAAGTCCTTCAGCAAAGCAGTTTCCATCATCTTTACAAAGGCACTGGGAACCTGGACTGTCTGGCTTGAGCAGAGCTCTGGCATTTTAAACGAGATCTGTGTTGTGAAGTGTTTGTGTTTGTTTGTGACCTACACTAAAATAACCCCACAATTTATCTCCTTTAAAACATATCTAAATACAACATAAAATATAACGTAATCCATCACAGGCGGCAGAATCAATTTTGTCATTTAAGGAAAAGTTGGATAGGTATATGGATGGGAGCGGAATGGAGGGTTATGGGCAGGGTGCAGGTAGGTGGGACTAGAGGAGAGTATTTAGTTTGGTGCAGACTAGAGGGGCCAACTGGCCTGTTTCTGAGCTGTAATGATTTATGTTATTTTTAATGTCCTCAGTAGGAGAGAAATAGGGAAGAAACCAAAACTTGACTGCTTCACAGGGAAGGAGCAGAGCCCTGGGTATCAGGTGTGCATAGCCTAAAAAAGGTTGAGAAAATGTTGTCTGAAGTTATTGTAGTATATATACAGGGAGGCAAAGATATATAACCAATGTTTTGGGGCCTGAGCCCTTCGTCAAGTATGAACAAAAAGCAGAGAGGCTCCTGAATGAGTAGGGAAGTTGGGTAGGGGGAGAAGCACAGGCCAAGAACCAAATGGCCAGAGATGGAGGGCAGCAGAGGAGAGGTGAGAATTGATCAGGGGAGGGAGGAAGTTCTCTGAATACAGAGCTGAAGGAAAGGAGAGAAAGGGATAGGGAAAGAGGGAGATACAAGGAGTAGAGATCTGGAGGAAAGGAGACATAGGGATAGGGAAGAGAGGGGGTGGGGTGGCTAAAGGAAACCAGAGAGGTGGATGATAGCGCCATCCGGTTGGAAGGTGTCCAGATGGAATATGCGATCTTGTTCCTCCATTTTGTGGGTGGTCTCAGTCTAGCAGTGTATGAGACCATTGACAGACATGTTGGTGTGGGAATGAGGCAAAGAATTGAAATGGATTGGCCACTGGAAGTTCCCTGCTATTATAGTGGACAGAGTAAAAGCGCTCATTGAAAAGATCTCCAAGTTTGTGTTCCGTTTCTCTCACATAGAGAAGGCCACAATGGAAAAACCAATCGCAGTAGATGGCACCTTCACAATCACAAGTGAAGGGTTGCTTCACATAGAAGAGTTGTTTGGTGCCCCGAATGGTGATGAGGGAGGAGGTGTGGGGGCAAGTGTAGCATTTCCTGCCATCTCAAGGGTAAGTACCAAGGGAGCAATTGGTGGGAAGGGAGGAGTTGTTGAGGATGTTGAGGAGGGAGTGGGAGGAGAGGGGAAGATATGTTTGATAGTGGGAGATGTAGGTGATGGATATTGCGGAGGATGATATATTTGATAGTTTGGATGATGGGATCTTTCTGTGCTGGAATTGGTTTAGAGTAGCATTGTAGTGAGTGCAGACTTGGATGTGCTGAAGGACCTGTTCCTCTGCTATGGTAAGCGTCCTTGCATCAGCTTATTATCACAGCACAAGGAATATGAAGCAAATTTTGGTGGAGATGTTCACATCACAAAGGCTTTGAGAGCAAAGAGGGAGAACTTTGTTTGGAATGCGAGACAACTGCAGCTGTTGGATACGATTTAAGGCGTCAATTATAATGCCGAGTTTCTGGTCATATACATCATACAACATACATACACCAAATTTCCTACTTGTTGCTGCCAAACAGGTACTTCGTGAAAAAAAGTGTACATTAAATTAGTAAGAGATAATAAAAAGAAAGATGCAAGAGACATAGAAAAAATGTAATTATGTCATGTAGGAAAGGCATTGAGACAACAAGTTGTTGGTTTTTGGAATTTGCTGCATGAACAAATGGTAAAACGAAATTCAATGGTAACCTCCAAAGGGAAAATAGTTATACTTGCTGGGATAGAACCATCAAATATTAATAGAGTGGTCAGTCAAAGAAGGAAATAGTGAGCACAGGTGCCCAGACACTCTCTACATCAGCCATTCTTAATGGGTCACAGCATATTGGAGGGAGGCCATAGACTGAAATCATTAAATATTTTTCATGTCGTCAATAGGAAAGTACGGAAGAAACCAACTAAATTTGATTGCTTCACAGGGAAGCAAGCCCATAAAGTCCTAAGAAGACCATAGCCAAAAAAAAAGGCTGCCCTGCTGGTGAAAAATGGCTTCAGTTGAAGAGAATCATGTAACAGTACAATCAGTCAGGAGCACCCACTGCTGCCATCTGTGTAGAGTTGGGCAGGTACAATTTCGAGACATTGATATTGGGGTTGTTCAGGTGGCTGGCTCCACCCTCACCTCCCCCAATATAAATGCTGGTTTTCACACCTTACGTCAGATTCACCTGAGGACTATTGCATCTACTGGTCATTAATTGGAAGCTACTAAAAGCCTGTTTTTACTCCTCACTTGTCTCTGAGTGCATTCAGTCGCGCTACAATTTTAATAGCTTATTTCGAAATGGGATGGAAGCCCTGTTGAAGCCAGACATGCTCCGGATCAACCCTCAGTCCCCAGAGGAATTCGCCTACTCTTTGCAATGCTTCTGATGGTTACACATGATGTCTTCAACTCGGATGGTCTCTGGAGATTGGCACTTCTCTCTCTAGTCGTCCCAAAAGGGTACACTCTCATCAGAGACTGAGCTACCTATGAGTCAGCCATTGAAGGCCAATAACATGAGGCCCCAGAACGACATGCTGACGAGGCATTGGCTCTCTCAACGTCGGCAGCGTCTAGGTGAGTCACCAGATGTAGTCATCCTTAAACTGTGGGCCCTGACCAGAAGTGACCACGGGCCAGGTGAGAGAGGAGGAACAAATCCGGGACACCCTCGTGGCAGGAGTGAGGTCGAGGTACGTGAGTCAGTGACTGCTGGAGTTGGGGAAGAAAGACTTGGCCAGTACCCTGGAGCTGGTGAAAGTGCTTGAGCAGGCCCAACTGGGAGCTGACGACCTCAAGGGCAAAAGCGGTGCCCTTTCAGAGGACCAAGTCATTGGGGCGCCTGTGACCCTCGCAGCCCCAGCGCTGACCGCTACAGCCACGCATAACCAGGGATGCTACTTCTTTGGACAGGCACAGCGAAGGACACTGTGTGCGCTGGATGTGATAAGCGAGGGAACTGGGTGAAGGTCTGCAGGCTAAAGGGAAACCAAAGAGGATGACTGCAAGTGCAACCCCCAAATGATCGTTCGACCCGTGCCGAGTCCCGAAGGACTGGCCCCGCCTCTCTGTGCTGTTTGCCGGCAGCATCTTCTTGCTGCGCCTCATGGCAGGACCCGCCACCGGAAGTGAAGCATCGCAGGTAGCTACAGCGGCCATCTTGCTGCACGTCGAAGTCAATGCTACCTAGTCCGTCACTGGATCAAGATGGAGGGCGGCCATCTTGCTGCGCCTTATGGTCAACACCATCTTGTCTGCCCGTGGGCCAAGAGGATAGTGTCGACATTGGCATGGGGAGCAATGGGGTTTCCAGAGCACTGGCATCGGTGGTTCTGGATCAGGCAAAACCTCACCAATTGAATAACATGACGATGGAGGTGAGAATAAACAGACATTTGACTGATTTCTGAGAGGACACTGGCTCCACTGAGAGCTTTATAAACTTTGTGATGCCTCTGCGGTACAACTTAAGAGTGGACGTAATGGACTATTATATTTACCTAGCTCGCACTCGCACTCTGCGACGATCCAGGGGTGTTGTATAGTACATCTAACTGCAAAAGGGACGGAATTTTGTTAGTTCCGATTGCATGTACTTAAGGATTTGTATGCTCCTGTGTTGCTGGGTCTGGACTTCCTGTGTCACCTTAAAAGCGTAACCACAGAGCAATCTGGCCCATGCCTTCCAATCACGGTACAGAACAGAAGGTCCCAAACGCCGGACACCATATCCGGTCACCCTATCCTAAATATTGAACCCCCTCCGAACCGGACTCCTGATTGCAGGAGCAGGTGATATAGTGTGGTGGGACCGGGAATTTATCAGAGTCCAAACACAGTGGTTACTCAAAGAAAACATCATTGAACCTAGTCTATGGAGAGCCCAGGTGGTAGTCATGAAAGGGGAAGAAATGTCCAGGCTTGTGATTGACTACAGATGAACAATTGATCATTTCACACTCTGGGACCCATACACCCTTCCTTGAATTTTGGACAGGGACAACAAAATTGCGCAGTATTGGATCTATTCAACCATTGACCTGAAAGCTGCATGCCATCAATTACCGATCTGTTCCAAGGACCACCTCCACATATCATTTGAGGCAGGCTGATGGCTCTATCAGTTCCGGAGGGTCCCTTTTGGAAACACCAATTGGGTCTCAGTCTTCCAGAGACAGATGGACAAAATGGTTGATGACTATGGATTGAAGGCCACCTTCCCTTATCTCAATAACATCACCATTTGTGGACAATCTCTGGAAGACCATGATGCCAACCTCCAGAGGTTTCTCTACATGGCCAAGCCCCTGAACCTCATGCACAACTCCAGTAAGTGCGTGTTCCGGATGAAATGTCTGGTGAAGCACAATGGCATCATTGGCCTTGACCTCAATCGAATGCGCCTCCTGTTAGATCTCCCGATCTCGAGGACCATAAAAGGCTTAAGGAGGTGCTTTGGCTTCTTCTCCTACTACACCAGTGGGTTCCTCACCATGCAGATAAGGTCTGCTCCCCCTTAAAGTCCTTTCCCCTTGTTGGCCGAAGCCCAGGCGGCTTTTGACAACGTTTGGAGCTAAATCGGAAAGGCCACCATGCATGCGGTGGACGAGAACACACTCTTCCAGGTGGAAAGCAATGCCTCTGACGCTACCCTTAACCAGGCGGGCAGGCCGGTCGCCTTTTTATCCCGCACCCTACAAGGTTAAGAGCTTTGGAACCCATCTGTGGAGAAAGAGGCTCAAGCCACTGGGGAGGCCATCAGGCACAGCCATTACCTAGCTGGCAGAAAATTTACACTGCTCACCGACCAGCGATCAGTGGCATTTCTGTTTAATAATGCAAAATGGGGCAAAATAAAGAATGATAAGATCGCTAGGTGGAGGATCGAACTCTCCACCTATAATTATGACATAGCATAGAGGCCAGGTACTCTCAATGAACCTCCAGATGGCCTGTCAAGGGGAAGCTGTGCCTCTGCACACACCGGCCAGTTGTGGTCACAGCACGATGAGCTTTGCCACCCAGGTATCACTCGCATGGCACATTTCATCAAGGAAGCAACCTGCCCTGCACCGTTGAGGATATCAGGAAAATGACCAAGTCCTGCCAGGACTGCGTGGAGTGCAAGCCTCACTTCTACCGCCCCAACAAAGTGCACCCGATAAAGACATCCCACCCCCTCAAATCTATTTCAAGGGTCCCCTCCCTTCTACCAATGGAAACGTGTACTTTCTCAACATCATCGATGAGTATTCACGTTTTCCGTTCGCCATCCTCTGCCCATACCTGACCACCACCCTGATCATTAAGGCCTTGTACTCTATTTTTACGCTGTTTGGGTATCCCGGCTATATCTATAGCGATGGGGGCTCATCATTTATGAGTTCAGAGCTATGCCAGTACCTGCTCATAAGAGGCATTGTCTCAAGCAGGACGACTAGCTACAATCCTCGTGGGAACGGACAAGTTGAAAAAGAGAACCCAACTGTGTGGAAGGCCGTGAAATTGGCTCTCCAGCCTAAATGCCTTCCACGCTCATGCTGGCAAGAAGTCCTACCCATGGTGCTCCACTCCATAAGGTCACTCCTCTGCACGGCGACCAATGCAACTCCTCATGAGCTTATGTTTATGTTCCAGAAGAAATCCACGTCTGGGACTATTCTCTCAGCTTGGCTGACGGCACCGGGGTCAGTCCTGCTGAGAAAGCACATGAGGAGGAGCAAGACAGACCCCCTGATTGAGAGGGTGCACCTGCTGCACGCCAACCCAGCAGAGAGGACACGGTCTCGATCAGAGATCTGGCACCTGCTAGAACTGAGAGTCCGATGACTCAAGTGTGCCAGGAACTACTGATTATCCCACTCAGGGTCCTGGAGGACACTGCTCAGGAAGTGGACCAATTCACCCCATGACCTGAGCTGGAGCCCTCGAGACCCATTGACCCTGCACCACAGGAGTTCCAGGAGGTTCGTGAAGCCCAAAGTCCTCCAGTACAGCAGCGCTCGACCAGAATTACAAGACCCCCCCCCCTCCCCGACAGACTTAACTTTTAAATTATTTGTAAAGCACTAAGTTTTTTTTCAATGAATGGACTCACCTACAGGCTCAATTCTGAAGGAAGGGGTGAATGCAGTGAACTGGAATTCACTGTCCGTGTATTGTTCAGATGGCTGGCTCCTCCTCACCTACCCCAGTGTAAACCCTGGTTTTCCCACCTTACCTCAGATTCACCTGAGGACTATTGTGTCTATAGGCCATTGATTGTAAACTACTAAAAGCATGTTTTTACTCCTCACTTGTCTCTGAGTGCATTCAGTCATGCTACAGGGATATAATTTAATTCAAAAGCCTGATCAATCAATAACAAGCCTCACACTTACCTTAGAACTGTTGTGAGCACATCGATTACAAGTCTCATGTCTTCTTTTGACGCAGAACTCAGTGAGTCGGCAGTAGTATTTGTCCATTTGCCCCAGGGTCTCCCACGGCTTCCAGCTTGCGACACGGCAGGGAGTGGCTCAGAAATAAGGTTTCTGCCAACAGTGAGGTGAGGGAAATATATTATTATTTACCCAAAGTTTAGGTGATGTGTTACATAGGACTCTGGGTACTGGAACCAGAAGCAGTCCATACAGTCTGCTCTGCCATTCCTTATCTCATTATAATGCTTGATCCTTCATCACTCTACTTTCCCAAGTGCGCTGATCCTTATCAAGTTCATTTATTATCATCTGACTGTACATGTACAAGAAGACCTAACAGTATATGTCTGAACCACAGTGCACACACTTGCACACACATAATACACGTAAAGATAACATTTAAAATAAGTATTTTGGGATGATTTATTGGGTTACAGGTTATTGTTCATTGGGCTCACAGCCTGCAGGAAGAAACTATTTCCCAGCCCAACAGCCCTGATTTTATTCCTGCTGTACCTTCTGCTTCTAGTCAATTGGGAAGGTGAGATCTGTTCCGATTGGACGGTTTGCACCTGAACTGGAGGGGCAAGGTTTTCTAGGGCTGCTTCGGGGGGGGGGGGGGGGGGGGTTTAAACTAGATTGGCAGGGGGATGGGAGCCAGAGTGTTAGAGTAGATAGTGAGGTGGAGGAGGATAAAGGTCATGCAAGGACTGCAGGTATAGACAGAAATCAAAGGTTTATACATGATAGAAATGTTCTCAGATGTATTTATTTCAGTGCAAGGAATACTGTCGGAAAGGCAGATGATCTTAGGGTGTGGATTGGCATGTGGAATTACGACATTATTGCTATTAGTGAGACTTGGTTGCAGGAGGGCAGGACTGGAAGCTCAATGTTCTGGGGTTCTGTTGTTTCAGATGTGATAGGGGGGAAGGAATGAAAGGGGGAGTAGTGGCATTGCTAGTGAGGGAAAATATCACAGCTGTGCTTAGGCAGGAAAGCCCAGAAGGCCATATGGGTGGAGCTGAGGAACAGAAGAGGTGTGACCACACTGATAGGGCTGTATTATAGTCGCCCAATAGTTATAGAGAGAATTGGAGGAGCAAATCTGTAGACCGATGTAAGAAACAGAAAGTTATGATAGTAGGAGATTGTAACTTGCCACATCTTGACTGGGACTCCTATACTGTAAAAGGGCTGGATGGCTTGGAGTGGGTCAAATGTGTTCAGGAAAGTTTTCTAAATCAATATATAGAGGTATCAATGAGAGAGGATGCAATACTGAATCACCTATTAGGGAACCAGGCAGGTCAGGTGACAGAAGTCTGTATAGGCGAATATTTTGGGTCCAGTGATCATAACATCATTAGTTTCAAGTTAATTATAGATAAGGGATAGTTCTGGTTCTTTAATTGAGATTCTAAATTGGAGAAAGGCCAATTTTGGGAAATGAGAAAGGATCTAGGAAAAGTGGATTAAGATCATTTGTTTTCTGGCAAGGACGTGTTTAGTAAGTGGAAGGCCTTTCAATGGAAAATTTTTTGCATGTTCCTGTCAGAATTAAAGGCAAAGTTAACAGGCATCGGGAACCTTGGTTTTCAAGGGATATTAACGACCTGGTTAAGAGGAAGCGAGAGGTGTAGAGCAGGTCTAGGAATCGAGGAGCAAATGAGGTACTAAAAGAGTATAGAAAATGTAAACAAAACTTAAGAAGGGAATTAGGATGGAAAAAAAGATGTGAGGTTGCTTTGACAGATAAAGTGAAGGTAAACTTGAAGGGTTTCTAAAAATATGTTAAGAGTAAAAGTAAGGGAAAAAATTGGTCCCCTAGAAGATCAGAGAGATTATCTATGTGTGGAGCCCAATAAAATGGAGGAGATTTTAAAGAGTTTTTTTTTTTGCATCACTTTTTACTCAAGAAACTGGCTAGTGCAAAAGGAAGGAAGGGAAACAAGCAGTGGCATGGAACATATGGAGATTACAAAAGAGGAGATACTTGGTGTCTTACAGCAAAGAAAATTAGATAAATCCCCTGGATCTGACATGATATTCTCTCGGACCTTGAGGGAGACTAGTGTAGAAATTTCAGGGACCCTGGCAGAAATATTTAAAATGTCACGGGTGAGGTGCCGGAGGATTGGAGGGTAGTTCATACTGTTCCATTGTTTAAAAAAGGCTCCAAAAATTACAGGCTGGTGAGCCTGATGTCAGTGGTAGGTGAATTATTGAAGGGTGTTCTGAGAGATCGGATATACAAGTATTTGGACAGCCAAGTGTTGATTAAGGATAGTCGGCAGGGCAATAGGTTGTATTTAATGAATCACATTGAGTTTTTTGAGGCAGCTACTAAGAAAGTCGATGAAGGAAAGGTTGTGAATGTTGCCTACATGGACTTTAGTCAGGCCTTTTACAAGGACCCACATGAGAGGTTAGTTCAGAAGGTTCAGACACAGAGAGGTTGCAAACTGGATTTGAAATTGGTTGAATGGGAGAAGACAGAGTAGGAGTGGATGATGGCTTCTCAGACTAGAGGCCTGTGACTAGTGGTGCACCTCAGGGATCCGTGCTGGAACCATTGCTGTTTGTTGTGTATATCAATGGTCTGGATGATAATGTGGGAAATTGTATCAGGAAGTTTGGTGATGACACTAAGATTGGAGGCGTTGTGAACAGCAAGGAAGACTTTCAAAGCTTGCAGAGGGATCTGGATCAAATGGAAAAATGGGCCAGAAAATGGCAGTTGGAATTTAATGCAGACCATTGTGAGGTTTTGCATTTTGGAAGGGCAAACCAAAGTAGGTCATATATAGTAAATGTGGAGGAACAAAGGGAGCTGGGAATACAGATACATAATTCACTGAAAGTGACATCGCAGGTAGACAAGGTTGTAAACAAAGCTTTTGGCATCTTGGCCTTCATAAATCAAAGTATTGAATATAGGAGTTGGGATGTTAAGGTGAGGTTGTATAAGACATTGGTGAGGCCAAATTTGAAGTATTGTTTGCAGTTCTGGTTGCCTAACTACATGAAGGACATCAGTAAGATTGAAAGAGGGCAGAGAAGATTTACTAGGGTGTTGCCGGGTCTTCAGGAGTTAAGTTACAGGGAAAGATTAAACAGGTAAAGGATTCTATTTCTTAAAGGGTAGAAGAATGAAGGAAGATTTGATAGTTTACAAAATCATGAGGGGTATAAACAGAGTAAATGCGAATAGGCTATTTCCACTTAGATTAGGAGAGATAAATACAAGTGGTTATGTCTTTAGGGTGAAAGGGGAAAGGTTTAGGGGAACTTCTTCACTCAGAAACTGGTAGGAGTGTAGAACAAGCTACCATCTAAACATGGTAAATGCAGGCTCACTCTTAAGTTTTAAGAATAAAGTGGATAGATACATGGATGGGAGAGGTCTGGAGGGTTATGGAATAGGTGCAGGACAATGGAACTAGTGGAATGATGTTTCAGCACATATTAGAAGGGCCGAATTGCCTGGTTTCTGTGCTGTAGTGGTCTATGGTAGTGGGTCAAAGATATTGTGTGCTGGATGTAAAGGGTCTTCTATAATTCATTAAGCCCTATTTAAGCAATGGTACCGGTAAATATTGCATATAAAGCACAAAAACCAATTGATATCAGTCTTGAATGAACTCACCAGCAAAGCATCCACAAACCCTTGGGATAGAAACAGCTTTCAGTATCTATCGCATCTGGAATGTTATGTCTCAAAAAGGTCACTTCTCTTTCTTTTAAATCCCAGAATGATCAGTTCTAACTTACTCAATCTCTTTCAACGAACTGTTCTCCCATGATCACTCTGGTTAAACACTTTCTAAAAGAAGCATATCCTTCATTGGATAAGATGATCATTTCATTCATAAAGATCTGTTAAACCCCCAGGATTGCCCAGGAATTGAAGATTATTCATGATTGCAATGACATGAGCAAAATTTGGTAGAAAAATCACTGGCCCATTCAGAAAAATTGTGAAGTCTGCTTGAATACACTAAATTCTTGAGTTTAGTGTTAAAAAGCACTGGCTATGGCAAAACTATACTTTGTTACAGGTCTCAAGATGCAGTGATCAAAGTTGTTTTGTGAGCAGGCCAGTGGACACCTCATATCGAGTACAAGTAAGGTGCAATACTGAAGTGCAGGGTTCATTCAGGATTCCGCTAATGGCGGGAAATGAACATCCTTAAATCTAGTGGTTGTGAATCTTCTTCCTGATGGGAAGGAGTGAAGAGAATGTAGCTGGGGTGGGATGTCTTTTAAAACGCTGGCTGCTTTTCCAAGGCAGCGGGAGTTATAGATGGAGGTGGGGAGGATGTGTGCGTGTGTTCATGTGTGATGGTCTGAGCCACATCCACAACCCTCTGCAGTTTCTTGCGGCCTAGGACAGAACAGTTCCTGTACCACACAGGCACAGAACACTGCAGTTATAGAACTTGTGGATGACATGCCAAATTTCCTCAGGCTTCTGACGAAGCAGAGACCCTGACGCATTTTCTTAGCCATTGCATCAACGTGGGAGTTAAATCTCATCAGTCACACACAAAATGTTTGTTCATTTCCTTTGGCCCTTTGTCTCAACTACAAAACCAAAGCATTAGTTACGAGCCCATGTTTGGAAGATTGTGTGCCATGAAGGTAGAAAAGTTACTCATGCTTGGGTTTTGCAGATGTGATACATGGTGACAGAGGATCCTATAAGACAACTTTCAGAAACAGATCCAATTGGTGAATAGTGCCCTAGGACCACTCTCAGACATGTCCTACCTCATGATGTAGTGCTTAGAAACATCAGACGGGAAGTTCTTGTGATATTCCTCCATGGAATGGGCTCTGGCAATGACTCCCAAGTGTAGCAAGAAGGCTTTGGGTGGCTTTGGTTTCTCCCACAATCCAGGTGATAGCTTTTCTACCTTTCGACCAACCCATGTTTCTGTGAGCTCCTTGATTGGAGGGAGGGTCTGTGCATAAATGAACAATATTCAAGCATCTCTGACATGTATTTAATTTTCATTTTAATTATTTAGCCAAGCACAGTCATTGGGACAGTAGAAAGATGCCTTTCCTGGATTATTTTTGTCAGCATTGAGCATCCCACAAGATTTGTACCATAGTTAAAACACGAAGTAAAGTTCATTTCACTTTTCACAAACATTGCACCTCAAATCCCAAATCCATCATCCCAACACATCAGAATCCAAGCTCAGAAAGATTCACCTCGTTGCATCAATACAACATTTCTAACATCCAGTAATTACTGTTTTGTAAATTAGGATCCCCCAGGTTTCTGCTGAATCAGAGATTGACTTGCATTCATATCAACTGAAACATTACTGCAAGAGTTACAAAACCTTTCTGAGCTTGGTCCACAGAGTTGAATTTAATTGAATAATACCAAGGTGGATGTAAGGTTGAGGTTCATCCTGATCATCGGGAGACTTATCTTAGAGTTGAGGATGAACACCGACTTCACATCCAACCTGGTATTATTCGATTGAATTCAGCTCTGAGGACCTTCAGCTGATGCTGAAGGCTGAAATTATCTTCACCATTTATTGTTTGATTTAGAGAGCTTAATTTTCAGTTTGGTTCCTCTCTCTAACAGAAATGACAGTCTAAGTAAGATTCATTTCTAGAAAAACAGCACTTGCATCGAGTAAATCAGTTTTTTTTTTTGCAAGGAGTTCTCTTCCTCAAAGGGTGTTAAAAGCAGAGTCTTTGAATCATTTCAAGATAAATTTTGATAGATTCTTGCTAAAATGGAAGCAAATGGGTAGTGGATGTAGGCAAGCATGCAGAGTTGAGATTACAAGATTGGCCATGATATCTCTGAATGGAGAAGCAAGGTTCAGTGACCTTACTCCTGCTCCTTATTCATTTGTCCATATCTACCTGACACAAAATGGTCAATGAAAATTGCCTGTCAGACAATTTGAATTGCCATTTAATCAACACAACCGTATGTAATGATGCTATCCTGGACTTTTTACATCAGTTAACATTTCCTTGTCACATGCCCCTTTATTTTTTATCTCTGCTATTCAGTCCTTGTTTCTCACCTTGTACTTCATAATCTTGGTGTCTGTATCCTTGCGTTTCTTACGAGAACAAGTTCCTTGCGAGTCTCTACAACACTTTCAGAATAAAAATGAATGAAAATGTCACAATTGGAAATGTCTATTCAAATTCCCCACATTTTTTGCAACAAAAAAACTTTATTCACAATAAATACACACACACACACACCAAGGAAAGCAGTGCAAAGTCTTTTTACATTATGAGTGTCATGTTGTCATTTAGTCTATGCACTTTGTCTCTGTACATTGTCGTGTAGGCCTTATACTAGACTATACAGCATCAATGCCACTAATGTGAGCCCCAGGGGAGATCCACCTTTCAGTTGTTTGAGGGGCTTTGCCCCTGGTCTTAGTTCCTCAGTTGCTCATAGTGGGAGGACTGTGGTCCTTCCACACAAAGCTCTTGCGTTGGCTGCTCCAAGCTTCAGTGCATCCCTCAGCAAGTCTTCTTGCAACCTGACCACGTGCCATTGAGTAGTTCATCTCACCTGGCTGTGCAAAGGTAAAGATTTGCATTTGTGCAACCACTTTACAGTCAACGAAGGGTATTTTAATTGTTGAAAGGTAATTAGCTGAAGGGAAAAGGAAAGAAACATTTTTTATTGTAACACTGTGGCCTTTTGCCTTAAAGTGTGATGAGAGAACACAAGAAGTCCAATGTCTGTTGTAATGGAGGAAAAGAGGCGATTCATTTCTGTACAGCAAGAGCCCTTAGAAAGATGATGACCAGTTTAGTCTGTAATGGTAAAGCGTAAAATGTTCAATAGGATATCACAGGATGCTTGACATCTAGCGAAGAGAGCAAAGAGGATTTTGGCCTAATCCTCGGAGTCAGCATTCATATCAATTTAGCACTCAGAGGTTTGTTTGCAAATCTGTGAAGTGGGACTTGAACCATAACCAGCAGATATTGGAGCAGAAGTGGCCCTCAAGTCTGCTACACAATTCCATTGTGAGCCGATCCATTCTCCTACTCAGCCCCACTACTCCCCATAACTTTTGATACATTGACTATTCAGATAACTTTCAATCTCTGCCTTAAATATACGCAATGACCTGGCCTCCCCAGCTGCCTGTGGTAACTAATTCCAGATGCTCAGCACTTTCTGGCTAAAGAAATTCCTCTGCATCTCTGTTTTAAATCAACACCTTCAATCCTAAAGCTGTGCCCTCTAGTTCTAGACTCCCCTACCATGGGAAACAGTGATGCCATATCTACTCTGTCCAATGTTGAAAGGAGTACAGTTCAAGAGCTGTCCAACGTTCTTCATGTGCTAATCCATTAATTCCAGGAATCATTCTTGTGAATCTTCTCTGAACTCTCTCAACTCAAGGTGACTGATTTTGATAGCCAACACATGGAGCAAAAAAAAATCTTATCAATCACAAACAAAATGAGGATTAGCGTAGATACTTGTATAAAAGTCGAATTTTGTCGACCACTTTTTTAATATTAAATTTATGGGGTTGACTATTGCATGGATACTACTTTTTGAGGGGCTGAAATTCACACTAGAATCCAAAGTACAGTATCAGTAGTAGAAGTCCAAATGATCTCTAAACGAATAAAGAACAAAAACACATTGAATTAAAGTAGTAATACAGAGTCTGCGCATCAAAACACACGTCCTACCACAAGGGAGGGTCGGGACCACGTTAAGTATTTATGTCGTCAGAGGTATCAGGAGTTCCAATGGGCAGGTGGCCAGGGCCTAAGGGGTAAGTTTGCGTTCGATGCTTTGGGAGTTCCGATGGGTGGGCAGTGGTGAGAGACTGGAGTTGATTTTTACACGTGAAGCAAGGCTGCGTTCTCGCACCAACCCTCTTTTCAATCTTCTTCAGCATGATGCTGAACCAAGCCATGAAAGACCTCAACAATGAAGACACTGTTTACAACCGGTTCCGCACGGATGGCAGTCTCTTCAATCTGAGGCGCCTGCAAGCTCACACCAAGACACAAGAGAAACTTGTCCGTGAACTACTCTTTGCAGATGATGCCGCTTTAGTTGCCCATTCAGAGCCAGCTCTTCAGCACTTGACGTCCTATTTTGCGGAAACTGCCAAAATGTTTGGCCTGGAAGTCAGCCTGAAGAAAACTGAGGTCCTCCATCAGCCAGCTCCCCACCATGACTTGACTACCAGCCCCCCCACATCTCCATCGGGCACACAAAACTCAAAACGGTCAACCAGTTTACCTATCTCGGCTGCACCATTTCATCAGATGCAAGGATCGACAACGAGATAGACAACAGACTCGCCAAGGCAAATAGCGCCTTTGGAAGACGACACAAAAGAGTCTGGAAAAACAACCAACTGAAAAACCTCACAAAAATAAGCGTATACAGAGCCGTTGTCATACCCACACTCCTGTTCGGCTCCGAATCATGGGTCCTCTACCGGCATCACCTACGGCTCCTAGAACGCTTCCACCAGCGTTGTCTCCGCTCCATCCTTAACATTCATTGGAGCGACTTTATCCCTAACATCGAAGTACTCGAGATGGCAGAGGCCGACAGCATCAAATCCATGCTGTTGAAGATCTAACTGCGCTGGGTAGGTCACGTCTCCAGAATGGAGGACCATTGCCTTCCCAAGATCGTGTTATATGGCAAGCTCTCCACTGGCCATCGTGTCAGAGGTGCCCCTCCATAAATCTTCGTCCGCGAAGCCAAGCCAAGGAGAGATGTGGAAAATTCCAGATGTTTGCCAAAAATTGAAGGTCAACTTTTACACTAGTATATAAAGGTAAAGATTCCATTATTGTCACATAATACTACATTTAGAATGCAACATTCATGAAAATCTTTAACTTTCATCCACCGTGAGGCAGATAGAGCGTTGCCACTTTGTCCAGAGCCCCTCACAGAAACCTACAGCTCCTGGTGTTCCTCGGCATTCTCCCCTCCAAGTACTGACCAGGCTTGAACCTGCTTAGCTTCTGAGATCAAAAACAATCTCATGCATATTCAGGCTATTAGGATTCTGCAGTGTGATTCCTGAAAATGTGCATTTGATTATCCCATCCAAATGTTTTGCCTGTGTGCACAGGATGGTGTGATTCCAAGGTATGTTATTCAGAAGGTCACGTTTTATTAAACTTTTATTCATTCAGGAGATGCCGTACATTTCTAGACCAGATATTATTGCTTATCCCTAACTGGCCTTGGGCTTTCTTCTTGAACCATCCCTGAGAGCAAGAAAATACCATAGAATTTGAAAGCAAAAGGTACCAGGATTTACCATGATGAGAGTTAACCATTAATTTGTAAATTGTGAAAGCTTTATTATTTGTTATTTCAAGGGGAACTCGCAGATGGCAGAATTCTGCTCCTCGTGCTCTGCTCAAAGCTAAATGGTCTGTTTTATTCTCATCTTATGATTTGGAACAACTGTACAGATTTCTAAAGCAGCAGGGGGTGCAGAGGGGAAGCAGTGAGTGAGCCTCTCATTGAACTCCCTTCGAAGAGAGATCTTCTTCAAGATAGGCATCCGTTGAAGAGATTTTGCAGTGGAGTAATTGAATGGAGTGAAACATGAAAGTCTGCAGATGATGTAATTGTAGTAAGACCACAGAAATGCTGGAGAACTCAGCAGGTCTCACAGCATCCATAGGAGGTAAAGATCTATAACCAAAGTTTCAGGCCTGACCCCTCCTTTAAGGTATAAAAAGACCTCAGGCCCGAAACATTGGTTATATATATTTACCTCCTAAGGGCGCTGAAAGACCTGCTGAGTTTTTCCAGAAATTCTGTGTTTTTACTAGCTTTCCAAAGCATACTGTTAAGAATAGTGGCGGCGGAGTCAATTGTATTATTTAAGAAAAGGTTAGACAGGTCTATGGATGAGAAGAAGATGGAGGGTTATGGGCATTGTGCAGGGAGGTGGGACTAGAAAGGGGTGTTTGGTTCGGTAAGGACTAGAAGGGCCTAATGGCCTGTTTCCGTGCTGTAAATTGTTATGTTATGTTAACTAATCTCCTTGTCTGAAAGCCATGTTGTCTCTAACCTTGAAGATGAAGAGATGCTGATACTGTATGCAATAATGCCACCAATTACAAATTCCCTTCCAAGTCCCAAATTATCCTGACAAAAAAAACAGTTCAGTGATTTTTCAACACCACCTAATCAAAATCCTGGAATGCCTTACTCCAACACTTCATGATAAGCACTTTCTGAAAGCTGATCATTAGAGCTGGACAATGCTCTAGTCCAGCCAGGGTGATCATCCTAGGTGTATATATCTATAGCCTTCTTGGGGGTGGGGGGGGGGGGGGCACAGCACATTTAAGTAAAAGCCTTGTTTTCTTTTCACCTCATGTAACATTAACATTTTTAATGTTTCTTATGTAGTCAGTTGGAGAGAAGTATGGAAGAAACCAAAAGTTGACTAATTCACAGAAAGGGGGTCCCAAAACTTTGATCCCAAAACTTTGATCCCAAAACTAGGGGTGTCATAGCCTAAAAAAAAAGGTTGAGAGTAGCTGCTCTAGTCTCTATGTGAATGAATGTGCAGATAAAACTAAGTTGGCACCTGTCTTTGGAGGGTCACACTTTGGTTTTCCTGCAGGCTCTGCTCTGTGATTGTGAATTCGACCTGTTGTCGATCTTTTTCTCTTTCCCATTCCTGGAGTTCCTTCTGGTATTGTGTCACCTGTTGCTTGGAATAAACCTACCAGAGGATTGTGTTAGTTACAAACAGATTTACAACATGTTGCACTCTTGTATAAAGAAACAGAAATAGGCTCTCAAATCTGTTTTGCCATTCCAATTTGATCACGTGATTTAGTGTTTTAGTCTGCTTTTTGTTTCACCTTCTCACTTTCTGCAGTCTTTCAAAGTTCAAATTAATTTCTTGATTTGCCTTGTGTTTTAGTCTTTCTACTTTTATAAAGATTAATTTATAATTCTCTGAAAGTGGCATCACAGGTGGATAAGGTTGTAAAGAGAGCGTTTGGCATAATGGCTGTCATAAATCAAAGCATTGAGTATGGGAGCTGGGATGTTATGGAAAAGTTGTTTAAGACATTGATGAGGCCAAATTTGGAGCATTGTGTGCAGTTCTGGTCACCTAACCACAGGAAAGATATCAATAAGATAGAAAGAGTGCAGAGATTTGCTAGGATGTTGTCTGGACTTCAGGAACTGAGTTACAGGGAAAGTTAAACAGGTTAGGACTTTATTCCCTGGAGAGTAGAAGAATGAGGGGAGATTTGATCGAGGTATTTAAAATGATGAGGGGGACAGACAGAGTAAATGTAGGTCGGCTTTTTCCACTGAGGGTAGGTTAGATACAAACCAGAGGACATGGGTTAAGGGTGAAAGTAGAAAATTTAGGCGGAACTTCTTCACACTGAGAGTGGTGGGAGTGTGGAACGAGCTGCCAGCAGAGGTGGTGAATGTGGACTCAATTTTTAATGTTTAAGAAGAATTTGGACAGGCACATGGATGGGAGGGCTATAGACTGGGTGCAGGTCAGTGGGACGAGGCAAACAAAATGGTCATGCACAGGCTAGAAAGGCTGAAGGGACCTGTTTCTACGCTGTAATGTTCTATGGTTACAAATGTTTCTGCAGAGCAGACGGACATGAGAGAAGTGGAAGATCCAACTCAGTAATATAATAAATAATATATCACCCAGGAATTTTCCTCAAAATGTTCTCAAGTGGCTAAAATATATTTGATCTGTGTTAATGAAAGTGGATAGAACATTTTAAGTACCCAGAGGCAACATTAAGCTTTTCACACATTCCACACAAAGTCTGCTCTATTTTGCCCAATGTAGTATTATAATAAAGACCACTTAATCAGGTTTTTCGTGATCTTGGTTGAGCATTCTTTAATGCAACACTCGAGATCAATGGTTCTCAACCTTTCCTTTTCTACTCACATTCCACCATAAGTAGCCCTTGCTAACCACAGAGCACTTATAACCATATAACAATTACAGCATGGAAACATGCCATCTCGGCCCTTCTAGTCGGCACTGAACCAAGTCCTCTCCTCTAGTCCCATCGACCTGCACCTTGCCCATAACCCTCCATTCCCCTCACATCCATATAACTGTCTAATTTTTCCTTAAATTACAAAATGGACCCTGCTGCCACTACTTCTCCCGGAAGCTTATTCCTAAACTTTTCTCCCTTAACTCATGACCTCTTTTTCAATCTCTCCTGCCCTCAAGGGAAAAAGCATATCCACATCAACTCTATCTATCCCCCTCATAATCTTAAATACCTCTATCAAATCCCCCCCTCAATCTTCTACACGCCAAAGAATAAAGATCTAATCTGCTTTATCTTTCTTTGTAATCTAGATTCTGAAACCCAGGTAACATTTTCGTAAATCTTCTCTGCACTCTCTCTACCTTATTGATATCTTCCTATAATTTGGGGACTAGAACTGCACACAGTTATCCAAATTTGACCTCACCAATGCCTTGAACAATCTCAACATTACTTCCCAATTTCTGTATTCAATGTTTTGATTTATTAAGGCCATCATACAAAAAGTTTTCTTCACCACCCTATCTACATGAGATTCTACCGTCATGGAACGATGAACTGTTATTCCTAGATATTTCTGCTCCACTGCATTCCTCAATGCCCGCCCCCCCCCCCCCCCATTTACTATGTATGTCCTGTTTTGATAATTCCTACCAAAATAAAGCACTTCACACTTCTCAGCATTAAATTCCATCTGTCATCTTTCAGCCCACTCTTCTAAGCAGTTCAAATCCTTCTGCAATCTTTGAAAACCTTCTTCATTATCCACAATTCCACCTATTTTAGTATCATCTGCATATTTACTAATCCAATTTACCGCCCCATCATCCAGATCATTAATGCAAACGACAAAGAGCAAAGGACCCAATACAGATCACTGAGGCACACCACTTGGTACTGGCCTCCAGCCTGACAGACAGTTATCCACTATGACTCTCTGGCATCTCCCTTCCAGCCACTGTTGAATCCATTTGTCTATCTCAAAGTTAATGCCTTGGAGTGACTTCATCCCTAACATCGAAGTACTCAAGATGGCAGAGGCCGACAGCATCGAGTCCACGCTGATGAAGATCCAACTGCGCTGGGTGGGTCACGTCTCCAGAATGGAGGACCATCGCCTTCCCAAGATCGTGTTCTATGGCGAGCTCTCCACTGGCCACCGTGACAGAGGTGCACCAAAGAAGAGGTACAAGGACTGCCTAAAGAAATCTCTTGGTGCCTGCCACATTGACCACCGCCAGTGGGCTGATATCGCCTCAAACCGTGCATCTTGGCGCCTCACAGTTTGGCGGGCAGCAACCTCCTTTGAAGAAGACCGCAGAGCCCACCTCACTGACAAAAGACAAAGGAGGAAAAACCCAACACCCAACCCCAACCCACCAATTTTCCCCTGCAACGGCTGCAACCGTGTCTGCCTGTCCCGCATCGGACTTGTCAGCCACAATCGAGCCTGCAGCTGACGTGGACTTTTACCCCTTCCATAAATCTTCGTCCGCGAAGCCAAGCCAAAGAACCTAGTGTATGAACCTTCCATGTGGAACCTTATCAAAGACCTTACTGAAGTCCATATAGACAACATCCACTGCTCTACCCTTGTCAACATTCCTAGACACCTCTTCAAAAAATTCAACGATTGGTCAAACATGATCGCCCATGCACAAACCTGTGTTGATGTTCCTGTCTCTCCAGATATTTATCTATATTATCTCTAAAAACACTTTCCATGAACTTACCTACCACAGACATCAAACTTGCAGGCCAATAATTGCTCGCCTTGCACCTCGAACCCTTTTTAAACAAAGGAACCCTATGTGTAACACCCCAATCCTCCAGCACTAAACCCATCTCTAATGACATTTGAAAAATCACCGCCAGAGCCGCTGCTATTTCCTCACTAACCTCTCAAGGTCCTGGGGAAAATCCCGTTGGGACCAGGAGACTGATCCACCTTTATATGCTTCAAAAGCTCCAGTACTTCCTCTTTCTTAATCACTCTAGTTTCCATAATTACCCTCTTTGCTTCCTTTACCCTGCACAATTCAATATCCTTCTCCTTAGTGAATACCGAAAAAAAGAACTTGTTCAAGATCTCCCCCCATCTCATTTGGCTCCACACACAGTTGTCCGCTCTGATTCTCTTAGGGACCAATTTCCCTCACTTTCCTTTTGCTTTTTAACATATTTATAGAAACCTTTTGGATTTATTTTCACCCTGTTTGCTATAGCCACCTGGTACCTTCTTTTAGCTTTTCTAATTTCTTTTTACATTCAATGCATTCTCGAACATCTCCTTTATTCCTTGTTTCTTATATTTTTTGTAGGTTTCCCTCTTTTTTTGAACCAAGTTTCAAATATCCCTTGAAAACCATGGTTCACTCAAACTTTAGACTCTGCCTTTTATCCTGACATGAACATAAAGATTTTGTACCTTCAAAATCTTGCCTTTAAAACATCACCATTTCTCTACTACATCCTTCCCATAAATTGTCCTAATCCACTCCTCGTAAATCCTTTCTCATCTCCTCAAATTTAGCTTTTTCCCACTCAAAAACCTCAACCCTAGGCCCTGGCCTATCCTTTTCCATAATTACATTGAAGCTAATGGCACCATGATCACTGGACCCGAAGTGCTCCCCAACACATACCTCCATCACCTGACCTATCTCATTCCCCAACAGTAGATCCAACACTCCTCCCTCTCTAGACAATACCTCTACATGTTGCTGTAAAATACTATCCTGTACACATTTTACAAACTCCAATCCGTCCATCCCTTTCACAGATTGAGTTTCCTAATCTATATTTGGAAAATTAAAATCCCCCACAATCACTAATGTGTGCTTATTACAAATATCTGCTATCTCCCTACAAATTTGCTCCTCTAGTTCTTGCACCCCATTAGGTGGTCTATAATACACTCCTGTAAGTGTGACTACCCCTTTCCCACTCCTCAATTCCACTCACTCAGCCCTCTAATTTATCCTGCCTAAGCACTGCAGTAACATTTTCCCTGACAAGCAATGCTACACCACCCCATCTTGCCCCCCCCCCCCCAATTCTATCACACCTAAAGCAACAAAATCCAGGAATATTTAGCTGCCTGTCACATCCCTCCTGCAACGTCTCACTGATCGCTACCACGTCATACTGCCAAGTGTCTATCCACACCCTAAACTTTGTCTACAAGCTTTCTCTGTGCAATCCAACCTTCTCCTTGTTGATCTCCTTCACGTGGTTCCCTCCCCCCAACTATTCTAGTTTAAAGTCTCCTGAGTAGCCTTAGCAAATGTCCCCGCCAGGATCCTCATCCCCCTGGGATTCAAGGGCAACCCGTCCATTTTGTACAGGTCCCACCTTTCCCAAAAAAAGGTCCCAGTGATCCAGAAACTTGAATCCCTGCTCCTTGCTCCATCGCTTCAGCCACGCACTTATCCTCCTCCTCATTCTGTTCCTGCTCTCATTGTCGCGAGGCACAGGCAGTAATCCTGAGAAGACTCATTTCACTGTCCTTCTTTTCAGCCTCTACCTAACTCCCTGTACTCACTTTTCAGGACCTCTTCACTATTCTTCTCTATGTCATTGGCACCGACATGTACCATGAATTCTGGCTCATCTCCCTCCCACTTTAGGACATGAGCAGCAACATCCTGGACTCTGGCACCAGGGAAGCAAACCACCATCCGGTTCTCCTTTCTGTGTCCACAGAATCCCCGATCTGTCCTCCTATTGAGTCCTCTATGACTACTGCCCTCCTCTTCCTTTCCCTACCCTTCTGAGCCACAGGGGCCAACCCTGTGCCAGAGGTACAGCCACTATTGCTTTCCCCCAGCTAGACTGTTCCCCCCCCCACCAACAGTACTCAAAGAGGAGTACCTATTATTGTAGGAGGAGTCCTCTCCAGCACCTTACTCTTCCCTTCTCTCTCCCAACTGAAACATACTTATTCTCCTCCCATGCCCCTGGTGTAACCATCTGGCCGCAACTCTTATCTATGACTTCCTCATTTTCCCTGACCAGGGTGAGGTCATCGAGCTGCAGCTCCAGTTCCCTAACACAGTCCCTGAGAAGCTGCAGCTCAGCTCACCTGGCATAGACAAGAACGTCCAGGAGGCTAGAAGACTCCAGGACGTCCCACATCTGACACTGAGAACAGCAAACTGCCCTCACATTCATTTTTTCTCTCTCCCCTTCCTCAAGTGCAAAAGAAACAAATAAACCAGTCTTCTGCCATAAGTACTCTGTGGTTCTTAGGGGATTACTCTAGGTGGTAGTGAGTGGAAACAAAACGTTTGAGCACCATTGCCATAAAGGATCCCAACTGAAAATGTTGACTGACCATGCCGACCCATGGTCGCTGATTTGACCTGCTGAGTACCACCAGCATCTCCTCATTTGCTCATTGCTTGTACTGGGATTGCCGTCTCTGCAGTGAAACTCATACTTGCAGCAAAAGGCAAGAGTGCATTGGAAATGAACTAGAACAATTCCTGAAAAAGACAATGCCAGAACTGATGAAGGGCTCTGGCTCAAAATGTCAACCGTTCTTATTTCTCTCACGGACTGAATTCCTCCGGCTGATTGCGTCTAGCTTTGAGTTCCAGCCTCTGCAGCCTTCCGTGTGTCTCTGAAGACCAGACGTACATCCATTTTGCCACCCTTTTGATCTAAGAGCTTAAGCTTCCATTATTGTTTGAAGCAAACGTATTACCTCACAGATGAGATCCAGGTCATAGAAGCAAGGAGTTTTACAAGCCCTCAGCGTAACAATACAGTGTGTGCTGCCGCCAGGTTGAAGCACCCCAGAGATAGGAGCAATACTCGATGCCTGTTAAAAGAACAGGGATAAGTTAGTGAGGTCAGTGCAGTCACAAGGCAATGCGTTCCAAAGCCGCTAATTAGCCTAAAAAAACCTCACTGAGCCAAGAGTATTGCATGGACTATAATAAGGAGAAAAGATGGTTTCAAATCATTTTGAAATATTGTCATTACAATTCATAGCCTCATCTCAGCTCTGTGAACAGGAAGTTTTAACTACCATAGGTTGTGGACAAAAAACAGTTGATCAAAGTGGAATGGGAGATTGGCAGGTTTTTTTTGAATACTTTATTTATAAATTTAAACCTCAATATAATGACATTATAAAAAATGATTACATGTGGTAAAATACTCCCAACCCCTCAACCCACCCTCCCAACCCACACCCCTAAAAAAAGAGAAAAGGAATAAAAAAACTGGAGAAGGCCGAGATTATAAAACATTTCTACAGAAAAATCTGTTGGTGGTTACCAAGAAGTGAGGCCTTCAGAGAGTCCATCCTCCATGCAAACCAACATTTTGTAAATATGGGCTGCATATTTTCCAAAAAAATATGATATTTGTCTCACAGCTTATGTGATTTTCTCTACTGGTGTACAATTACCAAGTTCTGCGTGCCATCTTTCCATGCCTCAATCTATTTCTGACTTCCAATATATTGCTATATACTTCCTAGCAACTGCTAAAGCAATTAACACAAATTCAATTTGAGAAATATTTAAATTTAATTTTGACCCTATAATCTTAATATTACTCAATAAAAATAACTTCGGGTCCTGTGGGAATTTGACCCCAGTAATTCGTCCCAAAAAATTACCTACCCCTAACCAAAATTGTCTAACTTTAGGACATTGGCAAGTTGAATGAAAAAAGGTTCCAACCTCACATCTTCACCTAAAACATAAACCTGACACGGCAGGATTTAATCTATTTAATGTTTACAGAGTCAAATATAACTAATGTAAAAAGTTATATTGAACTAACCTATATCTTACATTTATGTTTAGTCACATTATTCTTACACAAATCCATCCAATCCTTTTCACTTATTTGAGTATTTAAATCTAATTCCCATCTTAATTTTGATTTATGCACCTCAATTTTGGGGGCCTTAGTTTGAAGTAAATTATACATTGGTGAAATAAATTTATTTACAGTAGTGTTACAAATCAGTAATTCTAATTCACTTTGATTAGGTAACTTCAAAATAGAACCTATTTTGCCAGATAAAAAAGATTTAACTCGGTAATAACAAAATAAATTATTACTAGGTACATTAAATTTTACCCTCATTCTTTCAAATGTTATGAATCTTCCATCCTCAAAACAATCTTCAATCCTCTTAATACCCTTCTGTCTCCAAATCCTCAAGAATTGGTTATCCATTAAAAAAGAGAGTGGTAGTGTTGAAGTGAAAAGGGAATTAAAGTCTTCTCCCATAATTTGCATTCTTCCGTCATTTCATCCCTCCCGATTTCTGGGGAGCATCACCGCCCTCTCACACCTTCCCCCCCACACTCCAAGCCTGACAATATTACGATATATATAGGCATGAGTTCTGTCTGTTAACTTAACCTTGACATGATTCTTCCCCTTTAATTTTTTTGTTCAATAACTAATTATTTGAAAATTCTTCCAATCCTTTTGCAGGTTGATGTTATTTTTTGGCAGAATATGTGTTAAAGGCTGTGTAAATGCATGTTGTGGAAGAATGCAGCTTCTCAGGAATGTTGTGCAGCAGTAGTAGGAATCGATGGTCAACAGCATAGCAAGAAACAAAGTAGAGGTCAGTGTGAGAAAATCACTGTGTTATGTGGTTGCATGGGGTCAGTGAGGAAAAGATAAATGAAGCCATGAAGGCAAAATACAAAGACGCTGGTGAAATTCAGTAGGTCACGATGAGTTTCTCCAGCAGTTTTTGTGTATTGTCTCAACCCCAGCATCTGCAGACCTTTTTGTTTAACTCAGTTTAAGCAAAGGATAAGGGATCTGAAATGTCTACTGAGTGACAGGTGAGTGAAGGGGAGAGTAGGTTAGGGACAACAAAGGCTGCAATATTCTAAGTCAGTGGTTTTCAACCTTTTACTTTCCACTCACATCCCACTTTAAGTAATCCCTATGCCATAGATGCTCTGTGATTTGTAAGGGATTGCTTAAGGTGGTATAAGGGTAGAAAGAAAGTTTAAAAACCACTGTTTTAATCGTCCCCCATTGACTTGTTATGTGCAGGGTTTCAGAGCTCCAAAAGGAAATGGGCCAATGACCATTTTTCTCAAATAATTTCAGTAACAATTGGGTCTAGAGCAGTGATTCTCCATCTTCTCTTCCCACCCACATCCAACCTTAAGCAATTCCTTACTGATCACAGAGCACTGATGGCAGAGGGATTACTTAAAGTGGGATGTGAGTGAAAAGAGAAAGGTTGAGAATGACTGTTCTAGACGCTAAAGTTTACTGAAGATTCAAGTCCAAGAACAACTGAGGTGTCTTGAAACTAGAGCAAAAAAACCTATCTGCTAGAGGACAAGTCTTGGTGAAGGATGCCAATCTAAACCTTGACTATTGTTTTTCTCCCACAGATGCTGCTCGACCCATTGAGTTCAGCAGAGTGTGTTTTGCACCATGATTCCAGTGTCTGCAGTCTCTCGAGTTTCACTGGTCTTGAAAACTAGAAATACTTTGATGAATAGTTTAATAGAATATTGATTTGGGTTTATGAGTTTATGGAGGTTTGGAGTAATTTAATAAACACTGCTGTCTTATTAGCCTGACAGAAAATGATGGAAGGAAAATGATTCCTGAGAGCAGGGGTTTTGGATGCAGTCAGAAAGGGAGAATGGATTAAGGATCTTCTTCACAATGAGCCAAAACCAAAATTGAGAACCTAAAATGTCATGGAGACATGGATCAGGCCCTTCAGCCCAACTCATCTATTCTGATAAAGTTGGCATTCTAGGTCAGCCTCATTTGCCTGCATCCATCCATCTCCTTCTAAAGCTTTCCTATCTATATACTTTTCTTTCTTTTCTTTGGCTTGGCTTTGCGGACGAAGATTTATGGAGGGGTAGGTCCAAATCTGCTGCAGGCACGTTGGTGACTGACAAGTCCGATGCGGGACAGGCAGGCACGGTCGCAGCAGTTGCTTATTCAGTGATTATTTAGCATGGCGACCAGGTACATCATATAGAAGGGCCAATGCAAAGAACAGGAAAATGCTGCAGAGGGTTGCGAACTTGGCCATCGCCATATCATGGCCATCAATCTTCACTCCAGTAAGGATGTCGACATGAGGTGATATCTCAAGAAACCAGCATCTATGATCAAGGACCCTCATAACCCTGGCCAGGCTCTCTTCTCACTGCTACCATCAGAAGGAGGTAGAGGAGCCTGAAGACACACACCCAATGGTATAAAAACAGCTTCTTCCCTCCGCCATCAGATTTCTGAATGGACAATGGCCCTAGAGGCACTACCTCACTTTATTTTCACACTTTGACACTAATTATTTATATCTTAAATCTTGCATTAAAGGAACTGCAATTTATAGCAATTTTGTACCTGTAATGCATAACACTGCAACAAATTTTGTGGCACGCGTTCATGACACTAAACCCGAATCTGGTTCTGATCACATGGACCTTGCAACCAATATACGAGTACCATCCTTAGCAGAAAAATAAAACATTATTGCCCATTATATGCAATGAAGACAAAGTCAAACAAAATTCGATCTGGTACCAATTTTACGGTATGACCATCCAGCACTTTGGGCAAGCTGATGGATCTTTTACCTCACTGACATGCGCTGACATCGAGTGCCAGCTGTAGGTGATGACCTCTGTCTCCGAAACGTTGTACAGAAAGATGAAGCGGCTACTTTTTGTGAAGACAGGAATATTCCCAAAAGAAATCCGCTCCTCTGACATAAACATCAGCTGCAAGAAATATCAAAATACCCTTTTATTTAAAAAGTCATTTGTTGCAATGGAGCAAAATCTCTCCCGTACATTGAGTAAAAAACACAGAAATGGTGGAGGAACTCAGCAGTTCTCACAGCAAGCATGGAAGGTAAAGATATATTAGTAACATTTCGAGCCTGTGCCCTTCTCAAGTGCATCTCCAGTACAAATATTGCCATATGTTAAAAATGACGTGAATTTCATATGAAATAATCAAATACAGTAAAACATTTGGTATGCAGCATCAGTAGGGATTGGAAGATGCCGGATAAGTGCATTTTCTGGTTGTTTGAGACTTACTCTCACGAGGCCTAACTAATACGCCTGCATTAAGAATAAACAGTTTAAAAGACAAAAATACTACACTGAAATTACAATGAACAAACTTCTCTTGCATGAATTTATAAATTTAACTTTATTTTCAGTGACATTCTTTAAAATTTAACTGTTGCTCCATCTTCAGTTTCCTCCCCCTCAACGGAGCCGACCGAAATAAGAACAATAACTTTAAAGATAATTAACACCCCTTCCCCCCCACAAAAAAAAGGTTACAGGGTAAAGCCTCTGATCAGGCTGGCACTTACTAAGCAGGGATAAGGAGACACTTTAAGAGAGTCTTGGTGAATTTCTATTGTTGCTGGTCTATGACGTTATATGCATTATGGCTAATCTTGGCTAATTCCTCCAGAATGGAGGACCATCGCCTTCCCAAGATCGTATTATATGGCGAGCTCTCCACTGGCCACTGTGACAGAGGTGCACCAAAGAAAAGGTACAAGGACTGCCTAAAGAAATCTCTTGGTGCCTGCCACATTGACCACTACCAGTGGGCTGATATCGCCTCAAACCGTGCATCTTGGCGCCTCACAGTTTGGCGGGCAGCAACCTCCTTTGAAGAAGACCGCAGAGCCCACCTCACTGACAAAAGGCAAAGGAGGAAAAACCCAACACCCAACCCCAACCAACCAATTTTCCCCTGCAGCCGCTGCAACCATGTCTGCCTGTCCCGCATCGGACTTGTCAGCCACAAACGAGCCTGCAGCTGACGTGGACTTTTACCCTCTCCATAAATCTTCATCCGCGAAGCCAAGCCAAAGAATCTTGGTGATATTGTAGTCAGAGTTTTACAGCATGGAAGCAAACCTCTCAGTTCAACTCATCCATGGTGGCCAAGTTGCCTACTGAGTCCATCACATTTGTCTGTGTTTGGCCCCTTTCTCTCTAAATGCTTCTGATCCCCATTTACATTTAAACATTGTAATTACCACTTCCTCTGGAAGCTTGTGCCACATAGCCACCATCTACTGTGTGCAAAAGTTGCCCTTCAGGTTCCCTTTCTATCCTTCCCCTCTCACCTGAAACCTATGCCCGTTAGTTTTAGACACCCCTACCCTTATCTATGGCCGTCATGCTTTTATACGCCCCCAGAACAGTCATTCTTAACCTTTTATGGCTAGGACTGTGAGCAAAGTTTTCCCTGTGAAGCAGTCAAGTTTTGGATTCTTCCATACTTCTCTCACACTGACTATATAAAAAACATCAAAACTATTTTATGATTTCAGTCCATGCCCCCCTTAAATGTGCTGTGGTCCCCATTGAGAATGGCTGTTCTAGAACTCAGACTTCTACTGTTCTGTAAATAAAACTTAAATTTAAAATTTAAATAGCTTCTCCCATAGTGTAATGTATTTTTAAATCATAGTGTTTTTTAAAAAATAACTAATTCAAATTATTATTTGAACAGAGATTTTACAGTTACAGGGATTTGAATTGGACTCTTGAGATTTTTTTGTCCAAATTTCTGGATTACTCCCCAAGCAATTTAACCACTATCCAACATAGGTCTCACCTGCCCAATGACCGGAGCTCGTTGTACACCTGGGGCTCCAAAGAAGGAAGATGGGTCATTAAAAGAAGCACAAGTGCCCAGGATGCGCTTGTCATACCCAATGCCTGTGAAGGTCACTAATGCGGAGTCCCCATTCAGGATATGGATCGGGACGTCCACCTGAAGGAAGGCAAAGCAGCAACCAGAAATGCAATCGATTAGAAGAAATGCAAAGCCACAAGGTATTGGAGCCAGGACTCGAGAGGGTGATGAGGGCCAGAAGGGCACCGAAGGCTTCCTGATCTTGTCAGAGGTTTGGAATGGCGCTCAGGTTGCTGAGGGATCGAACAGGACTCTGTGCGGCTGCAGAAGCACTGGAGGGGAATCCACGGACACTCAGTGTCTCTGAAGGGACTCTTTTTTGCTTCTCTTACTCCTATAAAAGGGGCACTGGGCAATACTAATGGTGACTCTTTGTTTGCCTTACAGCAGACAAAAGTTAAAGTATATCATGGATGTTACATTTTAATGTCTAATTGCATTACAACCTTGAACCTTGAATATATTGAATTTACAGAGTGAGGTTAACGAGTAATTGTGTTACAGTGCACTGCAATCATTAATAGAAGTTGATATTTTAATGAGATACTGCATAGTGGAGGAAGTTGATGGGAAAAAGAGAAGGATATTTGAATGTAATTGAAGTCTGCAGCTGCTGGTCTCCTGTGCAGTACACAAAATCGCTGGGGCATCTCAGCAGGTCACTCAGCACCAATAGGAAGCAAAAGCCAGTTGACGTTTCAGGCCTGAACCCTTCATGGGGAGTGGTGAAAGTCAGGCATACCCCTGAACAAAAAGGTGGGAGAAAGGGAAAGGGGAGGAGTAAATGCATACAGGTGAGAGGCGATAGGTGGATATGAGTCGGATAGTAGAGGAAAAAGCTAAGTAGTAAGAGGGGAAGAGGCCACGGGGCTAAGAAAGATCACCCTCTGATAGGAGAAGGAAGGGGTGGGGAGTTGGATTAAGAGAGACAGGGGGTGAGGGAAAGCGAGACTGGGGGGATGAGGGGGTTAATGGAAATTGGAGGTTGATATTGCTGCTGTCTGGTTGGACACTGCTGAGATGTTCCTTAAATTTTGCAGGTGGCCTCAATTTGGCAGTACGAGGTGTTGGACAGACATGTCAGTGTGGCGATGGTTGCAAAATTAAAGTGGTAGTCACGGGGAGGTTGCAGTGGACAGAGTGAAAATGCTGAAAATTATGATCTCCAGTTTGCATCCAGTCTCCCCATTATAGAGAAGGCTGCATCGGGAACACCGGATGCAGTCGATGACCCCTGATGATTCAAAAGTGTTGCTTAAGGTCCCAAATGGTGATGGTGGGAGGAAGTGTAAGTGTGGCTCTTCTTGCAGTCACAGGGGTAGGTAACAAAAGGGAAATTGGTGGAAAGAGTTGAGAGATTCACAAAGGGAGCAACTCCTACAGAAATCAGAGAGGGGAGGGGAAGCTGTGTCTGGTAGTGGGATCCAGTATTTGGTGCTAGAATTGCACAAAATAATATGTTGGATGTTCTTGTTGAGTCTTTTAAATGTCCCTACTGAGATATGCTGCAGGGCGAACAAACAAGCTCAAACTATGAAGGCTGTATTACAGGCTTTAATTCGCTTAAAACCTGCACACAAGGTTCAGCCTCTCTTCTGGCTCCATGTGCTCTACTCCCACCCAAGGGACTGGCGTGAGTCTTTATATGGGGCCGGTGATTGGCAGGGAGTAGGTGGAGCCAGCCTCCCAGGTTACATCCCTGCAGATATAGTAGGTTTCCCCCTGCAGTAGTGGTTGCATCACTATTACCTATTGTACAAGGCTCCATCTCGAATCCCAACAATGCATTCAGTTCAGTTCAGATTTATGGACATCGCATACAACCCTGAGATTCTTTTTCTGCAGGAGAGGCAGAATTGCCACTTATTGGTACTGCAACAAAACTGTCCACAACCTACACATGTAAACAAATAAAGAACTCGAAGCAAATTGAGAGGAAAACAAACAATAAAGTGCAGAGCCCTTAACTAAGACCCTGATTGAGTTTGTCGTTGAGAAGTCAGCTGTTCCTGAACCTGGTGGTCTGAGTTTTGTGACACCTATACCTCTTTACCGATGGAGGCAGTGAGAAGAGAGCGTGTGCTGGGTGGTGCGGATCCCTGATGATTGCTGACGCTCTCCGACAGCAACGTTCCCTGTAGATGTTCTCAATGGAGGGGAGGATTTTGCCTGTAATGTCCTGGGCTGCGTCCACTACCTTTTGCAGGGCTTTATGCCTGGGAGTATTGGTATCCCCATACCAGACTGTGATGCAGCAGGTCCGCACACTTTCTACCATACATCTGTAGAAAAGACCCATCTCTGACATCTCCCCCAAACTTTCCTCCACTGATATTGCCTGGGAAAAAGGTGCTAGCTGTCCATCTTATCCATGCCTCTCATAACCTTTCACACCTCTATTAACCACTATACGTTCCCACGGGCAATTTGTTAAAATCACATCTCATGTGTGCCATATTTTATATCAACTTTTCATCTCTGCTAAGTCATTTTAATTTGATTTTTGACTTTCTGCTGGTCACAAGTAGCAGTCTGTTTATTTACATACTTTAGGAAAAAATGTGAAGCGGCTCCAGCCTCAATCCTGCCTTCAGCTTTCAAAAATATTCATCAAATTTTGGTTTTGGTCTTGAGTGGAGGGTGGTGAGGGAAGGGGTTGGGGGAGGGGAATGCAGTCAAAGATCTGTAAACACTGCTGCTGTGGCAAGCCTCAGATCAGAAGCACTTATCAGACATTCAGCCACAAGGCGAGAGGTCCTGGAGGAGACAGACACAATAACTTCAGCAACCCTTTTCCTGGCCTGAGCTCACAGCACGCACACTCCACGGCTAGAGAGAGTGCTTGTAAATGGTTCCCAGTCACTTTTGATTCATATTTTCCAGGAATGCAATTTTCAATTTATGTTATTTGAAAAAAAAGCCAGAATATGTATTTCATTTCCCACCAAACTCATGAGGGGGACAAGAAATGCTGAGAAATAATAAACCAAACACAACCTAGACTTTATTCCTCTGTTTAATTCCAGAAATTGGTGCCAGAAGTTTCAACTATTGACCAGTGTTGTTTTACCCAAAGGAATAATATTAATTTAAATTCTGTAAAATTAATAGTTTTTTCAGACAAATTTTATCGTTTTAGTTTTCAAAAATAGTTTAATCTCATTTTAATTTGTTGACAAAAATGAAATTTTACACTAGGACTTTATGTTCTGCATTTTACCTGATGCAAACAGTATTCTTTTTCGACTTGTGGCACGACACAATTTTTTTAGGTATTTCATTGCCTTATCTCTGTTTAAAGCAGTGACAGATCAAATGAAGGCAAAGGATGTGTATTCAAGGTCTGCTCTGGAGGCTTGATCACTGCATATTGACTGGCATTTCAGTGTGCAAAATCAAACTGACCAGGCGCTCAGTCCAACAGATATGATTGACCCTTTGAGCAAGACAGTTCCAAGTCGGCAGAAAGGATACAAAGAGGCAATTTCAAAGGTGACCGGATGCATTCTCCTTAAATAAGTTAAATAGTATTATGGAAAGAGGGTTAATGTCAAAAAACCTTAATCGTGATTGGGTTATTTCAGGTTTCTAGCAACTGTTCGATCTTTCATAAAATTACCTTTCCCTTGGTCACCCTACAGATCAGATTAACTGGTCATAATTATTATTATTAATTCTTCACATTTAGACTTGGAGCACATAACAGGCACTTCAGGCCCACAAGCCTGAACTGGACAAATACACCATGTCACCAATTAACTGTATGTCTTTGGTTCCATGGGAGGAAACCGGAGCATCTGGAGGAAGCCCATGGTGTCACAGGGAGAATGTACAAGCTCCTTATAGACCAGTGGTTCTCAGACTTTATGGCCCTAGGCCCCACTTTAATTATTAAAAAAAATGTACCTCCCACCATTAGTGGAAAAAAGTTATATATTTCAAAGGAAGTTTTAATTAAATCATTTACTGCAAGTGTATTTCAATGCAATTAGGGTCGTGAACACATATTTCATATTCAACTACGATTTCAATATGTCATCCATCTCAAACACACATTCAACAATTGTCATCTCTTCATTGGGAACCTTGCCCCGACACTGGCTGCAGGTTTTTTTAATTCAAGGAACTAATTTTGTTAGTTTCAACCTCAAATCTCTATGTTTTGTAATTTCCAGTCGGTTTCTCTTAGCTTGTAGCAAATCACTAACATCACTGAAGCCATATTCTACTAAATAAGATGATGGAAAATGTATCAATAGTTCCCTTGCTAAAGTAGTCGAGTTTGAGTATGTAACATGACTAATAGTACTTGGAGACCTGTGTGGAACACAGACATGCTTTTATTAGCTTACAATTAACAGCCAATATCTACAATGGTCTTCAGGTAAATTGGAGGTAAGGTGGGAAAACAAGGTTTATATCAGAACTGATGGGGGCAGAGCCAAGAAGAGGAGCCGGTCATCTAATCTACCTTTCGACAGTGAATTCCAGTTCACTGCATTCACCCCTTCCTTCAGAACCTGCGGGTGAAAACAGGGTTTATATCAGGACTGAAGGGGGTGGAGCCAAGAAGAGGGGCCGGTCATCTAATCTACCTATAGACAGTGAATTCACCCCTTCCTTCAGAACCTGCGGGTGAAAATAGAGACCACATTTAGCAGCAGAAACATTTTACAATTATTTACAAGTTGAGTCTGCCTGGGGGCCTGGTTATTCTCGTCTAGGACCTGCGAACTGGTGGACTTTGCTCATCCAGAACTTCCTGTGCCTCCTGTGGGTCTTGGATACTGGGACTCAAAGGGGGATTCGGGGATTCAGGATCTGATGGTTGTATGGTTGGAACCATGTTGTACAGAACCCTGCACATGGCATTTGGAGGTTCCAGGCCTATTTTGGGCATTGGGACCTCAGTTTCCTGAAGCTGCCAGGCCTCTGATTGAGACCGTGTCCTCTCTGCCATCCAGGTATGCCACATGGGCATACATCAGGTTTACGTGCAGTAGGTGCATTCTCTCTACCAGCGGGTTCATTTCGCTTCTCCTCATGTGCTTTTGCAGCAGGACCGGTCCTGGTGTCATTAGCCTTGCTGGGAGAGTGAGACCCAATGTGGATTTCCTCAGGAATGCAAACATTAGTTCATGAGGAGTCACATTGGTCACAATGCAGAGAAGCGATTTTATGGAGTGGAGCATGGGGGGCAGAACCTCCTGCTAGCGTGAGTCTGGAAGGCCTTTAGTCCAGAGATCTAATTTCACAGCTTTCCAAACTACTGCATTCTCTTTTTCAACTTGTCCATTCCCTCAGGGGTTGTAGCTAGTTGTCCTGCTTGAGGCGATGCCTCTTAAGAGCAGGTATTGGTGTAGCTCTTCGCTCATAAATGATGAACCCCGGGCGCTATGAATATAGCCGGGATACCCGAAAATCTGGGCAAAGGATGGCAAATGGAAAATGCCAGTACTCCTCAATAATGTTAAGAAAATACACGTTTCCATTAGTGGAAGGAAGGGGCCCCTTGAAATCGACAGTGAGTCGTTTGAAGGAGCAGAAAGCTTTTATCAGGTGCGCTTTGTCAGGGTGGTAGAAGTGCGGTTTGCACTCAGCACAGAACTGGCATGACCTGGCCATTTCCTTGATGCCTTCAATAGAGAAGGGCAGGTTGAATTCTTTGACGAAGTGAGCTACATGGGTAATGCCCGAGCTTGTCATGAATTGACTGCAACTGGCTGGTGTGTGTACACCACAGCTTCCTCGGGTTAGGGCATCTGGAGGTTCATTGAGTGTACCTGGCCTATACACTATCTCACAGTTAAAGGTGGAGAGTTCGATCCTCCACCTCATGACCTTGTCATTCTTTATTTTACCCCTTTTTGTGCTATTGAACATGAATGCTACAGATCCTGAGAGGGGACTTGATAGAGGTGTTTAAGATTTTAAAAGGGACAGACAGAGTAAACGTGGATAGGCTTTTTCAATTAAGAGTGGGGAAGATTCAAACTAGAGGGCATGGTTTAAGATTGAAGGGGGAAAATTATAAGGGGAACACGAGGGGAAATTTCTTTACGCAAAGGGTGGTAGGGATGTGGAATGAGCTTCCGGCAGACATGGTTGAGGCGGGATCGTTGGTTACATTTAAGGAAAGACTGGATAGTTACATGGATAGGAGAGGACTGGAGGGGTATGGACCGGGTGCTGGTCAGTGGGACTAGGAGGGTGGGGATTTGTTATGGCATGGACTAGTAGGGCCAAACTGGCCTGTTCTGTGCTGTAAGTGGTTATATGGTTATTGCTGATCGGTGAACAGTGTAAATTTCCTGCAGGTCAGGTTTGCCTCCAGTACCTGATGGCCTCCAGATTGGCTTGAGCCTCTTTCTCCACTGAAAGGTTTCGGAGCTCGTGACCTTGTAGGGTGCACTCAGCACAGAACTGGCATGACCTGGCCATTTCCTTGATGCCTTCAATAGAGAAGGGCAGGTTGAATTCTTTGACGAAGTGAGCTACATGGGTAATGCCCGAGCTTGTCATGAATTGACTGCAACTGGCTGGTGTGTGTACACCACAGCTTCCTCGGGTTAGGGCATCTGGAGGTTCATTGAGTGTACCTGGCCTATAGGGTGCGGGTAAAGAAAGCTACTGGCATGCCTTCCTGGTTAAGTATCGCGGCCAGAGCTACGTTGGAGGCTTTGCTCTCCACCATAGCGATATAGCTCCTGACGTAGCTAAAAGCCACCTAGGCTTTGGTCAATAATGGAAAGGAGGTGGATTTTAAAAGGGGACTGACCTTGTCAGCATAATGAGGTACCTACTGGGTTAGTAAGAGAAGTGGGCCTTGGGATCAGGACGTCTAAGAGGGGCGCATACACTCGGGGTCTGGGCCAATGATGCAATTCTCCACCACATAACCCAGGATAGCTAGACATTTAGTCTGGAACATACACTTACTGACATTCTGTGTGGAAAAACTTCTGAAGATTGGCACCGTGGTCCTCCAGATTGTGTCTGCAAATGGTGATGTTGTCGAGATAGGAGTAAGTAGCCCTTAACTTGTACTTTTTTACCATTTCATTGCCCCTGGAAGACTGAGACCTGTTCATAATACCAAAAGGGATGTAGGGACAGTCCTCGAAACGGATCGGTGGTTGGTGATATGCAGCTTTCAGATCAATGGTCGAATAGACCGGTACTGCACAATTTCATTCACCATGTCCAAGATTCAGGGGAGGGAGTATGCGTCCAGGAGCGTGAAGCGATTAATAGTTTGGCTATAGTCAATCACTAGCCTGGGCTTTTCTCCGCCTATCATGACTACAACCTGGGCTTCTCCACGGGCTGTTGCAAGGTTCAATTATTTTTTTCTATAAGAAGCTGGTGCGTTTCTGCACTAATAAATTCTCAGTCGCCTGCTCTTTGTGGCTATGGGCTTACAGTCAGGGGTTAGGTTCTGAAACAAGGGGGGAGTTTGATATTCAGCGTGGAGAGACCACATGTAGTGTCTGTCTTTTGGAACCTTCCGTTCCGCACCATGATTGGGGGGGAGTGGGCCTGAGTACTCCATGGTCACTCTTTTAAGGTGATACAGGAAGTCTACGCCCGGCAACACAGAAGCACACAAATCCTCCAATACATACAATCGGAACTTACAAAACTCCCCTCTTTTAGTTGTTTTCTGTACAATACCCCTGAATAGTCACTGAATACGATTGCTACGCTCGATAAATACAGCAGTCGCAGAGGTTATAAAGCTCTCCGTTGAGCCAGTGTCTGTTAAGCAATCTGTCAGATGACTGTTTACCCTCACTGGCATCATTGAATTGTTCAGCTGGTGGGGTTTTGCCTGGTCGAGAACGACTGATGCCAACACTCCGGAGGCTGCATTGCTCTCCCTGTCGACATCATCTTGAGCTGAGAGCCAGGAAGATGGCGTCAACCACAAGGAGCGTAAAGATGGTCGCTGTTCCTGCCATTGCTTCACTTCCAGATTTCCTTGATGCTCCACTTCCGGTAGCGGTTCCCATCATGAGGCGCAGCAAGATGGTAGCAGTGAGCAGCATGGAGAGGCTTGAGCACGGGGAATATGACGGTTTGGAGGTCGCGCACATGGTCGCCTTCTTGGGGTTTCCCTTGTCCTGACAGACTTTTGCCCAGTGTCCCCTCTTATCGCATCCTGAACACACGGAATCCTTCGCGGGGCATCTGGAGTGGGAGTGTTTGGTTTGTTCACAGAAGTAGCATCCATGGTTGCATGTGGCCACAGTAGTTGGTACCGGGGATGGCTGTGCTCCGCAGACCTGGTCTTCCGAGAAGGCACCTCTTTCATTAGAGAGGTTGTCCATGCCCATTTGGGCCTGTTCATGAGATTTTGCCAGATTGAGGGTACTGGCAAGGTTCTTCTTCCCCACCGATAACAGTCACTGTTCTTCTCTCACCGGAGCTGAGACCACTTCATCATGGCACTTTCTCGTCAGTGTCCACAGTTCCAGAACATAGTCGTCCAGCGATTCACCCCATCATTGTCGACGTCGAGAGAGTTGGTGTCTTGCCAGCACATCATTCTGAGGCCTCATGTACCTCAATCTCACTCCTGCCACAAGTGTATCCTAGATTTGCTGTTCTTCTCTCACCGGGGCTGAGACCACTTCATCGTGGCACTTTCTCGTCAGTGTCCACAGTTCCAGAACATAGTCGTCCAGCAATTCACCCTATCATTACCGACGTCGAGAGAGTCGGTGTCTTGCCAACACATCATTCTGAGGCCTCATGTAGTGGCCCTTCAGGCCTTCGATAGCTTTCTCAAATGTCACGTAATCCCTGATGACTGCGTATCCCTTGGGACTGACTCAGAAGAGGAGGGTTGATCTCCAGAAGCTGTTGGAGTGGAAGACATCTTGGGTGGCCATTAGATAAGACTGGATGCACTCCAACCAGTAGGCGAATTCATCCAGGGCCTCTGGAGACAAAGGGTTGATCTGGACATGCCTGGCTTCAATAGGGCTTCCATCCCATTTCCAAAAATAAGCTAATGAAATTGTAATGTGATTGATAGTACTTGGAGATTTGTGAGGAGCACAGACTCACTTCTATTAGTTTACAATTAACGGCCAGTATCTTCAATGGTCTTCAGGAAAATTAGAGGTAAAGCAGGAAAACAGGGTTTATATTGGGACTGATAGGGGCGGAGCCAAGAGGAGGTCGTCTAATCTACCTATAGACAGTGAATTCCAGTTCACTGCAGGCTATTTCTTTTCGATCTCGTTAGACAGCCACATCATAGTTCCTTTCACTTTGAACAGAGTTTTCCCAGATTCATCATGTCGCAACTCAGATAACCCTTCTTGGTATTGCACAGGAACTTCCACCAACAATTGCAGAGTTAACCAAGAGGGAAAATCCATTGCCTTTAAATCACAAAATCTATCATCGAAGTCAGTAACCAACATTTTCAAATGGTCAAACCAACTTTTCAATTATTTCCCAAAATATTCCTATGCCCCTTTAAAATATCCGTAAGCCCCATGCCCCACCTTGAGAATCTGTTATGGACAGCGCCGGATTCTAACCCCTGTCATAGGCACTACAATTGCACTGTGCTAACCATTACATTATCCATGCCACTGTTTATGAGACCTTGTGTAGAATTTTACTGCCTTGTTTCCTGCACGAATGCCAAATTCTCTGAGTGTTTCATTGCCCTACCACGTGTTTCTGTGTGACTTGAGGTGGGAAAGAACCCTTTCTCCCTCTTCAGAATTACAATCAGAATCAGGTTTATTGTCAAGAACATGTGTCACAAAAATTGTTGCTTTGCAGCGGGAGTATTGTTAATTACAGGTGCAAATATTGCTATAAATTACATTTCGTCAAATACAATATTTTGAAAATAAATAATTAGTGTGAAAAAAAGAGAAAAAGTGAGGTAGATTCATTGTTCAGAAATCTGATAGTGAAGGGGAGTAACCTGTTTTCCCTACCTACCGAATAGGATTTAGCCTCCAGCGGTGAGAAAATCCACTCAATGTAAGCAGTCATCCCTGACCTTATTTCTCCACGAGGATTCAGACACCGAAAGATAGGATGGTTATAATTCTCTTCCTGAATGCTTTTCACAGAATCCAGCTGTATGTCATAAATTACTCGCCCTGAGCCACCGTTATACAACTCGTAAACCTGTATCGAGTAACAGATACAAGAAAAGGGCTGAACACACAACATATTTACATTCTTGAGGCCCTGTATGCCCACTTCAGTGAATATGGAGGTTGCAGTCATCAGGTTCTACAGCACAAACTCAACCATACCAGCCAAGCTTTTCCATTTGCCAGTGTTGGCCCATATCGGTCTAAATCTTTCCTTTACTTGCACCTGTCTAAATGCCTTTCAAATGACACAATTGACCCCAATTCTACTGCTTCCTCTGGGAGCTTGTTCAATAATCACTCAGTTCCCTTCAGGTCCCTTTTAAATCTTTCACATTAACTCTATACCAGTGGTTCTCAACCTTTTTTCCCCCCACTCATGTACTACCTGAAGTAATCCCTTATTAACAATAGAGCACCCGTGGCATCCTACTTCCCTTACCCTGCAAAAAAGTGATGACCTTTTACCTTATTTATGCCATCATGATTTTTTAAACTTTTAAAGGGTTTCCTTTTGATTTTTATGCTCCAGAGAGAAAACTCCGATCTTATCCAGCCTTCTCCTTATAATCCAATTCTGCCAGATCTGGTAACATTGTTGTGAATCTTTTCTGCACCCTTTCTGACTTAACACACTTTTTCTTTAGCTGAGGGGCCAAACACGGGCACGGTAGTCCAAGTGTGATTTCACCAACATTGTAACATGGCTTCCCTTCTCTTATGCTCAGTGCCCTGACCGATGAAAGCAAGTGTGCCCAACTCCTTCCCCACCACCACTGCCTACTTGCATCATCAGTTTCATGGACCTGTACCCCTGAGTCTTTTTGTTCTAAAACACTCCTAAAAGCTCTATTATCCACTGTGTAAATCCTGGCCTGGATAATCTGCCAAAGTGCAACACCTTGGGCTTATGAGTTAAATTGCACCTGCTATTGGTCATACTCCCACCCTTGGTCTGCCCAACATGGACATCCCTGTGGATTTCCTTCCCACATATAACATAGAACAATAGAACACAGTACAGGCCCTTCGGCCCTCGATGCTGTGCCATCCCATATATCACTTTCTAAAAAAATACTAAACCCTCCCTACCCATTACCCTCTATTTTTTTTTTCATCCATGTGTCTGTCTAAGACTCTCTTAAATGCCCCTAATATTTCAGCTTCCACCACTATCCCCAGCAAGGCATTCCAGGCTCCCAAAACTCTCCCTGATGTCTCCCCTAAACTTCCCTCCCATCACTTTGTACAAATGCCCTCTGATGTTTGCTATTCCTGCCCTGGGAAACAGGTGCTGGCTGCACACCCTATCTATACCTCTCATAATCTTGTAGACCTCTATCAAGTCTCCTCTCATCCTTCTAGGCTCCAAAAGACCCAGCTCCATTAACCTTGCTTCATAAGACTTGTTTACCAATCCAGGCAACATCCTGGTAAATCTCCTCTGAACCCTCTTCATAGCTACCACACCCTTCCTATAAAGAGGTGACCAAAATGAACAAGATACTCTGTGTGGTCTTACCAAAAATTTGTAAAGTTGTTACATGACCTCTCTACCCCTAAACTTAATCTGCTTATTAATGAAGCCCAGCATCCAATAGGGCTCCTTACCTATCCTATCAGCCTGAACAGCGACTTTGAGGGTGTATGGATTTGCAGCCCAAGGTCCCTCTCTTCATCCACACTCTTAAGTAACCAACCATTAAACCTGTTTTCAGCCTTCTGGTTAGTCCTTCCAAAGTGCATCACCTCACACTTACCTGGATTGAAATCCATTTGCCACTTTTCAGCCCAATTCTGCATCCTGTCTACATCTTCTTGTAAACTTCAAAAACCTTCAGCTCCATCTAGAACTCCTATGTGTCATCCACGAACTTTCTGACTCATCCTTCCGCCTCTTCATCCAGGTCATTTATAAAAAAAATCACGAAGAGCAGGGGTCCCAGAACAGATCCCTGCGGGACACTACTAGTCACCGACCTCCAGGGAGAATACATTCCTTCCACTATTACTCTCTGCTTCTTCCGGCAAACCAATTCTTTTTTCCACTGATCAAGTGACTCACGACTTTCTAGATGAGTTTCTCATGGGGGGTCTTGTCAAATGTATTGCTAAAATCCATGTAGACCACATCTACCACCCTACCCTCATCAATTACTTTTGTTACCTCCTCAGAAAACTCAGTTAGGCTCGTGAAGCATGACCTTCCCTTCACAAAGCCATGCTGACTATCCTTGAGCAGACTGTACGTCTCCAAATGACCATAGATCCTATCCTTAACAATAATCTCCATTAATTTTCACACCACTGACGTAAGACTCACCAGTCTATAATCCCCAGGATTCTCACTATTAACTTTTTTTAAACAAGGGAAAACATTTGCCATTCGCCAATCCTACACAACCTACCCTGCAACCAAACAGGATTCAAAGATCTTAGGTACTGCCCCAGCTATCCCCAGCCTGGCGTACATCGTGTCCAGCCCAAGGGACTTATCAATTGTGATGTTTTTAAAAAGATCCAACACTTCCGCTTCCTTAATCTCCACATTATCCAGCACATAGGGCTGTTTAATGCTGACCTCACCGTGACTAGGTCCTTTTGTTTTGTGAATACTGAAGCAAAGCATTCATTTAGGACCTCCCCAACCTCCTCCGCCTCCAGGTACATTGCCTTCCTCATCCTTTAGTGGCCTCACCTTCATTCTCGTCATCCTTCTGCTCTTCACATATGCCTTGGGGTTCTCCTTAATTCTACATGCCAAGGCCTTCTCATGCCCCCTTTGAGTTCTCCTAAGTCCTTTCTTAAGCTCCTTCCTGATTACCATATACTTCTCTTGAGCTCTTCCTGTTTCCTGCTTCCTATTTCTAACATATGCTTCCTTCTTCCTCTTGACTAGTTACCTCACCTGTTTCATCAGCCATGGTTCCATTTTCCTACCATCTTTTCCTTGTTCCAGTGGGACAAACCTATCTTGAATCCTGCACAAGTGGTCCCTAAACTTTCTCCACATTACTTCTGTTTCCAATTTATTCTCGCTAGTTCCTGCCTCATCCCTTCATAATTATTCCTTCCCCAGTTAAGCACTTTCCCAATTTTCCATAACTATGTTGAAGCTAAGGGAATTGTGGTCACTCTCATCAAAATGCTCCCCCACCGAGAGGTCCAACCCCTGACCAGGTTCATTGCCCAGAACCAAATATAGTATAGCCTCTCCTCTCATTGGCTGGTCCACATACTGTGTCAGGGATCCTTCTTGGAAACACCTGACAAATTCAGCCCCATCTATCCCTCTTGTAGTCAGGTGCCTGTCAATATTAGAGAAGTTGAAATCACCCACAACTACAACCCTGTATTTCCTGCACCATTCCAAAATCTGCCTGTTTATCTGCTTCTTGGTGTCCTGAGGGCACTTTGGAGGCCTCTAGACTACTCCCAGCACAGTGACAGCTCCCTTCCCATTTTTGACTCAGTGGACCCTCCCTCTGCAGCCTCCTCCCTTTCTATTGCCATGATATTATCCCTGACCAGTAATGCTACTCCCCCTCCTCCCCTTTTCTACCTCCCATCCTATTTTTTTTTTAATGCCTAAACCCAGGTACCTGCATCAGCCAATTGAAACCGGAAACATTAACCAGAAATCAGACAAACTTTATATGTTCATTGGAGAACTGTTGATCATCAGGCAGTCTTTAATCCCTTTATTTCTTATGGAATTTACATTAATATAGTCAATAAAAATATCAGTTCTTATGGCCTCCAGTCAAGCAGAAAATTTATCTATGCGTTGAGGTACTGACCTGTTTGGGTGGGTGGTAAGTGTCGATACAAACAGGTGCGAACCTGTGCTGAGTGGCAAGAAAGTGAACGTAGCAGTGGTCTTTGGGCATTGTGATACCAATGAAATTCAACTGGAAGGGGAGAAAAATAACAAAATAGAGTAAATTGCACTGGGGATGGCATTCATATTGGAACATTACAGCAGAGCACAAGCCCTTCAGCCCACAATGTAGTGCTGACCTATGTCCACCTACTCCCCAACAAACTTCATTTTGATGAAGCAATTAAAGGATGAAATAGAAACAGTGGATTCTATCTTGAAAGCACTCAATAAGTAAGGCAGTACCTGAGGTCAAACAAAGAGTTTTCTTTTTATTTACAACACGGTAGAAGCCGATTCCGCCATTTAAACACGTGCCATCCAATTACACCCAATTAACTCCAACCCCGTACATTTTGGAAGGTGGGAAGGAAACCGTAGCACCCAGGGAGAACCCACGCAGGTCACGGCGAGAATGAACAAACTCCTTACAGACAGCGCTGGATTCGAACCCAGTTCGGTGGTGCTGTAGTAGCATCGCGCTAACCGCTACATTAACTGTGCCACCCATGGAACATTTTAAGTCAATGGTCCTTCATAAAAAATGAAAATTAAAGGTAATTTAAGTTGCAAAGAAGTGAAAAAAGTAGAGAGAGCAAAGGGAATAACTGTTTTCGGATGGAGACCAAGACTGAATGATCCAAGTGGCGGTGTTGCTAACTGAGAAAGAGAGCTGGTCCATTAACATTAGCAAGCAAGCATCATGGATTCTCTCTTTATCATCTCCCTCACAGAGATATTCCCTTTTTCTCTTCACTCCTCTCCTTCTCTGCAATGTAGATTATATTTTATTTCTAACTTTTCTTCATTCCAATGTAATCTCACAGAATCTTTTACATTAAAGAAAAATGTAGACATACAGCATGGTAACAGGTCCTTCCTGCTTACCCCTATTAGATTACAACCCTGAATCCTTTTGAAGGGTGGGAGGAAACCAGAGCACCCATTGGGGAATGCACGCATACACAGAAAGAATGTACAAATTCCTTACAACAGTGCCGGAGTCAAAACCAGGTCGCTGGCATTGTAACAGCATTACGCTAACAGTACTGCCCCTGGTTCTCTCTCCACAGATGCTGCCCAACCTGTGGAATATCTCAGGCATTTTCTGTTTGTACTTTACATTAAGTTGATAATCTAAATTGTATTCGCTATGACTATGCGAGCAGTTGTGTTGGTTAAACCAGAGGATAAAGGCCCCAGTTCATAGACTTAAATAGAGAGCTGTTGCGCAGACATGGGACACTGCTCTGTTGTGGTAGTTGGTTGAATGGGTTGTCAAACATTGAACTGCCAGCCCTCACAGAACAGAAGACCCAATTATCACTCTTTCAAAGAGCCAGGGCATTTCCACCTCATTTTCTGGCTTCCAACCAACAGATCGCCCAATTATTATCAAATTTCTACTTAGAAAAGAGAACTCACAGATTAGTTAATGTGTTTCCTAAACTGCATCATTAATTACATATCCAAAATTCAACTGACTGCAAGCCACTTTAGATTGCATAAATGCAATGATTTTTCTCTCAAAAGTGTTACATTTCGGTAGGAAGACAAGAAGGGCCAATATAAACGAAAGAGCATAATTTTAAAGGGAGTTCATGAACAAAGAGAATGAGGGTATATGCGTTGCATTTGTTGAAAGTGGCAGGGATATTGGGCAAGTGGTTTAAAAGCACAGGGGATCCTGGGATTAATAAACAGAGGTATAGAACACAAGAACAGGGAAGTCAAATAGTTCAAACACAGCTGGAGTATTGTGTCCACTCCTGGGCACCACAAGTTCGGCAAGATGTTAAGTTTAGAGATGATACAGCAGAAGTTCATGAGCATAATTCAAGGGATGAAGGGCATTAGTTTTGTGAACAGGCTGGACAACCTGAAGTTGTTCTTGGAACAGAGGAGGTGGTGAGAGGATGAAAGGCAAAGACAGAGTAGATAGAAATAAACTGTTCCTAGACACAGAAGGATGAAGAACAAGAGGTGATTGACAAAAGGATCAAAAGGGGCATAAGGAAGGTGTTTTGTGTGCCAAGAGGGGTGTTAGGATATGAATGAGCTGCGAATGAGTGTTCAAAAAGGACTGAGAAAAGAAGGGAAAGAAGTTGCAGAGGTGAAGAGAAAGGAATGGGGAAAGGGATGAATACTCTTCATCATCATGGCTTAGCTTCATGGACGAAGATTTAGGAAGGATCCTAGACATGGGCATGTCCTTCAAGCCTTCAACACAGATTTTTTAGGTGGAGTGCAGTGTGCGCAGTACTAGCCCCACCCTTTCTACCCGGGATTTATCGGCCACAGCTTAGCAGGCTGGGATGGTGACAGCCAGGTCTTCGAGTCGTAGGTGTTACAACGTTCTCCTAGATGGATGACCTGGCAAGGCTAATGAGTCCCATCTACCCAGGTTTGAGATCTGACTTTTCCTTCTCTTAGGGTGGCTGCCAACCAAGGTGAACGAGCCCAGCCTACCCATCCAGTTATACCTCCAAACACTTGGTCGTGCCATGATATAGCAAACTAAGTGAAAATGGGGGACACCGATGAGAAGGTGTTGCTACGGACACAGTGGTGTAGAGAGGCTATTTGCAGTGACTTCCTTCCTGGCAAGCTGGACAGCGGCCACACAACAAGAAAGAAGAGGCAATGTATTACACATGCACTTTCCCTGGGTGAGTGGGACATGAGGCCCAGACCTCACCTGCTCCCCCCACCCCCGAATTGCTCTTACATACTGTATAACCAATCAAATGGTCTCTGTCCTGCTCTACACATTCTAAAGCAGCCATTCTCAACCTCATTTTGGCTATGAGCCCCCTTTTAGGACTCTGCTCAAAGTTTATAGACTGCCTTCCCTGTGAAGCAGTCGTTTAGTTGGTTTCTTCTGTACTTCTCTCCTGTTGCACAATGCTCCATGAGATTACATAAAAAATATTTTATGATTTCACCTCATGGCTCTCCTTAAATGTGCACTGGCCCCCTCGGCAGGAGGGGGCGGTTTATGGCCCCCATTGAGGATGGCTGTTCTAAAGGACAAAACCTCAATATGTAGCTCCCGTCTGCTTGTACAGGTGGACATTAAAGACCTCGATGCACTGTTCGTAGAAGGACAGGCATTTTCCTGTTACCATTTGCCAATAATCCTCCTACAGTAAATACCACCAAAAAAAAACAGACGTGGGCTGCTGTTGGCATGGAATGGCTGTGGCATTACAAACAAAACACTGCATCCCAAAACTGACTCTCTGTATTCTGAACCATTCCGACGGTGCAGCCACTTGCAGTAGAGTGCAACTGTTTACCTGCTCTCACAAAGAAAGAAAGACTCCCATTTATGAAGCACCATTTGTAATCTCAGGATGACAGATGCACTCTGCAGCCAGCAAAGTACTTTGGATGTGTAATCTCTGGTGCAATGTGGATAATGTGACAGATAATTGTGCACACCAGAGTCTCGAACAGTGCTCACAACACTGACTGATCGAAGTCCTGGCCACCTCCAGCAGCCACAGTCCCAACCACCAACACCAACCCAATGTTCCAATTCAAATCTCAGGATCCCTATGATGTGGGTTGACAGACTATTATTGGCCAGGATGTGGGGACATTCCTTGGCTCTTTATTTTGAAGAAGGCAGACAACCACTCAGTTTAATAACTCATCTGAACAACAGCCCCTCCTGCACTGAGTGTTTTCCTGCATTATGACCTTCTACGGTGATGAAATGCTTTGAGAGGCTGGACCCACTGCAATTCTTCTTTCGTCACAATCGCTCCACAGCAGATGCAATATCGCTGGCTCTCCACTCAGCTCTGGATCACCTCAAAAACAGGAATTCATACATATGGCTGCTATTCATAGGCCACTGCTTGGCCTATGAAACTAGGCTGGTCAAGAAACTACAAACTCTCGGCCTCTGCAACTGGATCCTAGACTTTCTCAATGGGAAAGCACCGTCAGTACTAATTGGAAACAATGCCTTCTCCTCATTGATCATCAACACAGGCGCACCCCAAGGATGCGTGCCTAGCCCACAGCTCGACTTGTTATACACCCGTGACTGAGGGCCAGGCCCAATTCCAATGCCATCTACAAGTTTGCAGATGACACCACAGTTGTCAGCAGAATCACAAACGGCAATGAGGACGTGTACAGCAGGGAGATAGATCAGCTCGTTGAATGATGTAATGACAACAACCTTGCGCTCAAAGTCAGCAAAATGAAGGAAATGATTGTGGATTTTAGGAGAAAGTCAGGGGAAAATGACCCAGACCTCATCGAGGGCTCAGTAGTGGAGAGGGTCAAGAACTTCAAATTCCTGGGTATCAACATCTCAAAGAATCCACATTGATACAATCACAAAGAAGGCTCGCCAGGGGCTATTCTTTGCGAGGTGTATGAGGAGAATCTTTATGTCACTGAAGACTCTTGTGAACTTCTATAAGTGTACCGTGGGGAGCATTCTGGCTGGTCTGGTATGGAGGCGCCAACACTCACGACAAGAAAAATCTCCTGCAACATCACGGGCACCAGACTTCATTCCACTGAGGACATCTACATGAAGTGTTGTCTTAAAAAAAGCAACCTGTATCATCAAAGATCCCCCACCGCCCAGGCCATGCCCTCTTCACTCTGCTACCATTGGGAAAAAGGTACAGGAGGCTAAAGATGAGCACTCAGCGGCACAAGGACAGCTTCATCCCTGCTGCCATCAATTCCGGAATAATCAATGAACCAAAGACATCGCCTTACTTTTCAAGCAAATTTATTATTATTATTATTTTGTTTTAATTTATTTTTTACAGTCATGCCATAAGATGGTTATAATATGAATGTTTGCTCTATGACGCTGACACAAAACACGGAATTTCAGCTTGTTCATGACAATAAATCCTGATCCTGATTCTGAAATCTATTCATTACTCCTAGAAGGCATGAACTTCTGGGTCCAAAGCTGAAAGTACTGTCAACTAAACCTTGTCCATGTTTAACATTAGTTTATAGAAAATCTGCAGGAACTTTTTATTGTTATTGGATTTCATTTTTATTTTATTTTTAAATTTGAGTTTAGACCAGTGGTTCTCAACTTTTTTCTTTCCACTCACATCCCACTTTAAGTAATTCCTATGCCACTGGTGCTCTCTGATTAGTAAGGGATTGTTTAAGGCAGTATGTGAGAGGGAAGGGAAGGTTGACAATCATTGCTCTAAACCAATTGTTACTGAAATATTTTGCTTGAGAAAAATTGTCATTGGCCCATTTCCTTAAGAGTTCTGAAGCAATGCACATAACGAGTCAATGAGGTACAATTTCAAACTTTTTCTTCCCACCCACAAACCACCTTAAGCAATCCCTTACTAATCACAGAGCACCAATGGCATAGAGAATACTTAGAGTGGTCTGTGAGTGGAAAGAAAAGGGTTGAGAACCACTGGTTTTGACATACAGCATGGTAACAGGCCTTTCTGGCTTACCAGGCCCTATTACCCAACTACGCCCATACGTTTTGGAAGGTGGGAGAAAACTGGAGCGCCCAGAGGAAGACCTCGCAGATTTGGGGAAAATGTACAAACTTATTACAGACAAGGCCGGATTCAAATCTGAGTCGCTGGTGCTGTAATCCTTCACACTGGCAACCTACTAAATAGGCAAGCAAGCGACCTGTATTGCAGTACCGGCTAAGCCATTCATACTGGACCATGAATTCCTTGGTTCATGTGGATATCATGGATCTAAGGGTCCAACCTCCAGTGGTGACATCCCGAGTAACATCACGGGCACCAGACTTCATTCCATTGAGGACATCTACATGAGGTGTTGTCTTAAAAATGCAGCCTGTATCGTCAAAGATCCCCCATTGCCCAGGCCATGCCCTTTTCACTCTGCTACCTTTGGGAAAAAGGTACAGGAGGCTAAAGATGAGCACTCAGCGGCACAAGGACAGCTTCATCCCTGCTGCCATCAGATTCCGGAATAATCAATGAACCAAAGACACTGCCTCACTTTTCAAGCAGATCACAAGGCAGTGAAATTGTAGCCGGAATAAAGCACAAAAGTGCACAATGTATAAAAGACCTTGGGAAAAGATGTACAAAATTTAGTAAGACATACGTGCTCAATGTATAAAAGATCGTGGGAAAATCTACTGCAGTGGGCAGACTGTTCAAACTTGGGACAAACCCACAGACCAGCTTGTCATTATTCCCTAAACAATAGAGTAAAACAACTATTTACATAGCATTTACACTGTATTAGGTATTATAAGTAATCTTGAGATGATTTAAAGGTACACGCTGACAGCTCCACCGGCTGTGGGCTGACAGCCCCACTGGCAGCCCTTGTGAAATATAACTGCATTGATATTAAAACTACCAGACTGATGCATGCACCCAGGCACTAATGATATCCGGTTGAGCGGGTTGGCCATTCATACTGCAGCTGAGTCAACTCGGCCGGGCTCTGATATGACTCCTTATCAAGTATCAGAGCCCAGCTGGGAGTGTTCACACTGCCAGGTGACCCGCTAAATACCCACTAAATTGCCCGGTTCAACCCAATTTCCTTATTATAATTTCAAGTATTCCAATAGGACCTACTATTCCAAAGTTTAATTAGCTAACTGTTACCCCAATATATCCTCTAAAGTTTTAAGTGCACAACTCAGGTAGTTTATATCATGTGTTCTGGTGATGTCCCTCCCTTTGGAATTACTGGAAAGATATTTACTACATTCTCTCTAATTCTTGATGTAAATCTTTCTCCAAGCCCTCTTATTGCTATTTTTGGAATGAGTGGACCATTGACTCCATCTCAATCCCATGTGGTTGCTTTGCTTCCCTGATTGCTAGAGGGCTCATTCTGCTGTGGTGGAAAGATGTCGTCCCTCCCACATATACACAATAGTTAATGGACTTGATGGCATCCCTCTCTCTGCAGACAATTAGGTGTTCAACTACTAAAACGAGTTTTTTTTTCTCTTTGGGGTTCATTTTTAAATTACTTTCAAAATTTATCGATCAATTATTTTTGATCTTTATTTTTTTTTCTGAACCTATTAGTTTTGAAATGAGTAGTTGATGCCTGACTTTGATGTAATCGCTCATTGGGGTTAGAAATTTCATTCCATTATCATAAATATTCGAGTATTTTGTACCGAAATTTGAGCTCAAAGAGGAGGGGGGGGGGGTTTGCATTATACACAAGGTTATAATTTTAAAAAACTTTTCTGCCAGGTTTAACAATGTAGTCGGCTGCTATACAACTTGAAGATGCAACCATCGAAAGCTCTGTGGGTGGTATGATGAATAAATAAATCTAGATTTCATTTCACTGCCCGACTCGCACTGCCGGTCTCCCCACCTCGCCCGCCCGAGTCACGCTGGCGTCTCTCTCCCCCTTCGCCCACCTGACTCGAGCTGCCGGAGATGCAACAATTGAAAGCTCTGTGGGTAGTATGATGTTTGTTGGTTCATTTTGAACCACTCATTATCAGCAGCGACTAAATTGACAGCAGCGCGACTAGGTTGGGGGGGAGGAGGGGGGAGAGACAGCAATGCAACTCGGGCGGGTGAGGGGAAGGGGGTCATATTATACTGGGGTAAAAAATTTTGCCCTTTTTCCTCTCAAAAATGGGTGGGGGAGGGTTGCATTATATACGAATATTTATGGTAGTTATAGCCTTTTTTTTCTTTTGCCTCCTTTCCTTCTTTTTCAATCTTTTTATTGGTTTTTGACAAAAATAATATCAGATACATATTATATAATGTTCAGGTAACCATAAATTAAAATTACAGATAGTTATTCAGCAGTGTGAAAGGGGCTACAAGTTGTGCACTAGCCGCTACACTATCTGTGCCACCCTAACCAAAGGTTACTTTGGTAATCCTGGTGATCTTGGGATACCATTTTCCCACAGGGCAGGACTAGTACAGGCATGTTAAGATAGACAGTGTCCAAGACTATTCACTGATTGGGATTTTCTGAATCCAATATATCAATGATTGGTAGCAGCGAAATATTAAGGACATTTGGGAACATGACTTTCAACAGCTGTTTGCTGTTGTTTCCCACAGTAGAGGAGTCAAGGACAAGAGGGCACAACTTCAGGAGTGAAGTGCGCCTATTTCTTTAGCCAGGGAGAGGTAAACCTCTGGAATATACTGCCAGAGGTGGCTGTGGAGGCCAGGTCATTGGATATATTTAAGGCAGCTATCTGAATAGTCGGGGTGTCAAACATTATGGGGAGAAGGCAGGGGAGTTGGGGTGAGTGGGAGAATCAGAATTAGAACTTATTATCATGAAACTCCTTGTTTTGTGGCAGTGTTACAGTATAAACTTTCATAAAAACCTCCTTACAAAATAAATACAGATAAAAATAGTGTAAGAAAAAAGAAAAAGTCAAGCAGTGTCTGTGGTTCATTGTTCATTTAATAATCTGATTGCAGAGAGGAAGAAGCTGTCCTTGTGCCTCTGAGTGCTTACCTTTAGGCTCCTGGACCTTTTTCCCCAATGGTAGCAGAGTGAATAGGGCATGGCCTGGGTGGTGGGGGTCCTTGAGGATAGAGGCTTCTTCTTTCTTAAGACACTGCTTCTGGAAATGTCCTCGATGAACTTCACTCCATTGAGGTGTCTGTGATGTTGCAGGCTGAGTTAACAACCCCCTGGAGTTTTTTTTTTCTTGTCTTGAATCTTGGCACCTCCATTCCAGACAGTAATGCAACTAGCCAGAATGCTCTCCACTGGACACCTATTGAAGTTTTCAAGAATCTTCGGTACATATCGAATCTTCTCAAACTCTTCGCTAAGTATTACATCGACATGGAGGCTCCAGGACAGAATGGATCAGCTCATAATTAAATGGCAGAATGGACTTGACAGACCCAATGGCCTACTTCTGATCTTGTATCTTATGTTCCAATGGTCTATAACCACCTGATGAGTGGTTACATTTGGGAACAGAAATTGCTTTCTTCTCCTCTAATGGTGTAATGGTGTGTAATACAACATTCTGACGTCACAATGTGCAAACATTCCGATTCTGTGCAACTCCAACAACCATGCAAATGCGTGCTTTAACATTGTAAAATGCACTTAAGGACTTCAGAAAACTGCTGACCTCGGGCCATGTAAGGAGATGTATGAGGGAGGCATTTTGTTGCATTTGAAAGCTTGATTGAAGGTAATCTTTGGTTCCCAAGTGTTATGAGGACGGCAGGAAAAGGCAAAGCCACAGAAGGACTTCAAATCCAGGGTGATAACTTTAAGCACAGAGAATCAATGGCGATCACCATGCAGATGAATGATGGGCAAGAGGAACAGGTAGGATACAAGCGGTGGAGTTTTGGATGGAATCATGTTCATGAAGCAGATGCATTAACCAAAATATCCTGGGAACTTTGGCCAAGGACAGAATCCTAAACAGATATCACTATTAACTAAGAAGCCACACTATTCACATCTGAGGATGCACACATCGACACCATTCGCTCCAATGACCCAGGTTCGATCCTAACCTCCAGTGACCTGTAATTGCCTGGATTTCCTCTCGGTGTTCTCGTTTCCCCCCACATCCCAAAGTCATAAAAATTGGCCACAGGTAAATCACTACAGGTGTTTAGACCTGCCATTCTCAAAGGGGGCCCTACAGCCTCCCTTGATGGGGGAGGGGGGAGGGTGTCACAGCAGATTTAAGTAAAAGCCTTGCTTTCTTTTTCAGGATCGAACCTGGGTCATTGGAGCGAATGGTGTCGATGTGTGCATCCTCAGATGTGAATAGTGTGGCCTCTTAGTTAATAGTGATATCTGTTTAGGATTCTGTCCTTGGCCAAAGTTCCCAGGATATTTTGGTTAATCCATCTGCTTCATGAATATGATTCCATCCAAAGCTCCACCGCTTGTATCCTACCTGTTTTTTATACTTTAAATGTAGCTGGTAGGAGAGAAGTGCAGAAGAAACCAAAACTTCACTGCTTCACAGGGAATTCTAGAATAGAATTCTAGGGGAGTCATACCGAATAAAGATTGAGAATAGCTGATGTAGATGAATGGTAGAATCTGAGGTGGGGGAAGCTGAAGGGAATGTGGGGAGGATTAAATGAAATGAGAATAAATGATCAGTACAGTCTTGGTGGGGCAAAAGGCCTGTTTCAGTAGTGTACAACCTGAAGGAATGGAAAGGAGGGGGAGAGGTAGCTTGCTATCCTGGCACCTTTGGCTCTGCAACCTTTCTTGCCCTGATCATCACACAGTTCTAGATAGGGCAGAAGAAAGCCCTTATGTTTATCTGCACTGGTCATCCGGAATCCTCTCTGATACTTTGGATGTAATATCATAATGGGCATGTATGTCTGTTCCATTTCACAGTCAGAGGGATTTTCTTTTGCATTCTCCAGCAAACTTAAAGAAATTAAAGCAAAGCCCATTGATGGTAATTTGATGCAACACTCTCCATGGGAATTTCCCAGACCAATGCTATTCCGGTGCACCTGCTCTTGGGTTTGTTCAAGGAAATAGCAAGGTACAGAGTTTGGCAGAGATAACGCTAACTGGTATGTTTTTTTATAAAATAAAATCTACTTTAAAAAAAAACATTTATCAACCCTTGCAGCATTACATTTAGTCACTCCATGCTGCCTTCAGCAAAATATACATTTGCTATAAACTTAGACGATTACTATTTAAAATTTTTACATTTAGACATACAACACGGTAACAGGCACTTCTGGCCCACAAGCCCTTGCTGCCCAAATCACCCAATTAACCTGCAACCCCCCCAGTATGTTATGAAGGGCGGGAGGACCAAGAGGAAACTCACGCAGCCATGGAGAGCACGTACAAAATCCTTACAGACAGCGTCGGGTTCGAACCCAGGTCGCTAGCACAAGCTGTGCTAGTTAGCTGCATTAACCGTACCGCCCCAAGAATAAGATTGTGAGATTATTTCCAATTGTCCTTTTTGCAAGAGAGGCAAGATTATTAATTATGTAATATTTCATGAAATTGCCTACTGCTTGGCGTAAGGCAGACAAAGATTCACAATTATAGGTGCCTTCCACTCTTTATAAGAGGAAGACAAGCAAAAGAGATTCCCTTCCGTGTCACCAAATGCCCATGGGGGGGCGTGGTAAGATGGGGTAGATCAGACGTGCCTTCCAGTCATCTCCTGACTCTATCTTATTGTTTTGTCTAGAAATGCCCATTAAAATTCTTTAAAAGTTTAGATAATTTCAGTGCTGTTAATTTAATTTATGATGGTACAATTGGTGGAAAAGAGCAAAATAAAACAACAACAGATCATCAAAAAACTACATTTTCCAAAAGTTCAAGTTTTGGAGCCTACCTACAGGAAAGACACCAGGACTCAGCGTGAAATGGATCCCAGGAGAGAGGTACAGTGTTCAGATGTAGAGCTCTATGTTACATCGGTAGAGCCCCTTAAAGAGGGCGCCAAACAGCCTTTAGAATAAAGAGTTACTCAAAGGCATTTGTCAACTGTAGAGGTGGCACTGCAAACTGCATCTCTTGAGATACAAGAACCTATACAACTTGATGTACTGGGAGAATTTAATACATTATGGACTGGGGAAAACCCCGGCCAGCGTCCTCCAGTCATTGCTGGAGAGGCTGTGGCTGGGGTTTCCACATGCAGTCATACTACAAGGAAGGCAACCAGAATGAAGGAAGGAATAGAAGATCCTTTGGAGAAGAAGCAGGAATCTGTTGAGCCAAAATCTCTTCCAATTGAAAAGATTTTTGTGAATCTTGAATCTAAATTATCTTATACAATGCAGGGATTATCCAAGATTATGACTGAACTTGGTACTAGGTTTAATACTTTGGTGAAAATACATTCTCAACAGATGGCTGAGTTTGGAGCTTTTAAGCTTGAAGTGAGAGATAAATTTAATTCATGTGAAGAAGATATAGACGAAATACGGGATCAAGTTTTTGATGTGACCAAAATGGTCGAAGACTTACAAATTCAAAATAAAAATTTGGTGAAAAAGATTGATTATTTGGAAAACCAATCCAGACGGAACAATATAAAGATTATTGGTTTGCCGGAAGGTATGGAGGGACCAGACCCAAGAAAACTTTTTACTGAATGGATTCTGCAGGTGCTGGGTCAAGAACATTTCCCGGAAGGTATAATACTGGAACGTGCTCACAGAGCCTTGCGTAGAAGACCTATTTCAGGTCAAAGTCCAAGACCTGTTTTGGTTCGTTGCTTGAATTATTATGTCAGAGAAATAATTTTACGAGTGGCTATTAGAAATGCACAACAGAGAAAATCACCCTTGATGTTTCAAAATAATCGAGTTTTCTTCTATGCGGATTTGAGTCAAGAAGTTATGTTCCAACGATGGGAATTCAATCCTGCTAAAGAGTTGTTGTGGAAGAAAGGTTACAAGGCAACCTTTAGATATCCAGCTGTTTTGAAGGTTTTTCAAGATGGTTACCAACCAAAGTTCTTTGATTCTCCAAAGGAAGCTATAGCATTTGCTCAAGAGCTGCCAATTACTCAGTTTCAACAGAGACGTAGTCCGCCGCGATCTCTAAGGAGACAAGAGATGGAAGAAAAGAGCCGTGCTCCAAGAAGGAATGGTTGTAATGGTGACTCGGCAGTTGGAGCTGATTAAAAGAAGAGTTGTCCTTTTTTTTTCTAATTTTTTTTTAAAAAAAGGGATATTAAATAATGATGATGTTAGTTTAAGATGAAGTGAGAGTTGGGGGAGAGAACTGGATAGGCACTATTTCCTGAAAGTCATCTGCTACGTGTGAGTTATCTCACACCCATTTTTTTTTGGGAGTTACCGCATTGCGCGGTTTAGACGGGAGGGGGTATTTTTAACCTCCCACCCGTTTTTTTTCCTTTTTTTTTGTATTATTAGATTAAAGAGTGAAGGGTTTTTTTTTTTGTTTAAATATTTAAAAAAAGCATAATAAAGTATTTGATTGTTTAAAAAACTAAAAATTGATGTGGTTTTTTTTGTAAAGTTTATTCAGTTGATAAGGAATATCTGAAATTTAAATGTGAATGGGATGGATAAGTTTTTTTTATATTTTTTCTTTAACTTTAGGGTGAAAGGAGTGGTAATTCTGGTGTATATTATTTTGCTATTTTAGTTATAGAACGAAGGGAATAATGGTGAAAGTTATAAATTGAATTGTACAATTCTTAATGAGGCTTGAATTTTGTTTGTTGTTTATGCTCCATTTGTTGAAGATATAGATTTTGTTGTAGATGTGTTTTTATTATTTGGATATCTGAATTTTAACGTAATGATTGGGGATATTTAAATGTGGTATTGGAGCTTTTATTGGATAACTATTCAAGAGTAAAAGGGAAAAATGGTGGAAGAGTACTAAAATTGAATTGCACAATGCTTAATGAGGTTTGAATTTTGTTTTAAGATGGTGGTTTATGTGACTAATATGATGATAGATGTGAAGTTAGTTGATATTTGGTGAAGGTTTATCTCTATAGAGAAAGTTTTTTTTTTCATCTTTTTTTTATTTCATGCTACAATTTTTTTTTAAGAATTTATTATTGTTTAAGAATTTTTGATAGATAATGTTACTAACTTTAATTTTTTATATTAAGTTTGAGTTAAATATATGTTTCATCTTAACTCCGTTTGTTAAATATATGCATTTAAATTTGATTTAAATATGTTTTTTAAGTCTGATATCTTAGTATTAATTACTTTTCTTTTTGTTAGTATTTTAATCGGTTATGTTTTTGTTTTTTTTGTAAGTGGGTTTTTTTTCTCACATATATTATTAACTTTATTAATTCTTCACTCTATTTTGGGGGGGAAAGGTGGGGTTGGACTAATTTGAGTCGGGTTATTAATGTGTAATAATTATTGGGGAGGGTATAGTTTATTTAGATTACTGATATTGTATTGTAGTTTCTCTTGTGTCTTGGTGTGAGCTTGCAGGCGCCTCAGATTGAAGAGACTGCCATCCGTGCGGTACCGGATGTAAACAGCGTCTTCATTGTTGGGGTCTTTCATGGCTTGGTTCAGCATCATGCTGAAGAAGATTGAAAAGAGGGTTGGTGCGAGAACACAGCCTTGCTTCACGCCATTGTTAATGGAGAAGGGTTCAGAGAGCTCATTGCTGTATCTGACCCGACCTTGTTGGTTTTCGTGCAGTTGGATAATCATGTTGAGGAACTTTGGGGGACATCCGATGCGCTCTAGTATTTGCCAAAGCCCTTTCCTGCTCACGGTGTCGAAGGCTTTGGTGAGGTCAACAAAGGTGATGTAGAGTCCTTTGTTTTGTTCTCTGCACTTTTCTTGGAGCTGTCTGAGGGCAAAGACCATGTCAGTAGTTCCTCTGTTTGCGCGAAAGCCGCACTGTGATTCTGGGAGAATATTCTTGGCGACACTAGGTATTATTCTATTTAGTAAAATCCTAGCGAAGATTTTGCCTGCAATGGAGAGCAATGGGCTGTGTTCTCGCACCAACCCTCTTTTCAATCTTCTTCAGCATGATGCTGAACCAAGCCATGAAAGACCCCAACAATGAAGACGCTGTTTACATCCGGTACCGCACGGATGGCAGTCTCTTCAATCTGAGGCGCCTGCAAGCTCACACCAAGACACAAGAGAAACTTGTCCGTGAACTACTCTTTGCAGATGATGCCGCTTTAGTTGCCCATTCAGAGCCAGCTCTTCAGCGCTTGACGTCCTGCTTTGCGGAAACTGCCAAAATGTTTGGCCTGGAAGTCAGCCTGAAGAAAACTGAGGTCCTCCATCAGCCAGCTCCCCACCATGACTACCAGCCCCCCCACATCTCCATCGGGCACACAAAACTCAAAACGGTCAACCAGTTTACCTATCTCGGCTGCACCATTTCATCAGATGCAAGGATCGACAATGAGATAGACAACAGACTCGCCAAGGCAAATAGCGCCTTTGGAAGACTACACAAAAGAGTCTGGAAAAACAACCAACTGAAAAACCTCACAAAGATAAGCGTATACAGAGCCGTTGTCATACCCACACTCCTGTTCGGCTCCGAATCATGGGTCCTCTACCGGCACCACCTACGGCTCCTAGAACGCTTCCACCAGCGTTGTCTCCGCTCCATCCTCAACATCCATTGGAGCGCTTACACCCCTAACGTCGAAGTACTCGAGATGGCAGAGGTCGACAGCATCGAGTCCATGCTGCTGAAGATCCAGCTGCGCTGGATGGGTCACGTCTCCAGAATGGAGGACCATCGCCTTCCCAAGATCGTGTTATATGGCGAGCTCTCCACTGGCCACCGTGACAGAGGTGCACCAAAGAAAAGGTACAAGGACTGCCTAAAGAAATCTCTTGGTGCCTGCCACATTGACCACCGCCAGTGGGCTGATAATGCCTCAAACCGTGCATCTTGGCGCCTCACAGTTTGGCGGGCAGCAACCTCCTTTGAAGAAGACCGCAGAGCCCACCTCACTGACAAAAGGCAAAGGAGGAAAAACCCAACACCCAACCCCAACCAACCAATTTTCCCTTGCAACCACTGCAATCGTGTCTGCCTGTCCCGCATCGGACTTGTCAGCCACAAACGAGCCTGCAGCTGACGTGGACTTTTTACCCCCTCCATAAATCTTCGTCCACCGCCAGTGGGCTGATAACGCCTCAAACTGTGCATCTTGGCGCCTCACAGTTTGGCGGGCAGCAACCTCCTTTGAAGAAGACCGCAGAGCCCACCTCGCTGACAAAAGGCAAAGGAGGAAAAACCCAACACCCAACCCCAACCAACCAATTTTCCCTTGCAACCGCTGCAATCGTGTCTGCCTGTCCCGCATCGGACTTGTCAGCCACAAACGAGCCTGCAGCTGACGTGGACTTTTTACCCCCTCCATAAATCTTCGTCCGCGAAGCCAAGCCAAAGAAAGAATTGTATTGTAATTTTATTATTTTATTCTTAATTTTTTTTAATGTAATCCTATATGTTATTCATGTTATAAAATCTTAAATAAAGTTTTAAAAAAAACCAAGGATTCGCCTCCTGCGCTCTCACAACATCTGCAGCAGGCACAGATTCATATCAGATAGATAAAAAAATGTCATATGTTGCATTTCACAATTACAGCCAATCCCATTAGCTGTGATCACTGTTGCAATTTAAGAAGTACAGTGGGTGGGTTATAGGGTTCAGGGTTGAGCCCCAATTAGAGGAAAGCATTTGTAAAACAGTTCTCCAAATCAAAGGGGACAACCATCTGGAGGAGCTCAACGGGTCGAGCAGCATCAATGGAAGGAAAAGAGTGGCCGATGTTTTGGACAGATTAAGGGGTCAATCCTGATGAAGGTTCCAGCATGAAACGTCAAACATTCTTTTACTCCCATTGATGCTGCTTGACCTGCTGAGCTCCTCCAAATGGTTGTCCCCTTTGCTTTAGGTTCCAGTCTCTGCGGTTTCTCATGTGTCCCAATTCCCCAAATCAGTCTATAAGGCTTTCTCATCTAACATGAAACAAATAACACTCTGGCACAAATATCCTTACCAAAATTTCACGACCATGGGACAGCTTCAGGAGAACAGGAATGCGGTCGGTTCCTGAAAGTTCATGTCTGAGGAGGGAAAAGTTAAGAAAATAAACATCAACCCTTCTGAAAATGGTATAGAGAGAGCAAATGCAGGTCGGCTTTTTCCTCTGAGGGTAGGTGAGATACAAACCAGAGGACATGGCTTAAGGGTGAAAGGGGAGAAGTTTAGGGGGAACATTAGGAGGGGGGGGGGGATTTCTTCACACAAAGAGTCGTAGGAGTATGGAATGAGCTATCGGCTGAAGTGGTGAATGTGGGCTCAAGTTTAACATTGAAGAAAAATTTGATACCTGGATGGGAAGGGTATGGACTGCATGCAGATCAGTGGAACTCGGCAGAATTGGTTTGGCACAGACTAGAAGGGCCAAAAAGCCTGTTTACTGTGGTCTAATGTTCTATAGTTCTCAAACAAAAGTTTGTGACTAAATGTTATGAGAATGGGCGGACAGCCAGTATCTTTTACTCAGGGCAGAAATGACCAATACCAGAGGGCATCTGTTTAAGTTGAGCAGAGGAAAGTTTAGGGGAGATGTCAGGGGTATATATTTTTTACCCCCAGTGTGGTGTCCCTAGAGTGCATTGTCAAGGATGGTGCTGGAGGCTGGTACAATAGGCACATTTAAAACACTCTTCAATAGGCACATGGATGCAAGAAAAATAGAGCGATTAAATATAGGTCAGCACAACATCATGGGCTGAAGGGTATTTACTGTGCTGTAATGTTTATGTTTGAACAAAAAGTATTAAAGTAACTACAATAAAAATAGAATTATTACAGTTTATGAACTTATGAGAGGCATTGATAAGGTAACACAGTCAAAAACATTCTCCCAGGGCAAAAGTGACAAATACTAGATGACTGTAACGTAACTGATTGCACTCAGAGACAACTGAGGAGTATAAACACGCTTTTAATAGCTTACAATCAATGGCCAGTGGACACAATAGTCCTCAGGTGAATCTGAGGTAAGGTGGGAAAACCAGGCATCAGAACAATACACGGACAGTGAATTCCAGTTCACTCCAATGACATACGTACATTTCAGGCGAGAGGGAGAGAGTTTAAAGGACATTATTTTATTTTCACAGTGGTGGGTGTCTTGAAGAGGATGGTGAAATCAGATACAGCAGTCACGTTTAACAGGATGGCGGAGTAGTGGTGAGAGGGAGAAAGTTTAAAGGACATTATTTTATTTTCAGTGGTGGGTGTCTTGAGCAGGATGGCGGAATCAGATACAGCAGTCACGTTTAAGAATCTTCCAAATAAGCCATTCTCAACCTTTTTAAATCTATGGCCCCCTTTAGAACTCTGCTCAAAATTTATGGGAAAAGTTTCCTGTGAAGCAGTCAAGTTGGTTTCTTCCGTACTTCTACCAACTGCATACATTTATTTTATGGTTTCAGTTCTTAAATGTGCTGTGGCCTCCCGGGGTGGGGGGGGGGGGGGGGGGGAGGCTAGTCTCCCGTTGAGAACGGCTGTTCTAAATGGACACTTGAACAATCAAGAAATAGAGAAAAAAAAGATTGAGTGCAGCCAGAAGTGATGTTATTTAAATTGGTATGATGAGCCGAATGGCCTTTTCCTCTGCTGTACTCTTCTACACTCTGAGGAAATTTCAATGCATCTGCATTTGGAAAATGTAAGAGGGAAGGACAAAGGGGTTACAATCGGAATGACTTTCATTTTGTGATAGCAAGAAAAAGGGGTTTTGATGGAGTTGTTGTGATAACATAGCAGCAATTAATCTGTGTACAGAAAACTCTCACAAAAGCCAATGTGATTTCTAAATAATTAGCCACTTTTCCACATTTCTTCATGAATTCCCTTGTGTGGGGGTTATTTCAGCCAATCAAGTCTGTGCCAGTTCTTTAGAGCAATTACATTCCCTAACTAATTTTCCTTATAAACTATTCTCCACATGAGAAACATTGACTGCCCATCTCTCTGCATGGATGACGTCTGACCTGCAGAGTCCTCCCAGCTCCTCGTTTACTCAGGAATCCAGCATTTACAGTTTCTTGTATCTCTCCCATGATAAAGCAGCACTTTTCTGATCCGCTGAAGTCCCATTTCCATCCCAATACAATTAATGTACAACTACTATTAGTTACAACACAGAGATGCTGGAGGAACCTCAGCAGGTCACGCAACATCCATAGGAGGTAGAGATATAGAACCAGCGTTTCTGGCCTGAGCCCTTCTTCAAGGTATGAGTTAATTAGTTAAGGTGACCAAACCTTGGACTAATTTACTATATTTCAATCATGTTTGCTATACTGTCTTTCAAATGGTTACTGAGTGTTTTTTAAGGAAGTGGAGAGCTTGAGGACCTTGAATGATAATTGATGTTGGGAGTACACTTATTTCATGCTTAAATTGGAGAAACCTATTCTGCAAACTTCAGAAACTTGCGCACTTTTGCTGAAAGTTGGAAGCACTGTAGATTGGTAGACCACGAGATTTGTGCTGTGTTCCTCAAATAAAATCCACTTGTAGGTCCTCCACACCATCTCCAACCTCAAGAACAAACTTGCCTGTAAGTAAGTTGAATGGTTTCTCTCTGCCCAGGAAAAAGGCATCCAGATTTTGGCTCCATGGTGAAGAGGTGATTGTCCTCGATTCTCATCTCGTGTAGCTCAGTGGGGTTGAATTCACCTGTCTCGGCCCAGTATTCCAAATCTAGCTGCTGCTCCATGGGAAACAAGAAGGCCCTTGAGGGAAAAAAAAACAAGGAGAAAACGTCGAGACACGTGAGAGACTGTGGATGCTGGAATCTGGAGAAAAGAAACAATCTGCTGGAGGAACTCAATGGGTCAAGCAGCATCAGTGGGAGATAAAGAATGGTCGATGTTTCATTACAACATAAGAAATAGGAGCAGGAGTAGGCCATCGCTCCTATCGAGCCTGCTCCACCATTAAACAAGAACATGGCTGATCCAATGATAGGCTTATCTCCACCCACCTACCTTTTCCCCATAGCCCTTAATTTCCCAACTATGTAAAAACCTATCCAATCTTGTCTTAAATATATTTACTGCATCAATGGGCAGAAAATTCCTCTGGGAAAAGCAGTTCCTCCTTATCTCCTATCCTGATTCTTGAGACTACGTCCCCTCGTTCTATTCTCCCCCACCAATCAAAACAACTTACCTACTCGATCCTATCTCTGCCTTTCATAATCTTATACATTTCTATAAGATCCTCTGTCATTCTTATAAATTCCAGCAAGTACAGTCCCAGGCAACTCAATCTCTCCTTATAGGCCAAACCCCTCTTCTCTGGAATCAACCTGGTGAACCTCTACTGCACCGCCTCCAAAGCCAGTCCATCCTTCCTCAAGTCAGGAGACCAGACCTGCACGCAGTTCCCCAGATGCGGCCTCACCAGGACCTTGTATAGTTACAGCAGAACCTTCCTGCTCCTAAATTCAATCTCTTTAGGAATGAAGGCCAACGTCCCATTTGCCTTCTTGATAGCCTGCTGCACCAGCAAACCAACTTTTTGTGATTCATGCACAAGCCCTCCCAGGCCCTTCTGCAATTGCTTTCCATTTAAATAATAATCTGATTATTTATTCTTCCTTCCAAAGTGGAAAACTTCACCTTTACCAAGATTGTACAGGTTGAACCTCTATTATCTGGCACTCTGTGGTCCGACAACTCCCGTGATCTGGCACGTTTTGAATCTGCCACCGTTAGTACAAACTCCTTACGGACAGTGCAAAACCTGAACCCCGGTCCTGATTGCTGGCGCTGTAAAGGTTGAATCTGCCATGATTGGGACTTGGGTTCGAGTCCCGCACGGCAGCAGATTCAACCTTTACAGCACCAGCGATTGGGACGTTAGTACAAACTCCTTACAGACTGTGCAAAACTTGAACCCCGGTCCTGATTGCTGGCGCTGTAAAGGTTGAATCTGCCGTGATTGGGACTTGGGTTCGAGTCCCGCCCTGTCTGTAAGGACAGCTGTACTAACGGCAGCAGATTCAATCCTCACAGTACCAGCAATCATGACCCGGGGTCCAACTCCCGATCACTGGCACTGTACAGGCGTTTTGCTAACTGTGCCTCCCGACAGTTTTTATTTCCAGTTTTAAGCTTAGTTCTGCCTTTGATATTCTACCCTTAGGGATCAATTTCTGTTTTTCGGGGTCTTCTGTCATCCGGCAATGGCCAGGTCCCAGCATTGCTGGATTAAAGTGCAACCTGTACATCCACTAGGCCCTTGCACATTCAATTAACTTCTCTGCATTCCTCTGCACAATTTGCATTTCCACTCAATTTAGTACAGGTGAACTTTGATGAAGAGTTCCAACCCAAAACATGGATATTTCTTTTTTCTGCCAATAATGCTGCTTGACCTGCTAAGCTCCTCCTCCATGGAGGAGAAAACGCTATTTCCTTTCAGGCACTAAGTTTACGACATAAAACGCAAATAGGAACTTGCTAGATTACTTCGGGGTTCCTGAGAAGCCCCATGTTTTTGTGCCAGAAGTACAAGGAATGATGTGAAATGGGCTCTTTGTACCCACATAATATCACTCTATGTACAATTGCTATAATTCTTTAATTTCATCAAATATTCACCATAGCGTTCGGTATGGTTAAACTAATCAAACACATCAGACATTGTATTATTATAACTCCTACTACTTGGAAAAATATTTTGTGCCGCACGGTTAGCACAGCAGTTAGTGCAATACTATTACAGCGCCAGTGACCTGGGCTCGAATTTGGGGCTGTCTGTGAGGAGTCTGTGTGGGTTTCCTCTGGGTGATCCAGTTTCACCCAGTGTCCAAAATTTATGGGGGGAGTATTTGTGTGGCATGGACTTAGGGGCTAGAAGAACTTTTCCTGTGCTGTATATCTAAATGTTTAAAGAAATTGCATTGTCGTATTTCCATAAACCAGGTTATGTGGAAAGGCTTGTTTTTCTAGTTATTAAGTTCACAGAAGCTTGTGGTGTGGGATTGGGATAATATGGCTATTACAGAAACATGGATGCCATTGCGCACCAGTGATCAGGACAGGGGTTCGAATCCCATGCTGTCTGCATGGGATTTCCCTGGGGGCTCCAGTTTCCTCGCACCCTTCAAAAACATAATGGGGGTGTAGGCTAATTAGGTGTAATTGTTCAAGTTAATGATGCTTCTGGTGTGATGGAGGTTGAGGTAAGGGAGGATGAGGATTTTACTATTGATTTGGAAGAATATGATCATGAATTACCCTAGGACCACCAAAAAAGTCTGTCTGCACTACTGAAATTTCACTTTTGTTTCCACAAACTGCAACTGTGAACATTTACTTATCTATCCTTTGATATTTACTACCTCTTCTTCTGTATTGCATTTGTGGTCATTTAAATTTTTACTGTTGTCATGGTTCTATCTGTATGGCTGCAGAATTTTGGTGCATCTGTTCACTGCATGTACTTAATGTATATGACAATAAACTTACATTGAATATCGACACAGTATTTAGAGAGGAAATTCTACAGCAGCTATTGTCAAGCTTTTTTTCTTTAGTTATGCCCCCACCCCCACCCCCTAGGACTGTTCAAAGTTCATGGGCCAAAGTACAGATGCTCTCTCGTGTTTGTTACTCTTGCCCTTGGGAAAAAGAGGCCTTCTACCTTATCTATGCCTCTCATAATCTTAAGGAAAACACTAAAGTCTGCAGACACCACGGTTGAAGTAAAAACAATGCTCAAATGAGAAACTCAGCAAGTCAAACAGTGTATAATCGCAAAAAAAAATATATAACCAACATTTCAGGCTTGAGCCCTTGTTATGTATCTTTATCTTTGTAAACAAAGTACACTGTTTGACCAGCTGAGTTTCTCCAGCATTGTTCTTGTAGATCTGTTTTCTGAAATACAGCTTTATTGCAGTCTTTATTGGGTTATTATCCCACCAGTCAACAGGCAAGATCTCCCTATTCTCCAGCATTAGCAGAACGATGGCAGGATCTGAACACACAGGCGCTGCTCCAAAGTTGAAGTCCACCATCACAGGGGTTGACACAGGGGGGCATCGGCTTGTGCTGCAAGTTTAAATAGGAAAGATTGTCGGTTGAATCTTCCAAAGCTGAAAAAACTTAAGTGGGTTCACAATACATAGCATCAATGGACAAATTGGCCAGTAAGCTCGGGTAAAAGTACTCTGGAAGTTCCAAATCCACAAAGTACCCACACATTTACACTGATCCACATTGCTTCACATAAGGAATTTTGCCCTCATCCTTCTCATTATGTTTAAGAACTTAAGGGGGCTCATTTAAGCGATTAATTTACAGGGCTTGTGTCCAGAGGCCTTTTCCATTGATTCTCAAATATAAGCTTAAATTTCACCATTGTTGCTGATCAACTTTATTTTTTTCAAGTTACTTAACGTCTATTCAGGTTAAATTTTAAATTTAGACATACGCAAGATAACAGGCTATTTTAGCCCATGAGCCTGTTCCACCAAATTTACACCAAATTAACCTCCACCCCGTACGTTTTGAAGGGTGGGAGGAAACTGGAAGCCCCGGGGAAAACTCACATGGACATGGGGAGAACGTACCAACTCCCTACAGACAGCGCGGGATTCGAATCCAAGTCCTGATTTCTGAATCAGTAAAGGCATTGTGTTTATCGGCACGCCCACTGTGCCGTTCTATTCTTTTCAAGTTACTTAACTAAGCAGGAATTAAAGAGAAAATTAGTGATAATTTTTTTTGTTTAAAAACCTATTTAGTTTACTTCAGCAAATGAAATCTACCATCTTTAACTAGTCTGAACTAGATATAAACACTGACTCTATGAGTTAACTTTCCTGGATAGCACAAAAAACAAAGCCTTTGAGATAATAAAAAATACAGTTCAATTTAAAAATTGTCTCCTCAGTTAAGGTGTAACAGGGAATCAACTCATAAGGGGGTGGCACGGTTAGCGCAACTCTATTATATTGCCAGCCATCGGGACCAGGGTTCAAATCCCACGCTGTCTGCAAGGAGTTTGTATGTTTTTCCTGTGTCTGCATGGGTTTTCCCCGGGAGCTCCAGTTTCCTCCCACTGTTCGAAAAATACCGGGGATTGTTGGTCAATTGGGTGGCAGAGGATCGTGGGCTGAAATGGCCTGTTACCATGCTGTATGTCTAATTTTTTTTTAAATTACTGGTAATTTAAAAAATTTAAAGTGGCAGCGATGTCCACATCTCATGAAAGAGCTTCTACCCTTTGGATTTTTTTTCTTTTATAGTGTTATATACCGTATATTTTGGGGTATAAGATGACTCTTGAATCACCCAAAAAACATGCCAAAAACAGGGGTCATCTTAAAGGCCAGATACAAAAATGTGACCTTAAAATTCTACTTAAATTACCACTTGATTGGTTCCATAACCCACCCAAGACCCCACCCTACAACAAATTTTAATATTAAAAAGATATTTTTATTGTAAGAAAACACATCTCAAATCCTTCAAAATCAAGGATCGCAGCAAGTACATCTGGAGTCTCACTGTTTCCACTGTCATACGGATCCGAGTCTGAATCTGTTGAGTCGGTTTCTGCTTTGTCATCAATGTCCCACACAATAAATCATCCTCCATGCACTGGAGATACTGCACTTTTTGATAGATTTTTATTACAGTTTCTACCCTCACTTTATCCCATGCTTTGATCACCAAATCACTCAGACATCAAATGATGCAGTGCGCATTGCCTGCCTTTTGTAAAGGATTTTTCAGCACTTGGCATCCAATTATTCCATTCTTCATGCACATGATCTTTGAATGGTTGAACCACCTGGTATAACAGCAATCACAGTATTATTTAGTGCTAATCTATTTTTAGTGTTATCAGTTAAATGGCTGTGAAACATATCCCAGACCAACAAACTCCGATCCTTGCGTATATTGCTTGGCCGCCTGTTCCACACATTGTCTCTCCATAGTTTTACGTTATTTTCATACATCCATCCTTTTTCATGAAAATGGACAAAAGCATCGGGTGGGAGTTTAATTTTAGGTTTAATTTTGCACTTGAAGATTACCATGGGTTTTAACTTAGTCTCGTTGGCCATGCACCTCAGTAAACCTGGCCCTTTAATGGCCTGTACTTCTGGCTGGCACATTTTTCACACCTTTACATTCCACCGTCTTAATGCCTATCATGTCGAAATTCATGGGGGTTTCATCCATGTTTCCAATACTGTCAGTGACTGCCTGCGTCTGTCTGCATTCTACATGAAGGACAGAACACATAAAGGACAGAACAGATTAAGATGTCCTAAAGATGATTATTTCTCTCACTGTAAGGTGCTTTAGGCAAATTCTGCCAATTGCAAATTTGTCTGCCTTACAGCAGACATAAGCAAATTCTGCGTAATATTGCATTGTTTTTATTACATGACAATAAAGGAATCTTAAATTAAGATTTAACTCGCCATCAGTCCTTGCTTGTCCGTTTCTTTGCTTGTACTGCATATTGGCCCTGTATCTTTACCTGTGTCTGGTTGGCACCTGATACAGCAGCTCGCCTTCAGTGGGGTCACGCTGCAGGTACTCGTTGAGTATGTTGAGGGAGAAGAGTCGCCATAGCTGCTGTTTGCTGATCCCACTTATGCTCCCCAGGCAACGAGCATCTGAAATGAATATCATTGGATACACGCCGTCCGCTGTCACACTGCATAAAGGCTTCTCCTCCTCATCTGTATCGGCCCCCAATGCTGAAAGGATTAGAGGAAATGAACAGGAGTTAGCGCTCACTTGTACTGTGTAGGAGATAGGTTGGCAACTCAAATTCTAGGGGAATAATGAACTCCAATTTACATACGAAATGAAACAACTTCATTGGAACTTAAGTTCAGCAGCTAATTTTAATGTTACTCAATAGCTGGGGTATGGCCTGAGCCTGACCCAAAAACTCTGGACCCAATCTAGAGTAATTGTCAACTTTTCCATTTATGGCCTTTTTTTCGTGAGAAGATTTGGAAATGGAAGTAGGAAGGTCTTACTGCAGATGTGTGGGGCTTGGTGAGGCTGCACCTTGAGTACTGTGTATAATTTTGGTCTCCTCAGCTGAGGAAGGACATTCTTGCTCCTGAGGGAGAGCAGTGAGTGTTCACCAGATTGATCCCTGAGATGGCATGCAAGACGAGCGATTGATCCCTGAGATGGCATGCAAGACGAGCGAAGAAAGTTTGGATAGACCAGGGTTATGCTCCTAGGAATTTAGAAGAGAAGGTATCTTATTGAAAATCTGAAAGGTGTACACACGTTAGGCACAAGAAGAATGTTCCTGATGTTGGAGAAGTCCAGAACAAGGATAAGGAGAAAGCCATGAGGACTGAGATGAGGAGAAATGCCTTCACTCAGAGAGTGGTGATCTCATGGAATTACAACCCACAAGTTGTTGAGGCCCGTTAAATTAGGAACAATTTTGCATCCTACCCAGTTGCAACCAGATGAACAAGCCTTCGAACTATTCACGTGAATCTATAGTGAAATGCAAGTGATAAGATCTGCCACCGAGTCTCAGAAGAAAAATCCACTACCTATTCCATTAATCACCTTTAGCAGAAAGGATTTTGGACCTAATTGTCCAAGTATAATGAAGTCTTCGAACAGGTCGTGCGACAAACCGAAAGTAAAGTCTTGACCTCGCGGGTATCGTGCCGTGATGGTTTTCCAATTCAAAAGCTGAGGAAACATACATTTCTCACAAAACAAATTATAACATAAATAGACATGTCATAGGTGAGCAAAATGTGGCATAGAAACAGGATTAGACAGTTCAGTCCCTCAAGACCTTTACACCATTCACAGCTGATCTCCTTTATAATTCAATTTTGGTTCTATAACCCCAAACATCATTACTAAGCAATAATCTATCGATTTCACTTCTGAAAATTCTCAAATTCAAAAGCTTTTTGTGGGAGAATTTTACTATCCTTTCTCCAAAGGAGTGCTTCATGACATTTGCTTCGAATGACCTTATAATTTTAGAGCAAACCTCCTTCATCTAAAGTTCAAGTTTATTATCAATGGTTGGTACACATAAAACCCAACAAAACATCATCTCTCCAGACCATGGTGCATACACAAAAACAGTTCATAATGATCACATAAATAATCAAAATTAATTATATACAAATATTTGGGATGATTTACACAGTTAAAAGGGACTCTTTATCAATCTCATAGCCTGTGAGAAGAAGATGGTCCCCAGCATGGCAAAACTGATTTTGATTCCCGTCCAACCTACTTGATGGCAGTGGGTTAAGGATACTGTTTGCTGGATGGAAAGGGTCCTTGATAATTCCTTGAGCCCTATTTGGACAATGCTCACCAACAGAGGAAAGAGAGACCCCCAGAGATCCTCTCGGCTTTTTTAATGATTCTCTGTGTAGACCCGGTCCGATTCTTTGCAGTTACTATCCCACACAATGATGCAGCCAGGCAGGACCCTCTCGATGGAGCCACTGAAAAAGGTTGTCAAGATGGGGTCTGTCTGGTAACGTTGCTCTCCTCAGCCCTCTTAGGAAGTTTAGGCACTGCCGTGCCTTCCCGACTAGTGAGGAGGCCTTGTGGGTCCAGTATAGATCTTCATGCTCTCAATTCTCTCCATGACGGAACCATTGATTTCTCTGAAGTTCACAGTCATCTCCTTCATCTTCTCCGAGTTGCATGTGATCAGGTTGTTATTCTCAAACCTTTTAACAAGCTTTCTCATTGTAAAGCGACTCATTATTGTTGTCGATGAGACAACCTACTGTTGTATTATCTGTAAATATGATGATTCTGTTAGAACTGAATCTAGCAGGGCAGTCTTGAGTCAGCAGCGTGAACAGTAGTGGGCTGAGCACACAGTCCTGAGCTGTGCCAGTGCTCAGAAGAATGGGGCTTGATGTTTTATATAACCATATGACCATATAACCACTTACAGCACAGAACAGGCCAGTTCGGCCCTACTAGTCCATGCCGTAGCAAATCCCCACCCTCCTAGTCCCACTGACCAGCACCCGGTCCATACCCCTCCAGTCCTCTCCTCTCCATGTAAATATAACCATATAACCACTTACAGCACAGAACAGGCCAGTTCGGCCCTACTAGTCCATGCTGTAACAAATCCCCACCCTCCTAGTCCCACTGACCAGCACCCGGTCCATACCCCTCCAGTCCTCTCCTATCCATGTAACGATCCAGTCTTTCCTTAAATGTAACCAATGATCCCGCCTCGACCACGTCTGTCAGAAGCTCATTCCACATCCCCACCACCCTTTGCGTAAAGAAATTTCCCCTCATGTTCCCCTTATAATTTTCCCCCTTCAATCTTAAACCATGCCCTTTAGTTTGAATCTCCCCCACTCTTAATTGAAAAAGCCTATCCACGTTTACTCTGTCTGTCCCTTTTAAAATCTTAAACACCCCTATCTAGTCCCCTCTCAATCTTCTACGCTCCAGAGAAAAAAGCCCCAGTCTGCACAACCTTTCCCTGTAACTCAAACCTTGAAATCCTGTCAACATTCTCGTGAACCTTCTCTGCACTCTCTCTATTTTGTTTATATAACAAAACCTAGACAGTTTGTGGTCTTTCTGTCAGTAAGTCTTGAATCAGGAAGAAAAAATACATCTTCTAAAAATGTAACTAAAAACTTAAGCTTCTTTATTCACTTATTGAGGGAAGATGGAAGTCAATGGCAAGATCTGACAGCCACTGATCCAAACGTCAACCAGATGAGCTCAGAATGAGGAAAGGGCTGTTCCGTGCTGTATGCCTCTATGACACTAAGTCTGTTCCCAGTTCTTGGTCCTTGCTCTGGTAGATATAACATTTTGAATTTCTCATCCATGTGATTTATGCAGGTTCTATTTTGGCATTTAAGAAAAAATTGGATAGGAAAATAGATCGGAAGGGTATGGAAGGTTCAGGTCAGTGGGACGGGGCAGAATAATAATTTGGCACAGACTAGATGAGCCGAAGGGCCTGTTTCTGTTCTGTGGTGTTCTATGGTTCCTTTAAATGTGATCAGTGTCTGCCTTGAAGAACTTTTTCAGGCAATGATCTTCAGACTCACAGTAACCTCCTGGCAAAAATGGGCTTCTTCAACTCGTTATATTAAATCCCTCTCCTCTATTTATTGATCTCTTTAAGTGAAACAAATTTACTCATGAATAATTTGCCCAATATACTATGCTTTTTTTCAATTTTAAATCTAATTTTATTTTGGTGGCTATTCTTCTCCTTGTCAATACTTATTGACATCAAGTTCTCCACTGAAAGCATAATCATCTTCAACTTGTAATATTTGTCTTTTATTTCTGGGTCGAGAGTGCAAACACCAGAGGACATCTATACATGGTGAAGGGCGGAAAGTTTAGGGGAGACATCAAGAGATAAATGTTAGGGTACACAAAGAGTAGTGGGTGCCTGGAATGCATTGCCAAGGATGGTGGTGGAGGCTGGTACAATAGGGACATTCAAAAGACTCTGAGACAGGCACATGGATGCAATAAAAAAAATAGAGGGTTATGGGTAGATTAGAACATAGAACATAACAGCACAGTACAGTACAGGCCCTTCGGCCCTCAATATTGTGCCAACAAATATCTTCCTAAAAAGAGTACTAAACCCACTCTACCTGTAACCCTCTATTTTTATTCCAACCATATGCCTGTCTCAGAGTTTCTTAAATGCCCCTAATGTTTCAGCTTCCACCACCATCCCCAACAAGGCATTCCAGGCACATACAACTCTCTGTGAAAAAAACTTACCCCTGATGTCTGCCCTAAACTTCCCTCCCTTCACTTTGTACATATGTGCTCTGGTGTTTTCTGATCCTGCCCTGGGAGACAGGTGTTGGCCGTCCACCCTATCTATGCCTCTCATAATCTTATAAACCTCTATCAAGTCTCCTCTCATCCTTCTACGCTCCAAAGAGAAAAGTCCCAGCTCTGATAGCCTTGCCTCATAAGACTTGTTTTCCAATCCAGGCAACATCCTAGTAAATCTCCTCTGCCCCTTCTTCATAGCTTCCACATCCTTCCTATAATGAGGTGACCAGAAGTAAACACCAGAGATTTATAAAGTTGCAACATAACCTCTCTACTCCTGAACTCAATCCCCCTATTAATGAATCCAGCATCTTAACTATCAGTCTTCTTAACTATCCTGTCAACCTATACAGCAACCTTAAGGGATGTATAGATTTGAAAACCAAGGTCCCTCTGTTCATCTGCACTCTTAAGTAACCTACCATTAACCTTGTACTCAGCCTTCTGGTTAGCCCTTCCAAAATGCCTCACTTATTCAGATTGAACTCCATCTTCCACTTTTCAGCCCAACTCTGCATCCTCTTGCAACCTTCGACAGTCTTCAGCTCCATCCACAACTCCTCCAACTTTCATGTTATCTGCACACTTACTGACCGATCCTTCTACCTCTTCATCCAGCTGTCTTTTATAAAAATCACAAAGAGCAGGGGTCCCAGAACAGATCCTCGCAGCATTCCACTAGTCACTGACCTGCAGGCAGAATACTTCAAGTTAAGTCTCCTTTATTTATCATTCATCCCATGCTTGTAAAGATAGTGTTTCTCCAGGACCACGGTGCATATTTACATTCTTTCTTTCTTTGGCTTGGCTTCGCGGACGAAGATTTATGGAGGGGGTAAAAAGTCCACGTCAGCTGCAGGCTCGTTTGTGGCTGACCAGTCCGATTCGGGACAGGCAGACACGATTGCAGCGGTTGCAAGGGAAAATTGGTTGGTTGGGGTTGGGTGTTGGGTTTTTCCTCCTTTGCCTTTTGTCAGTGAGGTGGGCTCTGCGGTCTTCTTCAAAGGAGGCTGCTGCCCGCCAAACTGTGAGGCGCCAAGATGCACGGTTTGAGGCGTTATCAGCCCACTGGCGGTGGTCAATGTGGCAGGCACCAAGAGATTTCTTTAGGCAGTCCTTGTACCTTTTCTTTGGTGCACCTCTGTCACGGTGGCCAGTGGAGAGCTCGCCATATAATGCGATCTTGGGAAGGCGATGGTCCTCCATTCTGGAGACGTGACCCATCCAGCACAGCTGGATCTTCAGCAGCGTGGACTCGGTGCTGTCGACCTCTGCCATCTCGAGTACCTCGACGTTAGGGGTGTGAGCGCTCCAATGGATGTTGAGGATGGAGCGGAGACAACGCTGGTGGAAGCGTTCTAGGAGCCGTAGGTGGTGCCGGTAGAGGACCCATGATTCGGAGCCGAACAGGAGTGTGGGTATGACAACGGCTCTGTATACGCTTATCTTTGTGAGGTTTTTCAGTTGGTTGTTTTTCCAGACTCTTTTGTGTAGTCTTCCAAAGGCGCTATTTGCCTTGGCGAGTCTGTTGTCTATCTCATTGTCGATCCTTGCATCTGATGAAATGGTGCAGCCGAGATAGGTAAACTGGTTGACCGTTTTGAGTTTTGTGTGCCCGATGGAGACGCTGTTTACATCCGGTACCGCACGGACGGCAGTCTCTTCAATCTGAGGCGCCTGCAAGCTCATACCAAGACACAAGAGAAACTTGTCCGTGAACTACTCTTTGCAGATGATGCCGCTTTAGTTGCCCATTCAGAGCCAGCTCTTCAGCGCTTGACGTCCTGCTTTGCGGAAACTGCCAAAATGTTTGGCCTGGAAGTCAGCCTGAAGAAAACTGAGGTCCTCCATCAGCCAGCTCCCCACCATGACGATGATATTTACATAAATAGAAGTTAAACACATTAAAATATTAAGATGTATACAGTAACACTCCATGTTACCCAATCTGGATGTAAGGGCCTGAGTGCTGCAGTACTTCCTACTAGATGGCAGAAGGGAGGACAGTTTACATGGGGGTGGGGGGTGTAGTGCGCGTTGAAAGAACCAAAGACTCGTTGATCCAAACCAAGGCTTTTATTAACTAAAAGACCGGTGCATATTACAAGTAGGTCGACCAGTTCAGAATGATCTGGTCTGGCTAGGAGCAATCCTTTAAGACCTGCCAGTAGGTGTGGCTACACTCTCAGCCAATCACAGTCATCCTACACTACCATCTGTACATCTGTACATATACACATTGGTGATAGAATCTGTACTATCACAGGGGGGGGGGGTGTGGAGTCCTTTACAATGTTTGCTGCCTATTGCCTGCATTGAAATTTGTAGATGTCCTTCATGGTAGGAAGAGAGCTCCCAATGATCATTTCTGCTGACTTCACCATCCTCTGCAGGGTCAGAGGTGGTACAGGTTCTAAGTCAGGTGGTAATGCAGTTCTACTCTGTAGAATGTAGTGAGGATGGAGGGTGAGAGATGAACAAGATGAACATGGAGCTGGTGTTAAAGGACCTGATGAGATTCTCTGCTGTGCACCCCAAGGAACATGATACTCTTGACTACCTCAACAGTGGAGCTGTCAATGGTCAGCGGAGAGTGATCCCTTTGTGTCCTCCTGAAGTCGACAACCATCTTTTTTGTTTTATTAACAAAATTAACAAATTTAATAATATTAACAAATTAACAATATTAACAAATATTTGATCATATACAGGTTGTTGACTCTGTGCCAATCCGTTAGTGACTGCACCTCATCTCTGAACACTAACCCATCATTCTTACTAATCAGGCTCACCACGGTCGTATCGTCAGTTAACTTGATGATGTGGTTCAAGCTGTGTTTAGCTGCACAGTCGTGGGGTCAGCAGAGAGAACAGCAGTCGATTAAACACGCAACCCTAGGCAGCCCCCCATGCTCAATGCGATGGTCTTGGAGGTACTTTTACTGATCTGGACTGCACCTTCCACTAATACTGTCTGCTTTCTTCCGACAAGCCAATTTTTAAAATCCACACAGCCAAGGTTCCACTGATTCCGTGCCTCCTGACTTTCTGGATGAGTCTGTCATTGGGGACCTTGTCAAATGCCTTGCTAAAATCCATGTAGACCACATCTACTGCCCTACCCTCATCAATTTCTTTTGTTACCTCCTGGAAAAACTAAATTGGCTCATGAGGCAGGACCTTCCCCCTCACAAAGCCATGCTGCCTATCCTTGAGTAGACTGGACTTCTCCAAATGCTCATAGATCCTATCATTAAGAATCCTCTCCAGTAGTTTACGCACCACTGACGGAAGATTTACCGGGCTATAATTCCCAGGATTCCACCTTTTACCTTTTTTAAACAAGGGGAATATATTTGCCATTCTCCAATCCTCTGGCACCTCCCCTGTGGCCGAAGAGGATACAAAGATTGTAGCTACTGACCCAGCTATCTCTTCTCTCACTTCCCACAGCAGTCTGGGATATATCATGTCCAGCCCCGGGGACTTATCAATCTTAATGCTTTTAAGAAAATCCAATACTTCCTCTCCTTAATCTCCACATCATCCAGCACACAGGCTTGTTCTATTTTGACCTCACCCTGATCAAGGTCCTTTCCTCTTCTGAACACTGAAGCAAACTACAATATTTATTTATGACTTCCCCATCCTCCTCCTCCTACAGGCACATGATGCTTCCTCTATCCTTTAGTGGCCCTACCTTCATTCTCATCATCCTTCTGTTCTTCACATACACATAGAATATCTTGGGGTTCTCCTTAATCCTACATCCCAAGGTCTTCTCCTGCCCCCTTTGAACTCTTCTAATTCCTTTCTTAAACTCCTTCCTGGCCACCTTATATTTCTCATGAGCTCTTCCTGTTTCCTATATCTAATGTATGCTTCCTTCTTCTTGACCTGTTTTGTCAGCCATGGATCCCTTTTCCTACCATCTTTTACTTGTCCCAGTGTGACAAACCTATCTAGAACCTTGCACGTGATCCCTAAACTTCCTCCACGTTACTTCTGTGCTTTCACCCTTGAACATCTGTTTCCAATTTACTCACATATTTCCTGCCTCATCTCTTCAAAATTAGCACTTTCCCAGTTTGACTGCTTATATCCTTTTCCGTAGCTATGTTGAAGCTAAGGGAGTTGTGTAGGTTAATGTAGGGCGGCACAACATCGTGGGCCGAAGGGCCTGGATTGTGCTGTAATGTTCTATGTTATATGATTCACACTACAGAGCAGAGTGGAAAACTTCATGAAATCTTCCACACCTCACTGCAGCAGTCCATCATTCCCGCAGGGTTCAAGACAGCCACCATCATCCTGGTACCCAAGAGGGTGAAAATAACAGGCCTCAATGACTACTGCCCTGTGGCACTGACCTCCACCATTATGAAATGCTTCAAGCGTCTGCTGAAGAAAGGCATCAGAGCACATCTCCCAGAAATGCTGAACCCATTTCAATTCACCTGAAGAAACCATTTCACATTCGATGCTTTAGCATTGTCCCTTCACTCTGTCCTGACCCACCTGGAGAACAATGTTTCATATGCTAGGATGTTGTTCCAGCTTAGCATTTAACACAATCATTCCCCAGAGGCTGGTGGAGAAACTGTCCTTGTTGAGACTCAAAACCACTCTCTGTAACAGGATTCTGGACTTCCTAATGGAAGTCTGTCAGGGTTGGTAGCAGAACGCTGAGAACTGTTATGTTGAGCACTTACACACCTCAGAGCTGTGTGCTCAGCCTGCTCCTTTTAACACAACAGACCCATGAATGCATCGCCAGATCCAGCTCCAATAATATCATCAAGTTTGCTAAATGACACAACAGTCGTCGGCCTCATCAGCAACAACTATGTTACAGAGAAGAGGTGGAAAATCTCATGAAAAGCTGTGAGAGGAACAACCTGAGTTTCGAGATGGCAAGACGAAGGAGATGATCGTGGACTTCAGGAGAACTAGGAATGACCACCCTCCACTACACATCAACAACTCTGCAGTGGAGAGAGTGGAGAGCATCAAGTTCCTTGGAGTTCACTTAACTTGTGGCCCATCGTGGACACTCAACATCTCCTCACTCCTAACTCAAGGTTACCATCCACCATCATGTTAACCTTCTATAGAAGCTCTATTGAGAGCGTCCTGACTGGATGCTTCACAGTGGGGTGCAGTTGCTGCAGAGAAATGGACCAGAGTTCAATCCACAGGACCATAAGAGTGACAGGGAGGATCACTGGAGACCCTCCAACCCCATCGATGTGAACTATCAGAATCGTGGAGCACCCCTTCCACTCTGCACACAGCATCTTTCAACTATTCCCATCGAGGAAAGAGATGCAAGAGTATCAGAGCCAGTATGAAGAAACAGCTTCTTCCCATTGGCAGTGAGAATGCTGAATGACTGCTCACACTAACCATCTAAGGCTCGACTATTTATTTAACAATGTACTGCATACAGTTGTTTTTTTGTTTATGGACTGAAGAATGTTTTTTTTTAAAGTTTAAAAAAAAAATCGGGTTGTACTTCTACAATCGGATGATTATAAACTTGAACTATTCTTCAAATCCTCTCATCCCCTTACCGGGATGAGGCTCACCTGAACTTGTCAAGGGGGGAATGCCTAATCTATAACTTTCTCAAGGTCTGCTTCCCTACAGATTGTATTGTATAATATATCCCATACCTCCGCACTTACCCATTGGATCATTTACAACAGCATCAGGGTCACACGGTCCTGTGATATCTTGCTTCACATTAAGGGAAAAGTTTAAAGAGCATGACTCATTGTTCAGCAGTACAAGGTCACCTGACTGAGTATTGCCTACCAGGATGTCTCCCAGGTGTATATGTTCTTTCTCAACCTGAAGGGAGGAGTACAGATGGCAATTACCACGTATACAATTTGCAATTGCAGTGTACAACATCAACAAAAGATGTCTACCATTAATTATAGAAAACAGTTACAGGGAATTGAGACAGAGTATATAGATATGATTTGGGGAGATAAATTTGGAAAGGTTTGTTAGTGTAGGTCACATACAAACACTTTAAAACAGATCTTATTTGAAATATTAGAGCTCTGCTAATGCTAGACATATCGGCTACACAGCTTTTGCAAGAACTTTTGAAGAGTGCTAAAGAGACCTCACTAATGGATTGTTGTTTACAGAAGGCAACAGATGAAAGAAAATGCTGGATCCACTGCTGTCTGGAAGGAGAGCTTGCTGTTGTAAGAGGGTCATGTGGTTTTGTAAGCAGAGAGAGTCAAGCAGGCTTTTCTCTCTGAGAGAAAGACACACACATGCACAGATCACTTGACAGTGTTACAGTCAGCAGAAGTAGCTGGGACTGGAACAGGACAAGCTGGCAAGCCTGACTGGAAGACGGCCTGGTTGAAGCCCTTGTGGTTCATGCAAGAGGAGAGGACTGGCTGTCTAATGTTTCACTTGGAATAAGTGAAACAAAAAGGAACTCTGTGGTGACCTGAAAGAAAGAGGTCATCATCTGGAGAACCCTGACGGGGCTCGTTTTGTCAGCAAGACACTGAGGTGACTGATGGAAGTACATCAGTTGTGGATGTCCTGATTCTCTCTGAAAATCGACAAGAACCTTCCTGAGCGGTAACCATTTACCTTTCAAGCACCAAAGCCTGGTGAACTTTATAAATGTTAAATTCTGTGCACAGTCTAAGAATTGCCTGCAACCAGTGAACTTGGAGGAATGAGAAGTGAGATTGGATTGTGAACCAAAGGACTTTTCTGAACTTGCGCATCTATTACATACACGTGCACTTAGAATTAGAAGGGGGCTAAGTTAGGTTAAGTAAGTTAATAGACAAGTTAAAGTTTGATTGTTTTCATGTTTAAAGATAATTAAAAGCAACTTTTGTTTAAGGAATCACTTGTCTTGGTGAATATCTATTGCTGCTGGGTTTTGGGGTCCTCTGGGCTCGTAAAAGAATAAATAAATGGCAATCCTCGTATCATAAAAACACAAAATCTGCCAAACATTTTAATAAGCTTAAGTGTGGAAATGCTGTGCATAAAATAATAAATTATTGGGTAGCATAGCCAGTGTACTGGCTAGCACAACGCTATTACAGTGCCAGCGACCCAGGTTCAAATCCAGCACTGTAAGATGTTTACACATTCTTTCCGCGACTTGTCTGTGTTTTCCCCAGGTACTCCCATCTCCAGAATAATATGGGGTCAGTAGGTTCATTGAGTGTAATTGGGCAGTATGGATTTCAATGGCTGGACTCGGATTATTCTGTGTTGTAAATAAATACATTTACAGCAAAAACCCTGGTGTCCAGGATCTATAAAGACTGGTAGATGCTGGATAAGTGAATTTTCTGGTGGCCTGAGATTGTGATTGGCAAAATGGCCATTTGGGGGCACTAATTTTAAAGGTTAATGTTTTTTACCTGTTTATTTTCTGCAATTTTCTATCCCAGTGGTTTGAATTCCAGATTAGGGGGATTTTACTGTAAATTACATCTCTGAAGGCAATGAATCTTCAGAAACAAGCTGTTCTTCCCAATGAAAATAGGCTACCTCATTCAGCAGGTCAGGCAGTGCCAATGGAAAGAGAAATAAAGTTAATGGGTGAAGATCTGAAATATTAATTTTATTCTTCTTTCCACAGAATTTGTCTGAACTGTTGAAGGAGCATTTTCCATTTAGATTTTAGATTTCCTGCAACTGCAAAGTTTTGAATTTCATTCTTCCCAAACAATCCATGCCACAAAAGCTGCCTTCATTTGTGTTTGTCGAGTTTATTTTGAACTCTTTGTATGCTTCTTGCCACAACCTGCCGTTGGGATTAGCGCTGAGGTCTGCGTTTTGACAGACTAGATTAAGATGTGTCAAAGAAACTTTTTATTTCAGTTATTAGCTGATCAAAGTTACTGCACGTTTAGCCACCAACTCTTTAGCAATAGTCTCAGGGTGAATTCAGATGATGCTCTAGATTTATGTCAGAGATGAGGAGGAACTGCTTTTAATTATTTTAAATTGTTAATTTAATTTAGAGATACAGCATGGTAAAGAGCCCTTCCAGCCCACGAGCCTGTACTGCCCAATTACACATGTGAACAAATAAATTTATCAATGCCATCTATCTTCGGAATATGAATGTTTTCTCTCTCTTCAGAGAAAATCCACACGTTCATGAGGAGAATATACAAACTCATTAAAGACAGCGGTGGACTCAAACCCGGGTTAATGGCACTGTAATTGCATTGCGTTAACCACAACATGAACCATGCTGCCCAGTATATTTCATACATTAATATAAAAAATAAAGATAAGTGATATAAATATCATACAAATGTATTCCATGGAAAATAAGTATCTTGATGTTTGGGGACAAATCCTTAAGTTCAAAAACAAAGGACTGTAAACCATGGGGAGATCTGAAGCAGAGGTAGATGGAGATCAGGAAAGACAGCGGGCAGAGAGAAGGGACCTTTGCTTTTCCCATAGGGTGGTGAATAGAAGGAATTCTCTGCCCATTGAAGCAGTGGATGGTACCTCAGTAAATATATTTAAGACAAGGTTGGATAGATTTTTACATAGCAGAAGAATGAAAGGTTATGGGGAAAAGGCAGTTCGGTGGAGTTGAGCCCATCATCAGATCATTAAAAGGCGGAGCTGGCTAGATGGGCAGATGGCCAACTCTTACACCAATTTCAAATGTACTTATATTCTTATTACTTTTAACGTGCTGCACAGGTTGATGAAAAGGTTGGCTGATTTGTAATTTCTCCAATGAATTAAGCTTGGGCAGATTCAATCCTTTTCCTGCTGCTTAGGAACAGCATATCACGATTGAACTTGCAGTTAATCTTGAAATGGAAAATTCACAACAGAGGGCAAGAAAACAATTGGAGTTGAGATTAAAGCAGTTATAATCAAGCAAAAATAGTTGAAGATAAATCTTATAATTGTTGCTTCATACCTTTTGACACCTGCTCAGAAATAGCTGAGATTTGTTCTTTCAGCCATTCTCAACCTTTTTTTGGCTATGGCTTCCCTAGAATTCTGTTCAAAGTTTTCTGTCCCCCCCACCCCCCCTCCCACCACTTCCTTGTGAAGCAGTCAAGCTTTGGTTTCTTCCGTTCTTGTCTCCTACTGACTACATAAAAACCCTTTAAAATATTTATGTTACGTGAGGTGAAAAGAAATCAAGGCTTTTTCTTAAATGTCCTGTGGTCTCCAGGGGAGGACAAAGGGCTCCCGTGAAGAGTGGCTGCTTTACAATACAGGAGGTTTCAAAGGTAATGAAGAGATTTCCATGTTTGTTCAATTCCAATATTAAAGGGTGTAAATATAACATATTCATTAATTGATATCATGAGAAAATCATCAAGAGGCCCTTTGCTCGATTTTAAATGTAGACATACATCCACAAGCCAATGTTACCCAATTACACCTACAATCCCCGTATGTTTTGAAGGTGGGAGGAAACCCACACAGACACGGGAAGAACATACAAACTCCTTACAAACAGTGCCAGATTTGAACCTGGGTTTCTAGTATTGTAACATCTTTGAGCTAACTGCTAAACTAACCTCGCCACTAATCTCTTAACATGTAGTAATAAAGATTTGTTTGTTAGACTAACTTTAGTACACTAGTTACTTGTGTAGAACTAAAGGGAGAGATTTTATATCTATTTATATCCATTGATCCCATGAATTGAGTCACACAGAAAGGATATGGACCCTTTCGTTCACTAATTCCACACTGTCCAGTAAATATTCATTAACACAAGTTCCATTTTATTCTTCCTGCATTCCCAACAACTCTTTCCCGATTCTACCAATCACCTACACACAACAAAACATTTTGCGGCAGCCCACTGATCTACCAACCAGGATGTTTGGAGCAAACTGGTGCACCCAGAAGGATCCCACACAGTCACAAGGAAAACTCTACCAAGAGAACATTGACCTCTAGAACAACAACCTTACCCTCAATGTCACTAAGACCAAGAGGCTTATTGTTGGATTTAGGAAGTAATGGCTGCAACTGTCTTCATTGATGGGACAGAGGGGGAGATGGTTAGTACCTTTCAGTTCTGAGGAGTCCACATATCAGAAGCCCTCTCCTTGGACAAACATATTGCTCAAACTGTGAAGAAGGCACACTAATGGCTCAACTTTCCAAGAAATCGGAGAAGATTTGGCACGTTGTCGAATATTCCATCAAACCTCGACAGGTGCGCTGTGGAAAGTATACAAATGGTTGCTTCACAACCTGACTTGGTAGTTCTAGTGTTCAGGAATGCAGAAAGTAGCAAACGTAGCCAGATCCATCATAGGGTTTGTGAAGAAAGCACATCAGCGCCTCCACTTCCTCAGGAGTTTGCGGAGGTTTGGTATGACACCAGAAACCTTGGCAAATTTTCTGCAGAGGTATGGTGGGAAGTCCTGACCAGCTCTATCACAGTTTGGTATGGGGACACTGATACCCCTGAACGTAAAGCCCTCTAAAACATAGTGGACACAGCTCAAGACATCACACGCAAAACCCACCCCACTATCGAGAGCATGTACAGGGAACAATGCCGTCGGAGAGCAGCAGGAATCATCAAAGACCCACACTACCCAGCACATGCTCTGTTCTCACTGCTCCCATCAGGAAAGAGGTATAGGTACCACAAGACTCACACCCCCAGGTTCAGGAACAGCTGCTCCCCCTCCATCATCAGACTCCTCAACAACTAACTCAATCAGGGACCCATTTAAGGACTCTTACTGTACACTTTATTTTTTAAAAATTCTCTCTGTATTGCATAGTTTATTTGTTTACATTCATTATCTGTTTAAAGTTCTTTATTTGTTTACATGTATACGCTGTCCACATTCTTTTTTTTGCACTCTCAGTAAGTGGTCATTCTGCCTCGCCCACAGAAAAAGAATCTCAGGGTTGTATGTGATGCCATGTATGTACTCTGACAATAAATCTGAAAAAAAAAGCTGTGTCTTCCCATCCCCTGAAGTCATATCTATGTGAGGCACCTCCTCAAGAAAGCAGCCAACATCGTAGGACCCCCATCACCCTTGTCACTCAAGGTGGTTTTTTTCCAAAGCTATTTCTTCACTGACATGCAATTCTTTAAGTTCCACATTTCCAGAAAACTGATTCCACACCACTATTACATTTTTGTGAAAACAACACACATCTCTACTCTAATTTCCCATCATAATTTATCCTTGTCTATCAAGATGCTACATTTATCTTCCCTAATGCCTTCCTTTTCACGTGTATAAAAGCACGACTCTTGCTAATCCACATTCAATTGCTTTCATTTTAAAAACCCTTGAAGATTTATAAAATCTCCCTAATTTCTTGTTTATTTCTCTCTTTAGCGATATGTTAACCCCCCCTCCGTTAATCAAAATCTACTTTTGCCTCACAATTTGCTTGCTTTTCCTTCAATTTGTTTTCTTTTTAAAGACATTTATATTCATTATAAATTAAGAATTATTTACACTTGCTCTCACTTTTTTTAGAATAACTGATCTTAATGATCATGAATATACAGTAAAACCCCTGGTATTTGGCGCCTATGGGGGATTGGCAGATGCCGGATAAATGAATTTTCAGGTTGCCTGAGGTTGCATATTACACGATTGGCGAACGAATGGCGAGGCACTCCAATTTTAAACTTCTGTATTTTTTACCTATTTATTTTGTGAGATTTTTTTTGCCGGTTGCTTGAATTCTGGATAACAGAAGTTTTCTTTCTTCTTCTTTCTTTGGCTTGGCTTCGCGGACGAACATTTATGGAGGGGTAAAGTCCATGTCAGCTGCAGGCTCGTTTGTGGCTGACAAGTCCAATGTGGGACAGGCAGACACGGTTGCAGCGGTTGCAAGAGAAAATTGGTTGGTTGGGGTTGGGTGTTGGGTTTTTCCTCCTTTGTCTTTTGTCATTGAGGTGGGCTCTGCGGTCTTCTTCAAAGGAGGTTGCTGCCCACTGAACTGTGAGGTGCCAAGATGCATGGTTGGAGGCGATATCAGCCCACTGGCGGCGGTCAATGGGGCAGGCACCAAAAGCTTTCTTTAGGCAGTCCTTGTACCTCTTCTTTGGTGCACCTCTGTCTCGGTGGCCAGTGGAGAGCTCGCCATAGAACACGATCTTGGGAAGGCGATGGTCCTCCATTCTGGCGATGTGACCTACCCAGCAGCGTGGATTCGATGCTGTCGGCCTCTGCCATCTCGAGTACTTCGATGTTGGAGATGAAGTAGCTCCAATGAATGTTGAGGATGGAGCGGAGACAACGCTGGTGGAAGAGTTCTAGGAGCCGTAGGTGATGCCGGTAGAGGACCCATGATTCGGAGCCGAACAGGAGTGTGGGATTGACAACGGCTCTGTATACGCTAATCTTTGTGAGGTTTTTCAGTATATACAGAGGTTTTACTGTATATATAAAAGCAAAGAATTGGATGAAGTGTAAGTTTTTGACCTTGTTGAGCATTTCCCCCATTTCCTGATTTTATTTGTTCACTGATATATAATTCTTCACATCAATATTGTGTAAATATGTGACATAATTTTAGCCAGCTTGATTGTACCTTGTGGCATCACAGGTAGATTAGGTCATAAAGAAAATTTTTAGCACATTGGCCATAAATCATAGCAGTTGAGATGTTACAGTAAAGATGCATACGGCGTTAATGAGGCCAAATTTGGAGGATTGTGTGCAGTTTTGGTTACCCAACTACTGAAATGTTGCCGAAACTTGAGGGAAAAATTTAACAGGTTAGGACTTGATTCTCTGGAGCTTAGAAGAATGAAAGGAGATTTGAAAAAAGTATCCAAAATTATGATGGGAAAAGATAAATTCAGGTAGGCTTTTTCCCCTGAGGTTATGTGAGATACAAACCAGTGGACATGGGTTAAGGGTAAAATGGTAGAAGTTTAGCAAGAACATTAGTCGAAATTTCTTCATGCAGAGAGCAGTAGGAGTATGGAATGAGCCAAAAACACACCAAAATTCTGGAGGAACTCAGCTGGTCTTTTTAGTGTCCATTGGAGGCAAACATATATTGCTGGTGTTTCAGGCTTGAGCCCTTCTTCAGAAAATAAGCAGAATGAGCCAGAAGCCGGAAATCTCAGAAAGTCTCAGAATTGGAATAAAGTGTTGAATGTGGACTCAGTTTTACATTTAAGAATCAATTGGAATATGGACTGAGTGCAGGCCAGTGGGATGAAGCAGAATAATTGTTTCTATGGTTCTGTGGTTCACAAGCGAATCTGTCTTAATAAACCTGAAAGTCAAAGAAAAATTTAAAATATCAAAGGGGTATCAGTTGTGGTTCACAAGGTTGTGTGTTCAAGTCCCATTACAGGGAAGACCCTTGCTGCAGGTCCTGCATAGGTGTTAAACTGAGGCAGTTGTGAACATGAATAATCCTACTGTACTAGCCTGAAGAAATGTAAGAAATTTCTCAGTCTCCAAATCGACCACATCACTAAAAGACCTGACATTACTAAAATGCTATTGGTGGCAAAGGCCCTTGTCCTGATAAATATCACAGTTCCTTTACTCCAACAGAGATATAGTTGTCAAGTGAGAGAGTCAGGAAAAGCATCACGTGAAAATTAAAAGAGATGGGAAGGCAATTATTGTAAAACAAGAAAATCCAAGTGAACGCGATTGCTTTTTTCTCCTTCTGACTCACCGTAATTCTGCCCACTGTTCCTTCACCGATAACCCTGAGAGTGAAATGAATTTTCTTTCCTTGCTCTGTGCAGTGTGGGCCTTTCACTCCCCACACGTAAATGTGGGGTTTCAGGAAATACTTCTGCTGTTCTTGCGGGGAGAAAGACCAAAGTTGTGCCTGCAAAATGCCCACAATATGTTGTTGGTTAAATCCATGTACACTGGGCACTTTGAATCAGACACCAAATAGTTTGGAACAAACTTCAGTTTATTATGTTCACTAAGATAAATATATCATGGGATTGCAGACTTGCAGAAAAATAAATAGTACTACCACTTTCCAAGCGACCTCAGCCAATCACTAGAATCTCAATTCTCTTGGCAAGTTGTGGTGACAAGCTTTAAATCTTTATGACTGCTACTGGCAATTTGTTGTGCCATGACCAATGTTATTGTGAATAAGAACTCAAAAAAGGAAGGATGATCTTCCAAGTAATTGATTCTAACCTCGAAAAAACATTGAGCTGCTGGAGGATCTCAGTGGGTCAGAACCATAGGCGAGGGTCTTTTCTGCTAGATCATGGGATGAGTGGGGAAGCCCCTTAGATGTAGGAGCTTGGAGTAACCCCATCGGGACACATGAGTGGAAAAAGTAAAATTGTAAACTTAATGGTCATCACTACAACGTACATGATTGAAATGCAAGCACTAATCAGAAACTAAGACATGTTTCAAAAAATTGTACTGCTTTCCTACATATACATAATAAATATAATAATATAATGTACATAATAATATACATAATAAATAAAGTTAATTCTGGGGGGGAAAGGAGTCAGCAGAATCCATGGATAGAAATGGTCAGTCAATGTGTGGGCCAGGACCCTTTATTGAAACTCATATTGACTCTAACCCGTCTAATCTCTTGTCCTGCAATACATAAAAGTTCTGAAGAAACTCAGCAGGCAACACAGCATCCATAGGAAACAAGGGTAACCAACACTTTGGGCCTGAGCCCTTGGTCAAGGTGTGCGTGACCGGGTGATTTTCTCCAGCACTTTTGTGCCTTGCGCTGCAACCGTAGCATCTGCAGACTCTCCAGCTTAATTGCTGTCTTGTCCCACTGACTGATTTCTGATCTCAAAATGGTCTTTGCTATTGTGCTTTGCAATGTGGCCATTTCATTGCTTCCAACTGCAAACTATCTCTGAATGAAAAATAATAAAAAACTTTAATTAATATGCATGTGGAGTAGTCTACAGTACAAGCAAAAAGACAGGGGAACTGTTAGACACATCAGCGACACTCCAGTGAAGAACAAAACCACTGAAATGATCAGCACATTTTCCAACATGGCAGCAATCAACATTAAAGTTATTGAAACATTTCCATTTCTGGAGGAGCTCAGCAGATCATGCAGGATCCAATGAATGCAATGGGACCTTAGAGAAACAGGAAAGTCTGCAGATGCTGTGATGGAAGGAAAAACAAGGAAATACTGGAGGAACTTGCAGCATCCATAGAAGGTAAAGATATGTCACGGATGTTTCGGGCCTAAACCCTCCTTAAACATATGAGTAAAAAGCGGGCTGGGGAGAAGGAAAGTGCAGACCAAGAGGGGCTAATTGGACATGGAGAGGAGGAGAGGAGAGGTGAGAACGGATCAGGGGAGAGCTGGTGGAAAGGAGACAGGGAAAAATGGAAAGAGAAACAGAGCCAGAAGAAAGGAGAACTCGGGCTGGGGGTGGGGCTAATGGAAACCAGAGAGGTCAGTGTTAATGCCATCCAGTGGGTGGGTGGGTGGGTGGGTGCTGAAAGGGTACACAAGATGTTGTTCCTCCAATTTGTGAGCCTGAGTCCTTGGAAAACCCAAAAACATTCGTAGACTGAAGAGTTCAATGTCATTCTTCCTTGATGCTTGTGAACAAATTCTGCATTTGCAATGGGGACCAATAAAACCATTATCTTGCTTCATCTGATTACCAGCATGGTAAAAGACCAATGGTTACCCTAAAAGCAAACATTTATTTTCTTTTAATTTTTAAAGATTTTTTCTTTTTCTTTGGCTTGGCTTCGCGGACGAAGATTTATGGAGGGGGTAAAAAGTCCACGTCAGCTGCAGACTCGTTTGTGGCTGACAAGTCCGATGCGGGACAGGCAGACACGATTGCAGCGGTTGCAGGGGAAAATTTGTTGGTTGGGGATGGGTGTTGGGTTTTTCCTCCTTTGCCTTTTGTCAGTGAGGTAGGCTCTGCGGTCTTCTTCAAAGGAGGTTGCTGCCCGCCAAACTGTGAGGCGCCAAGATGCACGGTTTGAGGCGATATCAGCCCACTAAGATACAGCATAAGCTATAACAGGCCCTTCCAGCTCATGAGCCTGTGCCACCCAAATGCACCAATTAACCTACAAACCCCACACATTTTGTGTCTGGGAAGAAACCGGGGCAAGCAGAGGAAACCCACGCGGAATATGGGGAGATCAGACTAACTCCTTACACACAACGCCAGATTTGAACCCTGGTCACTAGTGTTGCAATAGCATTTTGCTAAACTGTCACACTGATTCAAAACTTTTGAAAAGTTGGAAAATACACCGGAACAGGTAGATCTTTCATTCAACTGTTTTGACAGAAAACAATCGATCTGAAACCTTCACCCATTATCTTTCTCCAACATGAGAGAGTTCTGGTCACCCCATTATAGGAAGGATGGAGAAGGTGTAGAGGAGATCCTCCAGGATGTTGCCTGGATTGGAAAATGTCTTAATATGCAAGGTTAGAAGGATGAGAGGAGACTTAATAAAGGGTGGACGACCAGCGCCTATCTCCCAGGGCAGGAACAGCAAACATCAGAGGATATATGTACAAAGGGAAGGGAGGGAGGTTTAGGAGAGATATCAGGGGTAAGTTTTTTTTTTTTTTTTTTTTTTTTTACACAGAGTTGTGAGTGCCTGGAATGCCTTGCCAGGAGTGGTGGTGGAGACTGAAACCTTAAGGGTATTTAAGAGACTCTTTGACAAGCACATGGATGGAAGGAAAATAGAGGGTTATGAGGTAGGGAGGGTTTAGAATATTTTTTGGCACAACATCAAGGGCCGAAGGGCCTGTACTGTGTTGTAGTGTTCTATGATGAATCACCAATAGCGGTGTTAATGAGACCTGTCTGGATTTTAGACATCGTAACAATTTGCAGAGTGAGTTCAGATTCTAAGGACTGCAGATTTGGACCTGCATTTTTTGTTTTGATAGTCAATAATCAAGGAGTTCCAGTGTTCTGGATTGCATTTTGTATTACTCCTGAGAGGTGTCAGTACTCAGAGCAATGCCAGAAGTATAATGTGCATTAACTGCATTCCGCCAATTCTGTCTACCTGTATATCCCTTGGATCCTAAAAGTAAGGGCTTTTCCCTGTGAAGCGATAAAGGATGAGAAGTGAGCAGCTTTGATAGGCTGGACTACCAGAGGGCATCTGTATAAGGTGAGTGGAGGAACATTTAGGGAAGACGTCAGAGGTAAAAAAAAATTTTTTACACACAGAGTGGTGGGTGCCTGGAATGCATTGCTGGGGGTGGTGGTGGAGGTTGGAACAACAGGGACATTTAAAAGGCTCTTGGATAGGCACATGGATGCAAGAAAAATAGAGGGTTATAGGTGTGAGATAGGGAAGGATTCGATTGCTGCGGAGTAGCTTCACACAGATGTAATGTTTTAAAATTGCTAACAGGCTTTACCCCTCTTGTCTCCAACCTCCTTAAGTTCCATAACCCTCTAGGCCTCTGCATTCTTCCTATTTCTGAGCTCTTGGTCAATTTTAATCAGTTTTCCCTTGTTGGAAATGTTTTCAGCTGCCTGAACCCTGGCTGACTCGTGTGTAAGATACCTTCCATTAGAAAGGTAGCACATCTGCAAAGGAGGTTCATTCAATGAGTTTGATTGGATAAATTAGTTTACAGACACTGAAGAATCAATCTTAAGTTTTAAGAGATGACAAACTTTGTAAAAAAAAAAAAAAACAAGATTTTACAGGCATTCACCACACAACAGGAAACAAAAGTGTGAGACAGATTCTTGTTAATAATCAAGTCCAGCTCTTTGGATGACATAGTTCTTTGGAGAAAATGAACAAGCTCATGTCACCAGAAGGAAAAAAAAGCACTCAAAATATCAGTTCAACAGGAAAGTCTGCAAGCGCTGTGACTGTAGTTTAAGACACAAAAGTGCTGGAAGCACTATCCTTTGAGGCAAAGATGCATAACCAATGTTTCGGCCTGAGCCCTTTGTCAAAGTATCTTAAAATATTATGTTGGGACTGAATTCAAAGTGAATTCCCTCACATACAAAATGTGTAACATAATGAATTGTGACGTACCTTGCATCATTTAAATGACCCAAAGTCATTGCAGATACAATCATTGTTCCATTTTTACTGAAAGCCAAGCAATTGCTTTGAACCCTATTGATGTGCAATTCCTTGGCAATCAGGCTCCTCATTACACAATGACCCTAATCTTTTGAAATAGTACTCCAGGATCTATTTTAATTTACAATTTAGAGATACAACATGGGAGCAGGCCCTTCCATCCCTTGAGCATGCTCCACCCAAAGATATCCTTGTGGCCCATTAGGCTTCTAGTCCCGCACATCTTTGGAATGTGAGAATAAGCAAGGGTGGCACGGTTAGTGGCTCAGGTTCAAATAGACCGCTGTCTGTCAGGAGTTTGTACGTTCTCCACGTTTGCATGGGTTTTCACCAGGTGCTCCGGTTTCCTCCCATGTTCCAAAGACATATGGGGTTGGTAGTTTTATTGTTCACCTGGGTGCATTTGGATAGCTCATGGGCCAGAAGGGCCTGCTACTATGCTCTATCTCTAAAAGAAAGAAACCAGAGTCCCAGAGGAAACATGGGGAAAACATACAAATTTCTCACAGACAGCGCTGGATTTGAACCCATGTCGCTGGTGCTGTAATAGTGTTACGCTAACTGCTGCACTAAACATACTGCCCTTTAGTTAATCCCCTGCTCTGAAGGCAAATCGTTGATCTGACATGCTATCTTTGCTTCTCTCCCCTGAACGTGCTCTTTACCTGCTGACTATTTCCAGCATTGCCTTTTCTTTATTATGCGTGCCCCCTCCCTGAATGCCAGATGCACCATGGACAATTAGAAAACTACTAGGTCACAGAGGACCCACAACCTCAATGTGGTCTTTGAAATGACCATGTTTCAAGCAGTGTATGTGTAGACTCATTGAAGCTGCATTTACTCAACTCATTTTATTTGTTCAAACAGAAAAGAGATCTGGAACTCACCAAAGATTCATTGGCCTGGATGATCCCGAAGTTTGGCTTGACAGACAAAACCTTGAAACCAGCTGCTGATGTCTTCCACTGAAAATACAGTGGCATCCGTGTCATGTTCGTAATGAAGTAAGATCGCTTGGACAGGGTACCGATGCACGTCGGCTTAAAGTACAGATACCCGTTTCCATCCAGAGACACAAGTGGCTTTTCAACTGTGCAAAATAATCTGAGTTCCTAAGAATCCAAGAGTATGAGACAGGTAAGAGGGAGACAAACATAGCGGTCTGCACAACACGATTACAGCATGTGGTGCACACAATAATCACGTCGGCATGACGGCTTTAATGACCAAAATCCTGAGCATTACTGATACACGACTTCAGGTACAGGAGCAAGAGGGGGGCAAGTCCAGGCATACCCGCCTTAATTGGGAAATCCAGGGAGGAGCCAAGGGAGGGGTTAGGGAAGGGCTGAGAGGTTCGAACTGGCCAGTCCATACATCTACACAAATGCCTTTCACCACACAGTACGAGTGACCCAGGTTCTAATCCGGTGCTGTCTGTAAGGAGTATGTACCTTCTCCCTGTATCTGTGTGGGTTTCCTCCGGTTTCCTCCCATGTTCCAAAGACGTACGAGGTTAGTAGGTCACATGGGTGTGCTTAGACAGCGCGAACCAAACAATGGTTCTTTGTAACTTATAATGATTTTTAACCTCTGTAGCAGTTTAGGCTCTGTGTCAAAGTGTTATGCATTCAAGTCGTATAAACATATACAGTCAAAGCTTATAATTCATGGTTTGCAGGGAAGACAAATGTAAAAAGGTGACATGTATTATACAGATACATAAAGATTCAAAAGCAAGGCAAGGTACTGAACCAGCAGAGAACTACCGAACACTACAGCACAGAAACAGGCCCCTTTGGCCCTTCTTGTCTGTGCCGAATCATTTTTTTTCTCCTAGTCCCACTGACCTGGACCCAGTCCATAGCCCTCCATACCTCTGTCCAAATTCCTCTTAAATGTTAAAATTGAGCCTGCATTCACCACCTCAGCTGGTAGGTAGTTCCACACTGCCACTACTCTTTGTGTGGATAAAGTTCGCCCTCATGTTCCCCCTAAACATTTCCCCTTTCACCCTTAACCCATGTCCTCTGGTTTGTATCTCACCTACCCTCAGATGGAAAAACCTATCTACATTTACTCTGTCTACACCCCTCATAATTTTAAATATCTCGATCAAATCTCCCTTCATTCTTCTACACTCCAAGGAATAAAGTCCTAACCTATTTAACCTCTTTCCCTGTAACTCAGTTCCTGAAGTCCAGGCAACATGCTAGTAAATTTTCTCTGCACTCTTTCTATCTTTCCTGTAATTAGGTGACCAAAACTGCACATAATCCTCCAAATTTGGCCTCACCAATGTTGCAAGAATTCATCCTAGCAGAACAGAGTATGTCATGTTTTTGTTCTAATCGTGTGCTGGAGTTCACTGGATTGTAAACCCAGAGTAGGAGCAATAGATCCACAGTTAATGCTCAGTGCCAAGATGACAAGGAAGGCTCATTATATATTTTTTTAAACTAGCCATTGATCATTAAATAAAATCTGGGAGATGATACTATCACATAGTCATTTCCAACAATGTTTGGAAATCTGCAGAAAAGGGCAGGAAAACTAGATAAAAGCAAATGCTGGAGGAACTCGGCCAATCTCACGATGTCCATAGGAGGTAAAGATATATTACCGATATAATGGGAGGGGGAAGAGTGCAGACTAACAGGCAAAATGTGTTAATTGGATATGATAAGAGGACAGGCAAGAGGAAAGATGAGAATTGATTAAGGCTCTGTGAAAGGAGACAGAAGGGAAGGGGAGAGAGAGACAGAGACAAAGCTGGAGGACCGGAGTCATGGGGGCAGTGGTGGGGTGGGGGGGGGGGGGTGGCTAATAGAATCAGGAGAAGTGGATGTTAATGCCAGCCAGTTGGAGGGTGCCCAGACAGAAACTAGAGAAAATAATTCTATTTCAATTCCTCACCTATCCCACTGCTGCCATGAAAATCTCTGCCACACCTGACACCAGACAGGGTAGAGGAAATCAAAATGTTTTTTATTTATTTGGAAAGGTGAAAATATTTCAGTTATTCAACCATCCATATCAAAAACCTAGTAATGTGAGAGGTACACAACTAAGGTGAAAGAAAATCAGTAAAACTAAAAAAAACAAACTAAAAATGAAACGAACCATTAATTTTGATCTGAATGCAATCTGCTGGACGAACTCAGCAGGTCAAGCCCCATCAGTGAGAAAAAGACAATGTTGCAGGCAGAATCCTTCATCAGGACATCAATGAAATTTAGATCAACTGTAGTGTTTGGAAGAACAAGAGTTTAGTGACAAGAGCAGAGGGTTATGGGCGTGAGGTGGGGAAAAATAAATTGTTGTGGAGTAGGTTTACATAGGTCAGCACAGCATTTCAGGATGAAGGTCATGTACTGTGCTGTAATGTTCTAATAAAATCGCAGCAGTTCTCACTGGACGCTGCTAGACCTGCTGAGTTCTTTCATCATTTCTGTGTTTTTATGACATCACAGCTTTCTTTCATGCTTTACTCTGTAATGTTCATCATAAAGGACAAATTTTGGCAGTGACACCAGAGCTTTGAGAAAGAAGCCGGATTTGGCCACTTGACTCCTCATGTCTGTTCAGTGTTCGTGTCTGACCTTTTACCTCAGCACCACTTTAATGGCTAAAATTGTATCAATCTTGATATTGAATATACATGTCGATGGAGCCTCCATGATATTCTTCCAAAGATTCTCTCCTTTCTGGATGAAGACATTTTTTTCATCATCTCTACAGAATGGGGCTCACTTACTTTGAGATTGTTATCTCTGGTTTCAGACACCCAGGCATCCACCATCTCACACCTCAAGCACAATGAGATTGTTGAGCAAAACGCAATCTGCTGGACAAACTCAGTGGCTCAAGCAGCTTCGGTGAGAGAGAACGAATTGATGACATTTCAACAAGACCAGGTGGGTGATGGGGAGGTGGGGGCCGAAATCGTCTCATCACATGAATCAACTCTGTGAACCTTCTTGGTGTTCTCCTTAGAATATAGAAATCTACAGCACAGTACAGGCCTTTCAGCCCACAGTGCTATGCGGACATAACAACCTACTTTAACAACTGCTTAGAATTTCCTTACCGCATAGCCCTCCGTTTTTCTCAGTTCCATCTACAATCTAATTGTCCCATTGGATCCTGTTGTAGCTGTTGTCACCATGGCCAGCAGCACATTCCATACATCCACCACTCTGTGTGAAAAACCTACCTCTTACATCCCCCTGTACTTACTCCCAAGTACCTTAAAGCTGTGCCCCCTCATATTAGCCATTTCAGATAAGACCAACAAATGTGTGCCCACTACGCCGAAACTCTGTGACTCCTTACCTGATTGTATTTCTCCGAGGCGTTCAGATGCAATGGCAGTGTGTACTTGGTAAGGCCCTCATTCTGGGGAGATACTTTCAGTGTCAATATCTGATGGGCCTTCGGGAGAATAAAACCAATGTTTGGCTTAATTCTAATGATGGTTTCGTGTGGTGAACGCAGGGAAAACGTCAGGGGAGTATCGCCTGTATTTTTGAGCAGAAGCGTCCTATAGGCTGTCCCTTTCTCATACATGGCTGGCAACATCTGTAAGGGAAACATTTGACTGGATTAGAAATCACAAGCGCATCATCAAAGAACCCTGTTGATATCACTGCAGACATATGTAGCATCTTTACAAAACCAATTGGGATATGGTGACATAAACATTTCAATACAGGACTGCAAATCTTTGAATCCTGGAATGCCTTTCTATTCTAATTAAAGCAGACTCAAGAGGTGACTTAATAGAGGTCTGCCAAGCAGACTCGATGGACCAAATGGCCTACTTCTGCTCCTCGATCTTATGGTCTATAAAATTGTGAGGAGCTCAGATGGGGTGGACATCCAGCACGTTTTTCACAGGGCAACGGCAGCAAACACCATAGGACGTCTGTTTAAGGTGAGTGGAGGAAAGTTTAGGGGAAACATCAGAGGTAAGTTTTTCTGTACGCTGGGAGCAGTGGGGGGCTGGAATGCACGGCCATGGGTAGTGGTGGAGGCTGGTACAATACGGACATTCAAAAGACTCTTGGATAGGCACATGGATGTGAGAAAAATAAAGGGTTCCGGGGGTGAGGGAGCTGAGGGTTAGATTGTTGTGGAGTAGGCTTACATGGGAAGGCACGACATCGTGGACTGAAGCGCCTGTATTGATCCGTAATGTTCTGTATTGCAAGAGAGGGCAGGTGCATATGCTCCAGAAGTCTCTCTACATCCTTCAGCTTCCAACACTGTTCAATTTTACATCAGCAAACTCCAATATGTTTTGCTCAATGTAAGAATGGTCCCCTTGATTAAATCACTGGATGAAGCAGCAACTTTGATGAAAGGTTCCAACCTGCAACTTTGACAATTCTTTTCTCCCACTGATTCAATCTTCTGAGTTCTTCATCAAATTATTTTTTTTGCATCAGATTAAGGATTCAGTAATAGCAATGATGGTTGCCAACAGATGTCATGAGTGAACACTAAGCAAGAGAAAGGAGACTTGGTAGACAATATAGCCAGTGTTTAGTGCAGATCAATTCAGGAAGGACTTTTGAGAGAAGGCCCTGCAGAACCAGGACCAAATGACCCATAAAGAAACACAAAGTGCAGATACTTGAGGTCACACTAGCATTTTTAAGCAGAAAAACCTGGACAAACACACTCATACGATCCTGAGATTCTTAATTTTAGAGATAAAGCCTGGCAACAGTCCTTCCAGTTCACAAGCCTGTGCTACCCAAATACACCCACAAACCCCATGTGTTTTTTGGAGGGTGGGAAGAAACCAGAAGACCCAGAGGAAACCCACACAAGCCACGGGGAGAATGTATAAATTCCTTCCAGTCAGCGCTGGATTCGAACCCGGGTCACTGGTGCTGTACTTGCATGGTTGCTCAATGCTATAGTCAAAGTATATACTGTCAGAAGCATCTAAAAAAATAAGATGCTAAACTTCCCCTCTAGAATAATGGTAAAAGAATCCGTGAAAGATAAAAGCAGGCAAATTATCCTAATATTAGCTCTTATTGCGACAGATGCAAGAATGAGGACAGTTCACTAAGTCATATGTTCTGGTCTTGTTTGATCCTTGTTAAATACTGGGAAGAGGTCTTGCACAATTTATCAATAATTATTATTTATTATCCTTTAATAGCCTTGTTTGGAATGGTTGAACAGAAGGCAGTGAAATGTTTTTTTTTAAACTTTGTTACAGTTACTTCATTGTTATGCATCATTCTCTTTTTGTATGTATTTTTATGTAAGATCTAATAAAAATATTGAAAAAGAATTGGAAGAAGAGGCTGGTTAGGCTGGGACTTTTCTCCCTGCAGCATAGAAGGCTTTGGGGAGAACCTTATAGAGATTTATAAAACCAGAAGGGCCACAGTCTAAAACAACATCATAGCTTTAAGGTGAGACGAGTGATTTAAAAGGGACTGAAAAGATATGATAGTCCACACAGAGGGTGATAACTATGTGAGATGAGCTGCCAGAGGAAGTGGTAGACGTAGCTACAAATGGATAGGAAAGGTTTAGAGCAGTGGTTCTCAACCTTTTTCTTTCCATTCACATACCACTTTAAGTCATCCCTATGCTATCGGTGCTCTGTGATTAGTAAGGGATTGCTTAAGATGGTATTTGGGTGGAAAGAACGTTTGAAAACCACTGTTTTAATCTACCTAATTGACTCGTTATGTGCAGGGTTTCAGAACTCCAAAGGAAATGGGCCAATGACAATTTTTCTCAAGCAAAATATTTCAGTAACAATTGGGTCCAGAGCAGTGATTCTCAACCTTCCCTCCCCACCCGCCTCCCACCTTAAGCAATCCCTTACTAATCACAGAGCACCGATGGCAGAGGGATGACTTAAAGTGGCACACGAGTGGGAAGAAGAAAGTTGAGAACCACTGGTTTAGAGGCATATGGGCCTAAAGCAGGCAAATGAGACTAGCTTGGTTCGACGTTGGCCGGCATGGCAGCCCAAATTCAGCCAATTGACCTACAACCGCCAGTACATTTTTCGAATGGTGGGAGGAAGCTGGAGCACCTGGAGGAAACCTACGCAGACCTGGGGAGAATGCACAAACTCCTAAGAGACAGCGCTGGATTCGAAGCCTGGTCCTGATTGCTGGCACTGTAACAGTGTTGTACTAATCATGCCTCCTGATATATCTTGACTTCTTTAAAAAAAAATGGGTAGCACTTTAAGGTGTTTTCTTTGCTTTCAATCTTTTAATACACTTTTGAAGTTAAATCTATTCAAATAATTTTAAGATGAACTATCAGAGATATTTATGAAGAATTAAAAACCCTGCTGCAGTAATTTGCCCAGTTCCCCCGCATGTGGAGAGGGCAGCACAGTTGATGTTGTGGTTAGTGCAACGCCTTTAGAGCACCAGCAATCAGGACCAGGGTTCAAATTCCACGCTACCTGTGAGAAGTTTGTACGTCTGTGTGGGTTTTCCTTGGGGTTCTGGTTTCCTCCCACCACTCGAAATGTACTGGGAGGGTGTAGGTTAATCGGGCAGCATGGACTCATGGGCCAAAATGGCCTTTTACCATGCTGTATGTCAAAATTAAATTAAAATTAAATTCTGGTATGGCATTAGGGTTGGTGAATCGAGAGAACAGGATGGGGCCAGTAATTCTGGTGCAGATATATGAAGAATGAATGGGTAGGGCAGCAGACTGAGATGGTCAGTGGATATTTGCAGTAAAAAAATGTAAATGTGTTGACAAGTAATGTGAGAACTATGGAGACTTTTTGGACCATTCAATCTGCTCTATTCAGGGCCTTGGGCTCCCCCTGCTGGACAAGTAGGTCACTTCTACAGAAGCTCTCTTGAGAGCATCCTGACAGATACATCACAATGTGGTACAGTTAATGCAGAGAAATGGATGAGTTGCAGAGGGGAATAGGTGGAGTCTCCCTGCACCCCCCCACCCCCCATCCACTTGATCTGCCGGAATTGTTGTCTGAAGAGGGTGCGCAAAATCATTGAGGACCCCTTCCATCATACACACAGCATCTTTCAGTTGTTCCCATCAGGAGTGAACGACCAAAGGAACTGCTCACACGGACCATCTGAGACGATCGTCTTCCATCTGAGACACGAGCTGCGGTCATGTTGTTTGGTTGGAAGACTGATCTTTGCTGAAACAAATCTTTCACTTTAAAGACGGCAAACATAAAAGAGGTGGACAACAGAAGAGATTCAAAAACGTTTTAAAATCCAACATGAAGAAATGCAATATCGACATCAATAATTGGGAAAGCAATGCCGTGGACAAGAAATGCTGGCAAACCATCATCCGAGAAGGAACAGCAACTTTCAAAACCAACACCGTGCAGAAATAGAAGAAAAGAGAAATAAATGGAAAGAGGAGCAGCAAGAACCAAAGCCCGATCTGCTATCTGGAACAACCTGTCCTGAATGCGGGAGATCTTTCAAAGCCAAGATTGGACTCATAAACCACTTGAGAGCCGTAAATTGATCAACGGAACAAATTCCATCATCCTCGACCTCAAGGAACAGCCATGACAACAATTCATGAAACAATATTTCTTTATATGTATATACAGGGTATGAATACTTCTCCTGCATATGTAATGTTTGTCTGGTTGTGTGTTATGTCTGGTTGTGTGTTTGCATGTTTTGCACAGAGGACTGGAAAACATGTCAGTGGATGGTTCAGATGATAATATACTTGACTTGACAGATTGAGCTCAAAAAACTCTGGTTAGACCACACTTGGAATATTGTGTTTCATTCTGGTCACCTCATTACAGGAAGGATGTGGAAGATGTGGAGAGAGTGCAGAGGAGATTTACCAGGATGTTGCCTTGATTGGAAAACGTGACTTATGAGGCAAGGTTAGCAGAGCTGGGACTTTTCTCTTTGGAGTGAAGAATGATGAGAGGTGATTTAATAGAGGTCCATAGATTATGCCAAACTGCATGAGTTTTTCAAGCTTTGTTGGGACCAAGGAAAACTACCTCAGGACCTTCGTGATGCCACCATCATCACCCTGTACAAAAACAAAGGTGAGAAATCAGATTGCTCAAACTACAGGGGAATCACGCTGCTCTCCATTGCAGGCAAAATCTTCGCTAGGATTCTACTAAATAGAATAATACCTAGTGTCACCGAGAATATTCTCCCAGAATCACAGTGCGGCTTTCGCGCAAACAGAGGAACTACTGACATGGTCTTTGCCCTCAGACAGCTCCAAGAAAAGTGCAGAGAACAAAACAAAGGACTCTACATCACCTTTGTTGACCTCACCAAAGCCTTCGACACCGTGAGCAGGAAAGGGCTTTGGCAAATACTAGAGCGCATCGGATGTCCCCCAAAGTTCCTCAACATGATTATCCAACGAAAACCAACAAGGTCGGGTCAGATACAGCAATGAGCTCTCTGAACCCTTCTCCATTAACAATGGTGTGAAGCAAGGCTGTGTTCTCGCACCAACCCTCTTTTCAATCTTCTTCAGCATGATGCTGAACCAAGCCATGAAAGACCCCAACAATGAAGACACTGTTTACATCCGGTACCGCACGGATGGCAGTCTCTTCAATCTGAGGCGCCTGCAAGCTCACACCAAGACACAAGAGAAACTTGTCCGTGAACTACTCTTTGCAGACGATGCCGCTTTAGTTGCCCATTCAGAGCCAGCTCTTCAGCGCTTGACGTCCTGCTTTGCGGAAACTGCCAAAGTGTTTGGCCTGGAAGTCAGCCTGAAGAAAACTGAGGTCCTCCATCAGCCAGCTCCCCACCATGACTACCAGCCCCCCCACATCTCCATCGGGCACACAAAACTCAAAACGGTCAACCAGTTTACCTATCTCGGCTGCAACATATCATCAGATGCAAGGATCGACAATGAGATAGACAACAGACTCGCCAAGGCAAATTGCGCCTTTGGAAGACTACACAAAAGTCTGGAAAAACAACCAACTGAAAAACCTCACAAAGATAAGCGTATACAGAGCCGTTGTCATACCCACACTCCTGTTCGGCTCCGAATCATGGGTCCTCTACCGGCATCACCTACGGCTCCTAGAACGCTTCCACCAGCGTTGTCTCCGCTCCATCCTCAACATCCATTGGAGCGCTTTCATCCCTAACGTCGAAGTACTCGAGATGGCAGAGGTCGACAGCATCGAGTCCACGCTGCTGAAGATCCAGCTGCGCTGGGTGGGTCACGTCTCCAGAATGGAGGACCATCGCCTTCCCAAGATCGTGTTATATGCCGAGCTCTCCACTGGCCACCGTGACAGAGGTGCACCAAAGAAAAGGTACAAGGACTGCCTAAAGAAATCTCTTGGTGCCTGCCACATTGACCACCGCCAGTGGGCTGATCTCGCCTCAAACCGTGCATCTTGGCGTCTCACAGTTTGGCGGGCAGCAACCTCCTTTGAAGAAGACCGCAGAGCCCACCTCACTGACAAAAGACAAAGGAGGAAAAACCCAACACCCAACCCCAACCAACCATTTTTCCCCTGCAGCCGCTGCAACCGTGTCTGCCTGTCCCGCATGGACTTGTCAGCCACAAACGAGCCTGCAGCTGACGTGGACTTTTACCCCCTCCATAAATCTTCGTCCGCGAAGCCAAGCCAAAGAAAAGAATAGATTATGAGAGACATAGCTAGGCTTAACAGCCAGCACCATTTTTTTTCCTGGGGCAAGACTAGTAAATGCCTGAGGACATCTGTACAAGGTGAGGGCAATAAAGTTTAGGGATGACATCAGGGGTAAGAGTTTTTACACAGACAGTTGTGGATGTCTGGAATGCATTGCCAGAGTTGGTGTTGAAGTCTTTTACATGGGGACATTCAAAAGGCACAGACACGTGGATGAAAGAAAAATAGAGGGTTATGGGTGTGAGGTAGGGAAGGGTTATTTTGTTGATTTTGGTTGGCACGGTTAGCGCAATGCCGTTACAGCGCCAGCGACCGGTGTTCGAATGCGGCACTGTCTGTAAGGAATTTGTACATTCTCTCCGTGTCTGTGTGGGTTTCTTCCCACTGTTCAAAAATGTACCAGGGTTGTAGGTCAATTGGGTGTAATTGGGCTGCACGGTCTCTGGGCCAAAAGGGCCTGTTACTGTGCTGCATGTCTAAATTTAATTTAAAATTTATTTAGGTCGGCACAACATCATGGGCCGAAGGGCCTGTAATGTTCTCGGTTCAGTTCTCGGGCAGGATTAACTTGGAATCATATGGCCCATAAAGAGTGCTCAACTTATGTCTGCAATGCACACTTATCTTTCTAGATATTACGCTGCAGAGCAGAGTAAATACACATCTGGACTGACAAAGTGGTTCAATTTCTAGATTAATAATCTGGAGTTCAAATCCCAGCAAGGCAGCCGGGGAAGTTTAAACTCAATTCATTAAGTATTCTGAAATGAAAAAACTATAAAAGGTGGGTATTACTAATGGTGTGAAACACGAAAGTCTGCAGGTGCTGTTATGGCAGTGAAAACACACAGAAAAGCTGGAGGAACTCAGCCGGTCTTGCAGCATTCATTGGAAATAAAAATATATTAATGACTTTTTGGGCCAAAACCCTTGTTCAAGCTATAAGCTATCAGACAAAAGACTGAAGAATGGGAGGGGGAGGAGCCCAGACCAATAAAAGGTGTGAATTGGATCTGATAAGAGGAGAGGTGAGAATTGATTTTGGCTCTGTGAAAGGGGACAGAGGGAAAAGGAGAGACAGACAGAGCAGGAAAGACAAGAGGGGGAAGAAGGTGGGGGGAGGGGGGTGGTGTTTAACGGAAACTGAAGAAGTCGATGTTAATGCCATCTAGTTGGAGGGTGCCCAGATGGAAGAGGAGGTGTGGTTGCACCAATTTGCAGCTGATGTCAGTGCATGAGGACCATAGACAGACATGTCGGCAAGGGAATGGGGCGGGGAATTAAAATGGGTGGCTACTGGGAGAGCCACGCTATTGTGGTAGGCAGATCTAAGGTGCTGAACAAAGTGATCTTCCAGATTCCAGTCTCTCCGATGTAGACAGAAACACAATGGGAGCACCAGATGCAGTAGGTGACCCCGCAGATTCACAAGTGAAGCGTTGCCACACTTAGGAGGTGCTTGGGGTAAACCCTGCTGCTGGAGGACCTCAGAAGCGCGAGTGCCATCAATGGGAAATAAAGAATTCTCAACGTTTCAGGTTGGGACCCTTCATCAAGATTTCATGATATTGACTCCAATTCTGATGAAATGGTCCAACCCGAAACATTGACCGTTCCATTTCTTCCATTGATGCTGTTCAACCTACTGAGTTCATCCAAGCAGAGTGCTGCTGTTCATCCACAGTTTATTAAATTAGCCATTGTTTTATCAACCTTCTGAAAGTCTTCATTTTTCAATGGAATATCACTTTGTTAAGAATAGTGATATATTTGTTAAATGTTATCTGCGATTTTACCTGTTTTACCAGTCACATTTAGCCAATAGTTTGGAACGACACTGATTTTACACTACATACAAATAAATAAGAAATTCACTCACTTGCTTCCTTCAGCACACCAGAAGTCGACTTTCCTTTATTATTCACTCAACACAACATTGCATTCTTCAACACCCCAAACACCACCAGCTAAACTCCTCTGACCTTTTCATTGGCTCACTGCCACATGGGTGATCCTGACACTCTCACTCTCCTCCTCCTCCAGGATACATCACCTGTGTACTGATGCTTAACACATCCACACATGCGCGCTATTACCCCCGTGCATCACATCGCTTACGTCATCGGCAGGCACAACTCCCGATGAAGGTACGAATCCACAAACATTCATATCTTGGTAATTGGCTTTTACTATTGGTACAGTTTCCTACTGTAAACATTGCATATATAATTTGATCATATTAATTATGAATTAAGCAAAAAAAAACTGCAGATGCTGGAAATATAAAAACAGAAAATCTTCGAAATTCTCAGCAGGTCAAACAGTATCTGTGGAGAGAGAAATACAGAGTTGCTGTGAGAGGAAAGAGTGAGCAGGATGGAACAATATTCTCTGAAGTTGAGAAGAATGAGAGAAGATCTCATTGAACTGTGCAATTCATTAGAGACAAGTTAGATGTAGCGAGGATGTTTCATCTCATTGAAGAGTCTAGGACCTGAAGCATTGTTTGACATTGCTTCTCTCTGTCCAACAGCAAATACCATAGACAATGCAAGTCCATGCAAACATAACATGATGGAAATGCTCAGGATATCAGACAGCACCTATTGCTAAATAAACAAGGGTTAAATGGCGGAGCTGCCAAAGCTGCTGTAACGGCAGGGCAGAGATACAGTGCTATTTCGAAGGGTTCAACCAAACGGTCTAAATGATGGTGGCTCCATAAAGGCTTTAAATGGCCATTTAAAGGGCTGAAGGTGTTTGTAAGTAAAATCCTGCAACTATTGGAGGTCCATACCCTAGATGGCAGAGCCTATGCCTAGCAGCGGCCACAAGGGGTTGCAGAATCTGGGGAGCAACAGACTTGCGCAGGCCATCAGAAGCGGGAAGAACACCTCCTGTTGAGGAGGAGGCGACCCAACAGGACGGCGACCATGGTAGCGGACCGGCAAGGGTCTCAGCGACTGAGGGGTCCATATAGGCTGCAGGCGAATGACAGTAAGGGGGACCCGCTCAGGCCCCATGCTGCTGGACAATAGTTCATAGAAACCAGGAAGCCGGGGTTCGAGTGGGTGCTGAGAACAAGAAGGGACCCCTTCTCGATCTTGTCGGAGGTTTGGTTCTAGAGCTCAGGCGGCTGATGGATTGAACAGGAGTCTGTACGGATGCAGAGACTGTGGGAGTGCTGGTGGGAGAGCAACTCTGAAGGGACTCTCTTGCTTCTCTTTCTCTCTTACTGTACGGGATGCCTGGCAATGCTAATTGTGGCTCTTTGCTTTATGACAGACAGAGGAAATTTGGTGTAATATTACATGTTCTGTACTATTACATGACAATAAAGGAATTTTGAATCTTAATCCTTGAAATCATTGATATTCCTGCACAATCAAAACCTAATGCCAGACTCTATGTGGGTTGGCAGTGGATGGGTATTTACTGGAAGCCTTCCCATTGCAACAGGCACTTTACTATGCATGTCCATCACCATTATTTTTCTTCTGCAGCCACCTCATTGAAATCTTTAGCTTGGTCCCCTGGAGCTGAATATCCATGGGACTTTTGTAAAATGATCATTCACTTACAAAGAAAAAAAAATATCGCCACACCAGGACGTGCCAAAATACTTTGCACCCAAAGACTTATTTTTGGATGTTGGAGAGGCGAGAGCCAATTTGAGAAAAGTAAACTCCCAAAATCAACAGTGTGATTATAACGCAGTGATTGATGCAGGCTGAGGAATAAACATTGGCGCAGAGGATTAGGGAAAAACTTGCCTGCTGTTCTATTAATAGTGGCATGGAAGCCAATACATTCTTCTGAGAGGAGGAGAACAAGAAGGTTTGGGTTTAAGGTGCAGGTGGGACATTTAAGAAGGTCTGAGGAGAAACTGAGGTGGTCCATACCTGGAATGAGTTGGCAGAGAAATCTGTATAAGGGGCACAGCTCCGACCATCAATATGGATGGGAACGACTTTGGAAGAAATGGACTAAATGTAGGGAAATAGGACTAGCCCAGAGTGTCCACTTGATGAGCATGGACAAGTTGGGCCGAAGGGCCCATTCCATTCTGTATGATTCTATGAGAGGCATAGCCACAGTTTAATGGCTCATCCGAAAGGTCGCGCCTCTGATCATTCACTTCTGATTTTGTGTGGCATGAATCCAAACTTTCTGTCTCAGAGGCCAGAGGATTGGAAGAACAGGTGGAGAAAAAGCATGGTGCTTCAGAAGGAGCAAGAGTAACCTGGAAGGAGGAACGGCAGAACGTGAAAGCAATTAACAAGGCGTTCATACGTGTGAGCTTTATCAACAGCGGCACCATGCGCAAAAGTAAGGAAGATATACTGAGAGCTTAGAAAACACTGATCTGGCCTCATGGGGTGTTGTGTTCAATTCTGATTGTTACATTAAATGATGGATGTCCAAGTATTAGAAATTGTCCAGAAAAACAAACTTACAAGAATCCAAGGAGGAAGGACCCCAGTTACAAGGCGAGGCTAAGTCTGTTTTCTTTAGAGAAGGCTGAGGGGAGATTTAATACCAATCTATAAAATGGTGAGGGGTCTGGAGAAAATGGTGGCGATCTCCTTTAATGGAAGGTTCAACAATCAAAGGTCACGGATGTAAAATGGAAGGGATTTCAGAATGCCATGAAGAAAGGCCTTTGTATTTACACAAGAGTGTGGCTGGAATCTGGAATGGCCTGCCTGCAGATGTGGTGGAAACATGTTCCATTGTGGTCTTGAAGGTGTAGTTATAAATACACAATGAGAGACTAGAAAGAGAGGGCTAAACTGGGTGGAACTGGTGAGTCATTCTGGTAGCAAGGCAGCATGGAAATGATTGGCTGAATGGCCACTATTCCATTAAGTAAGTATTCTGTGCTGCAGTAGAACCACAGCAGATGCCATGTGCTATAATGAAAAAGATTTTATGTTATGAAGTGTGGAGCAAGCCAATTTATAGTTCGTAAGCGAGTGAAATGGTAGGTGTTTATATTGGAACACAATTCTGTGTGTTCACTTCACATTGGAACAGTCTGAATTAGCTAAGGAAACTTTTCACGGGATCTTGGGTTTCTTATTTATTTTGGGGCAAACATCTCTCCACACATCTCTCTGCGAAGTGCCAACTTCCTCAGAACATTCGTTCCTGCAGGAAAACTGGAGAAAAGCCCACATGAAATTATCAGCTTTGTACTCACCACTTTAGGAGAGTCGAGGGCAAAATTGGGAATGAAGTGCTCGTGGCCTGGCTGGAACGTGCTTGCTTGCACGTGCACTGTGAGGAACCAGGGAGGGCATTGGATGGCGCCCTTTACCAGACGATGGTCGCGCATGACCTGCAAATGACACCCACAATTTGAAGATTTGAAGGTCAGTTCACTTATTTGCCGTGATAGGGTTTTGCCAAGAGAGAAATTTATCCTTAATCACTCCATTCAAATGCCCAAGGCAGGAGAGGCTTCATTTTGTGTTTTAATACAAAGGAATATTGGATGCCAAGTACAAGTTCAAGTTTATTATCATCAGATCGTAGGTAGACAACCTGACAAGGCAGCTTCTCTCCAGGCAATGGTGCAAGCACAAAAACACATAATACACTGTACATATATAGTCTAAATAAATATTTGGGATGATTTTCATGGTTGTAATATGAACCTCATCAACCTCAGCCTGCGGGAAGAAGCTATTCCCCGTCCTCCTTGATGGTAGTGCTGGATGGGAGCATTGTCTAAATAGGGTTCAAGGAATTACAGAACTCTCCCTTGCTCTATGAGACCCCAGTGATCCTCGGCTACTTTAATGATCCTCTATATAGACTTCTGGTCTGATGCATTGCAGCTACACAATGATCTAGCCGGACAGAACACTCTCAAATGTGTTCCTGGAAAAGGTTGTCAAGTTGGGGGCCAGTCGCCTTGCCCTTCTCACCCTCTTTAGGAAGTGCAGGCCCTGATGCTGTTGTGAGCCCAGGATAGGTTGATCTTATCTGCCTGCCAAGGAACTTTGTGATCTCCACTCTCTCCTGGGTGAAACCATTACTGTAACTTGCACATAGCTGAAATGACCAAGAACAAATTTCTACCCATTTCTGTTCCATTGAGGATAGACGTTGGCTGCATTCGACAACAACTGCATACACGTCACTAAAACATGATGTCTTGACTTTAGAGGTGACATGGTTAGTGTAGTGGTTAGCTCAAAGCTATCAAAGCACAAGCAACCTGGATTTGAATCCTGCACAGTCTGTAAGGGATTTGTACATTCTCTCCGTTGTCTGTGTGGGTTTTCCCCAAGCGCTCCAGTTTCCTCCCACTCTTCAAAACTGACTGGGTAATTGGGCGGCACAAGTTAATGGGCTGAAAGGGCCTGTTACTGTGCTGCATGTCAATTTTTCTTTTAAAAAGTAGTTTCAATTGTTCAACATTTTGTTTGTCCTCAGCAGCCCAGCCATGTTCATCATGTAGCTTCAAAACTCTTTGTAGCAAATTAAATGTCTTTGAGTGGTGCTTATCATTCCACCATGGGATCCCACAAGGTACAACGTGAGAATGGTGAGAAATTAAAACAAAAAAATGGTGGAAATATTCAGAAGGGGCTCCATCAGTGGAGGCAGAATCAGCGCTAGCATTTTGGGTCAATGGCCTTCATCAGAATCATCAGGTATTTGTAGAGGAATAAATATTGTCCTGGACACTTGGCTGAAGACGCTGCTCTTCACCCACCCAACCTAAGGGCTGTGTGCTCAGCCCGCTCCTGTTTATCCTACTGACCCATGACTATATAGCCAGATCCAGCTCCAACGGAGTCATCAAGTTTGCAGATGGCACAACAGTCGTCAGCCTCATCAGCAACAAGGATGAGCTGCACTGCAGAGAAGAGGTGGAAAATCTCGCAGGACTTCCAATTGTCTACTCATGGGATAACAGCAGCAATCTAACACTCCTACCTGCTTTACAGTTTTTCTATCTATCTTTTATTTTACAACTAAATTGCTCCATATTACTTGCCTTTCTGACTTCCAATTATAATCACAATGAAATGGCTACAAGAAGCAAATTTGGGAAGAAAGAGCCTGAACATGGAGGCACTCAATCAGCACATATGATAACCAGTGATCTTAAAGAAGACTTGCAACAGATTAACACTAAACTTGACCAAGAAAATCTCATGAAATTGTGCAAAAGTAACAATCTGAGTCTCAACATGGACAAGATGAAGGAAATAATCATGGACTTCAGGGGGACCAAGAAGAACAACCGACCACTACACATCAACAACTCTGTAGTGGCGAGAGTGGAGACCACTCAGTTCCTTGGAGTTCACTTAACTAGTGACTTATTGTGGACACACATCTCCTCACTTGTCAAGAAGGCAGAACAGAAATTGCACTTCCTGAGAAAACTGAAGCCACTATCATGTCAACCTTCTATAGGAACTCTATCAAAAGCACCCTGGCTGCCTGCATCACAGTGTGGTTCGGTTGCTGCAGAGAAATGGATTGAAGGTCAATCCACAGGACATTAAGAGTGGCAGAGAGGATCACTGAAGTCTCCCTCCAACTCCATCGACATGATCTATCGGAATTTTTGTCTGAGGAGATGTGCAAAATTATTGAGGACCCCTTCTACTTCGCACACAGCATCTTTCAGCTGCTCCAATCGGGAAAAAGATACAGGAAGGTCAGAGCTAGTACCACCAGGCTGAGGAACAGCTTCTTCCCACAGGCATTGAGAATGCTGGACAACCAAAGGAACTGCTCACACTAACCATCACATTTATGTACAAAACAATATTTATTTATTTGTATACATGAATACTTACCCTGCATATGTATTGCTTGTCTGTGTGTGTGTTATGTCTGGTTGTGTGCCTGCGAGTTTTGCACCACGGACCAGAGAACGCTGTTTTGTCAGATTGTACTTGTACAATCAGATGATAACAAACTTGACTTGACAACAGTGGTCAAAGTAGGCCTACTTGAACATTAATTAGAACTATGCACTGAGCCACAGTGGACATATTACCCCACCTGGAACAATTCCAAAGTTTCTAAATCTTATAATAAGCAAAAGGTGTTCAGCCGCATACTGATAAAATGTTGATATTTTCATATTCCTGAAATTTAATGCAGACGGAAATTGAATAAATTGAGTTAATGGCTTATCCTGGTAGTTCTGCATGCTTTTCAGCACTGGACAGAAATGTCAGCCTTGAACATTTTTCAAGACTCTCTGTCGTGAGAATTGAAACCCTAATCCATTACTCTGGGGCAAGATTTAGAACCATAGTCTGTACCAAACCATTATTCTGCCTGGTCCCATTGACCTGCACTAGACTATAGCTTTCCGTACAAATCTAGCCCACATTCACTACTTCATCTGGCAGCTCGATCCACACTCTGAGAGAACAAGTCCCCCCCCTTAAACATCTCACTTTTCACCCTTGACCTATCTTCTCTTTCTTGTCTCACCCAACCTCAATGGAAAAAGCCTACTTGGATTTTGGCACCATACCCCCTCATAATTTTAAATACCTGTATCAAATCTCCCCTCATTCTTCTGAGCTGTTTAACCTGTCCCTGTGAGTTAACATTATATGGGAGGTCTCTGCACTACTGACCTTGTAATAAGTAAAGCATTCTAATTCAGCTGCATACAACATGTTGAGCTTATTGGGGGAAAAATGGATCCGGAAAGCCATACTCTTCAAGGGGGGGATATCAATGGTCTGAGGCATCACTGTAAAAACGCTGCCTGGTTGGGTCACCCAAAGCACTGTGATCTTTCCTTTTGTGTGGTTCATCATGGAAAAGGGCAGAGGTACAACCCGATCGCGCTCCAGACAATTCCCGAAATCAAACTCTCTCTTGCTGGTGGACACATGAGGTGGAAACATGGTGAGACTGCTTTGAACGCCATCGTCAAAGTACTCATTGATCGTTGGGATGTTGGGAAATGAGGCAGGTGCTTCCAGACAATCCTGTAAAGAAACCCCAAAATTAAAACCATGATACAAAATAAAAACAAAGACATGATAAACAAAGCTCAACGCTGTTACAGCACCAGTGACCCGGGTTCAAATCCGGCGCTGTCTGTAAGGAGTTTGTACGTTCTTCTTGTGCCTGCGTAGGTTTCCTCTGGGCGCTCCAGTTTCCTCCCACCCTCCAAAACATACGGGATTGTAGATTAATTTAGGTGTAATTGGGCAGCATGAGTTTAAATGGCCAAAATCTGCTTCTACTGTGCTGTAAATAAAATGTTTTAATTTAAAAATTTAAAAAAATACGAACTGTGAGACTACTTGTTTTTGATGTGCAGTATTTTACTACAGGTATATAAACCATTAGTTTAACTGGATGAAACTCATTAACATTGTGCTCAGAAGAGTACATCAATGACTGGAAACTTTATCCAATAGTTAACTGCACAATCAAACCTCCAGGTTCAAGAATAATTTCTTTTCTACTGTTATGCAGGGAGTCCCTGGGTTATGAATGTCTGACTTATGGACGATTCATACTTATGAACAAATTGTGCCCCCAATTCACACATAAATGCCCCTTCTGGTATGCAAGAAATCAATGGAACAAGATTAAGTGTCAACTTTTAATCATGATCTATTTTTTTTCTATCTAAGCTGTTTAAGAATTTTTTTTTAAACAGTACTAAGGCAAACATTTGACTAACTGACACTAAATAAGATCCACATATATCTGTCCCGACTTATCTACAAATTCGACTTAAAGACAGATGTAGGAACGGATCTCATTCGTATTCCAGGGACTCCCTACGTTCTTGACTGGATCTCACACTGGCAAAAGCTGAGGCCCTTGAACTGCCTTTTATAACTATAGTTTTCTCTATCCCCTAAACTATTTGATAATTAACTGGCATGCACAACCCAGACTCTGCTGGAGAAACTCAATGGGAGAAAAAGAATAGTTGATGTTTCAGGTCAGAACTTTTCATTAAGATCACTTTGTAGGGAGTCACGTGATGGAGTAGTGGCCGGACGGTGAACTCCAGCCCTCTCCAGAAAAGTCAGAAAAAACAAAGGAAAACACAAAGGCACAGAAATAAAAGTTAAAGAAAAGTGAGTATAAAGGTGGAAAGAAGATGGCGACAAAAAAAGAAAAATCAAAGTCAACGGTAAGAAGAGAGGAAGAGAAGACAACGGAGGAAGAAGGAGAAGGCCTTACCTGTTCGAAGAGGCCCGCGGTGGAGAGAGAAACCCGCTCCCTCAGGTCGGTAGAAAGTGGACTACAAAAGTGGCTCATTGAGCCGAGTAAAAGTGCGCAACCGCGCATGTGCGACTCCTCGCGCATGCGCGGTGCGCATGAAAAAAAACACACCGACGGGAGGGGTGACCAGCTGGGGAGTCGATCTCCACAGCCGGCAACAACAGCTGCAGAACACCTGCAGCAAGAAGAGAACACAGAAGACAATGAAAACAAGAAAGAAGAGAAGAAAAGGGCAACAAAGAAACAACAGATGGCCAACCCAGAGGAAGAAGAAGAGGAAGAGGAAGAGCACAGTGAAATAGAAGAAGAAGGGAAAGGCAAGATAAAGGATATACTTTCTCTTGTTAGAGGATACATGGAGTCATTTAAAGAATGGCAAACACGGGAATTTAATGATTTAAGAAGAAGAATAAACAACACAGAAGAGAAAATGAATAAAATAGATATGACCTTAACAGAAATGGGAAAGAAAATGGACAAGATGGAAGAGCGGGAAGCAGCAGTAGAAATGGAGGTAGAGGACTTAAAAAAAGAAATTAGAGGAATCTAATAAAAAAGTTATAGAGACACAAGAACTGTTAGCTCAGAAAATAGATATAATGGAAAATTATAACAGAAGAAATAACATAAAGATAGTGGGCCTTAAGGAAGATGAAGAAGGCAAGAATATGAGAGAGTTTGTAAAGGATTGGATCCCTAGGATCCTAGGATGTCCAGAACTACAGCAAGAAATGGAAATAGAAAGGGCACATAGAGCATTGGCCTTTAAACCACAACCACAACAAAAACCAAGATCTATTTTAGTAAAATTCCTAAGATATACTACAAGAGAAAAGGTAATGGAGAAGACAATGGAAAAAGTAAGAGAGGGCAACAAGCCACTGGAGTACAAAGGGCAAAAAATCTTCATTTATCCAGATATAAGTTTTGAACTCCTAAAGAAGAGAAAGGAGTTCAATACAGCAAAGGCGATTTTATGGAAGAAAGGGTATAAATTTATACTAAAGCATCCAGCGGTATTGAAAATATTTATTCCAGGACAACAAAACAGACTATTCTCGGATCCAGAAGAAGCACGAGAATTTGCAGAACAATTACAAAATAGACTGAGGGATGAAGACGTGTAATGAGAGTAAAAATGACCACGATTTATATGTACGTGGGTAAAGAGGTATAAGTGTGTAGATGTATAATGTGCATACGTGAATGTATCCGTATTTAGAGGAAAATATAGATAGTATAGACAAGAATTAATAAGGGAAGGAAATGGAATAGAGGGAATAAGGAGGGAACTAAAAGGGTGACCTTTGTTACATATGAAAAGTGAAATCTTTTCTGGGGGGGGCTGGGTGGGGAGGAGTTGCGGTCACAGCAAAATCAGCTGACGCTTGCGAGTGAATTCGCCAACCCAAATGGAGAGGGGAGATGTGGTTGTCCGACAAGGGATAAAGGACAACTCAGGAGGGGAAGGGGAGATTGGGGCTAAAGAAGTTTTAAATAGGAGAATAAGGAAAATGTTTGATGTTTTAGGAATGTTGTCTTATAAAGGGTTTAAAATAAGAAAACAGAAATGGAAAAGGAGGAAAGGTAATGATGGAAAAACGGAAAGGGAAAATAAACAAAGTATAAAATGGCTACGTTGAACTATATGACTTTAAATATTAATGGAATACATAACCAAATTAAAAGGAAGAAACTGCTAAATTTACTGAAAAAAGAAAAAATTGATATACCATTTGTGCAAGAAACACACTTAACTGAATTGGAGCACAAGAAATTAAAGAAAGATTGGGTAGGACATGTAACAGCAGCATCGTATAATTCAAAAGCAAGAGGAGTGGCTATATTAATTAGTAAAAATGTGCCATTTAAAATAGAAGAGGAAATAATAGATCCAGCAGGGAGATATGTAATGATAAAATGTCAGATATATTCGGAGTTTTGGAATCTACTCAATGTATATTCACCTAACGAAGAAGATCAAAAGTTTATGCAAGATATCTTTTTGAAGGTAGCAAATACGCAAGGGAACATATTAATAGGAGGGGATTTCAACCTAAATTTGGATTCAAATATGGATAAAACTGGGAAAAAAATTAACAGAAAGAACAAAGTAACCAAATTTATAATTAAATCAATGGAAGAAATGCAACTTTTGGATTTCTGGAGGAAACAACACCCAAAAGAAAAGGAATATTCATATTACTCGGCTAGACATAAAACATACTCAAGAATAGACCTTTTTTTGTTATCAGCTAGTATGCAAGGTAGAGTAAGAAAAACAGAATATAAAGCTAGAATACTATCGGACCATTCACCCTTAATATTGACAGTAAAGCTAGAGGACATCCCTCCAAGAATGTATAGATGGAGATTAAACCCCATGTTACTTAAAAGGCAGGATTTTAGAGAATTTATTGAAAAACAATTAAAAATGTATTTTGAAGTAAATACGGAATCAGTGGAAGATAAGTTTATACTATGGGATGCAATGAAAGCATTCATTAGAGGGCAAATAATAAGTTATGTAACCAAGATGAAGAAGGACTATAATCAGGAAACAGAGCAGTTGGAAAGGGAAATAGTAAATATAGAAGATCACTTTGTTACACACTACTCCCTAAACTTTTATTTATTTGTCTATTTATTTGTTATTATTGCACTACCAAAGAGTTGGATCGTCTGGATAGCACATCATGCTGTGGAGAACAGGTCATTGGATATATTTAAGGCAGAGATTGATGAGTAACTGAATAGTCAGGCTATCAAAGGTTACGAGGAGAAGGCAGGAGAATATGGCTGAATTAGGGAATAGATCAGCTCAAGAAGGAACGGTGGAGTGAACTCGATGGGCCAAAAGGTCTGCTTTTGCTCCCATATCTTATGGTCTTACAGTCTAAAACAAGGCTTCTTACTGCATTTCAGCACATGTGACAATAAAACTATTCATTCATTCAGAATCATCGACTCACTGAAGCCCTTCCACTATCTACAGGCACTCTTCAGGAATGTGGTGGAATATTCTCCACTTGCCTGGATGAGTGGAGCTCTGACAATACTGTGAAAGTTCGTCACCATCCAGTTCAAGGTGGTCCAGCTCATTGCCACCCATCCAACTGCTTAATATTTACTCCCTTCAGAAGTACACCATAACCAGAAAAGGCATTGCAGCTAATTATGAACCCTTATTCAACAGTGACCACCAAACTGACAATATCTTTGGTCAAGATTAGCATAAAGGCACCATTGTTATATAAATAACATTACTCCAATTTTCCTCTAGATTACACACTATCTTCATTTGGAATATTTTTTTTTAAATTTTTAAAATATATTTACAACATGGTCAAAGCTAACACCAGCTATTGAAACTCGTGCTGCCAATTTCACCCAATTCTTGGCCAATCCTTTATTATTGCTTGTGTTACACTCTATAGGAGTCAATGGTTCGAAAATGCAGTACTCAAAATTAGGAATGTTACAACATATGAAATAGGAGCAGGAGCTGGGCATCTGTCCTATTGAACCTGCTCTACTATTTAATGATGATTGGCCATGGACTCAGCTCCATCCACCTGCCTTTTGAAACTTTCAGATGGACAGAGTAGGTGCAGAAAGGTTGTTTACCATGGTGGGAGAGTCTAGGACAAGAGGGCACAATTTCAGGATTGAAGGGCATCCGCTGAGAATAAAGATGCATATGAATTTCTTTAGCCAGAGGGTGGAAAAACCATGAATTTTTTTGGTTGTGGAGGCCGGATCATTGGGTGTATTTAAGGCAGAGATTGATAGGTTCTTGATTAGCCAGGGCATCAAAGGTTATGGGGAGAAGGCCAGGCAGTGGGGCTGAGTGGGAAAATGGTTCAGCTCAAGATCAAATGGTGGGTTTTTGCTCCAATGTCTTATGGTCTTTTTCTCAGAACTCTTAATTCTCCAACTCAGCAAAAATCAAACTCTGTCTTAACTTAGAGCCAGCCTCTATCCCTTCCTTGAGCAGAGAATTCCACAGATTCACAACTCTCTGGGGGAAGCAGTTCCTCCTCGTCTCTGTTTTGAATCTTGAGGTTATGTCACCTCATTCTAGACTCACCTACCAGTGGAAACAGCATTCCTGCCTCTATATTTTCTATCCCTTTCGTAATGTTATTCTTCTATAAGATCACCTTTTATTCTTCTGTTAAATGATTTTTTAAAAATCTTGATAGTAATAGTCATGGATTTTTTTTTGGCACCTTGCCCTGAAAACAGGATTGGCCCCTTCCTCCCGTTACCAGTTAGAATCTTCCCAGGTGAAGAGATAGGAGAGAGAAGCTGTTACCTCATTACCACCCAGCCCTATGGACTGGCAGCATTTCTCAGCAACCAACATGAGAGCCCCATCAGCATCAAGCTGCAGCTTGCCTTCCTGCTGCATGATGGTCAATATGTCCGGAGGGTAGAAGGTCAGTCCGCGCATCATGTTGGTGCGGTACTGCTCTAGGTGTTTTGGCGTGAGAATCGCTGGCATCAACTGGTCTGAGTGGCAAGTACCGATTAAATCCAGAAACAAAGGATCCTGTGACAAAGGCAGGAAAAGTTGGTTAATTAAAATGTTCACTCTTCCAAGCATTCATAGAAGTAGGTGCCATTCAGCCCTTTGAGCCCTTTGAGTCATGACTGATCAGATGACTTCAGCACCCTATTCCTGGGTTTCTCTCCCATCCCCCTTGATCCCTTCAGTCAATAAGACCACAACCAACTCCCTTTATGAATACATCTAACCAGCCTCAATAATTTTCTGTGGCAGGGAGTTCACAACTCTCTGAGTGAAAAGATTTCTTCTCATCTCCATTCTAAATGGCTTATCCCTTCTCTTTGGACTACCATGCCTTGTTCTGGACTTCCCCAACATTCTTCCTCCATCCCACCTGTTTAGTACTGTCAGAATTTTATGTTTTGATGAGATCTCCTCTCATTCTTCTACATTCCAATGAGTCTATCCAGCCTTTCTTCATCCTTCAGTCGTGCCATTTCAGAAATCAATCTGGCGAATTTAAATTTAAATTATGGAAACAGGCCCTTCTGGGCCACAAGCTTGTGCCCCCCCCTCCCCAAGTACAAATCTACAACCCCCAATCATTGTTGAAGGGTGAGAGGAAACCGGAGCACCCGGAGGAAACTCACGCAGACATGTGGGAATGTACAAACAGTGCTGGATTTGAACCCTAGTTGCTGGCGCTGCAATGGCATTGAACTAACCGTGTCACTATGCTGACCGTGTCACTACGCTGACCGTGCGGTCTTCACTGCACTCATTCAATAGCAGCTTTCACAGATTAGGGTCCAAAATTGGTCACAATACTCAAGCTGTGGCTTCAGTAAGGTCCCATACAACTGCAGTCAAACCTCTCTGCTTCTTTATTCGAAACTTCTTGCAATAGAGACCAACATGTCATTTGCTTTCTTCAATGCCTGCTCTACCTGTGTTTCAACCTTCACTGACTGAGGTGTGATGACACCCAGGTCTCTCTTTTTCCTAATTTGTTACTATTTGGATAATAATCTGCCCGTCTGTTGTTGCCACCAAAGTGGATAACCTCACATTTATCTACATTATTCAACATCTGCCGTGTAGTTGCATCCTTTCCTAATCTGTTGAAGTCTCCCTGCAGCCTCTTGGAATTTTATTTGAAGCTCATTCTGCCACTCAAAGTATCATCTGCATATCCCTTTGTCTAGATCATTAATATATAGCTGGAGTCCCAGCAACTGAACTTTGTGATACCCCATAGTAACTGTCTGCCAATCTGAAAAGGAGCCAGTTATTACCACTCTCTGATCCTGCCTACCAACCAGTTTTCCATCCATTTGATGGCCTCTAAAACCAGAGTCCATCATCATAAGACAGTCAACATTAAGGAATTCAGATGAATACTCTTCGCTCAATGTGTAATAAGAAGTGGAATACACTACCACCTGGTAAAACGAATAATGGATTTGAAATAAGGAGAAACTAGATAAGTTTATGATGAAAGAATAAAGGGTGAGATAAAATATGGTGGGAGAAGTCTCCTGGAAGACAAACCCATTTCTTAAAACTTATCCATTTGCTAGGTGTAAATGGCACTGGCAAAGCTGGCATTTATTGCCATCCCAAATTGGTCTCTGAACCTGTTAAATAATTTCAAAATCAATCAGACCAGAGTCACAAATGAGCTACTGTTGTAGTCATCTCTACTTTGGAGAGACTGGACGCAGACTGAGAGATCGCTTCATTCTGCACCTCAGCTCTGTCTGCTGCAGAAGCGTGGATCTCCCAGTGGCCGTCCATTTTAATTTCCCCTTGCTGACAAATCTGTCTGTGGTCCTCGTGCACTGCCAGACTGAGACCACCCGCAAAATGGAGGAACAACACCTCATTCTTTTTCTTTCTCTCTCTCTACCTCCCTCCCTCTCCCTACTTTCCTCTGCATCTGTTAGACATTTCCAAAAAGACAAGCATCTCAGTCCATTTTGCTATGCTTCATTTGCTTTGGAACATCACCAGATGGGAGAAGGTATTGAATAAATGGATTTGTACATTTTTTCTTTTATTTCTTCTGAGATTATTGTAATTATTTGATGAAGAACATTAAATTGAAACCATATTAACTGCAATTTCTCAGAAACTATCGATATGTTTCTGCTTCAGGTTCACGACCAACCAACAAACGGAAAAGTACTGATTTTATCAGTTGTCTGGTGACCTACCTGTTTCCATTTATTATTCCATGAAAAGATCTTTTAACAGTGTTTAACAACAAAACCCAATCAAAAACTAATTTAAGGACTTTTAATTGTGCACTTCCTGTATTGCACAGACACAAGAAGCTGATCATGAGAACATACATAAATGTAAACTTGTGTAAAGCTGATTAGAGCTCCAAATTGGAATAAGTAAGATCATTATCCATTAAATCAAAATAGAAAATCAAATATGAACTCCAAGATTCATATTACAAGAGATATCCAAAGTTGAAGAGTGGAACTCAATGATTCAAGATCATTTTATTGTCATGTAATAAAACAGAAACTGAGATATTACATGAAATATTACAGGCAAAGATTTGCTATCAGCAGAAATGACCAGGCTCCCCTTACAGCCAGAGAAAGAGAAGCAAGAGTCCCCGCCAGAGTCACTGAAAGTCCATGCCTTTGCCTCCAACGCTTGTGGGGCTACAAAGACCTTAGTCCAAACCATCAGCAACCCGAGCTCCAAGTGCACACCTCTGACATGATCAAGAAGCCTCCAGCACCTTCTGGCATCCCGGTTCTGATATCTGGTAACCCTTCAGCCTCTCGAGCCAGTCTCCAGCAGTCCACAGCTTGGTGCGAGTCCCTTGTCCGCAGTTGACGGCAGCCTGCAGGGTTTTCTCACCTCAAGTCACCAACAGCCCACTGCCTGTGTGTTCTTCAGCCTCAGAGCCCCTCACTGGTCAGCCCCTGTGGTCACCAGCCCCTCTGCTTCTCTTTCTCAAACAGGGGCTGATTTCTTGGGTTTTTTTTTCTGGTGCCCTGCACCAGTTCCCTCCTTCCCCGGAGACGGCAACTCCTTGTGGCCACTGCTGATCATGGGTGAGGTCATTTTGGGCCCAGACCCCCACGGTCGCTGAATTTTAAAATAAACTATTGTCAACTCCTTTAACAGGCCTTTTAAAGCCAACACAGAGCTGACAGCAGTCAGACTGGGCGGATGGAGCCTGTGGGGGAGTTCTCCGCTCTCTGCGGGTCCACACCTGCAGCAGCACGGTCAACACCAGGGTAATTGTTTTATCTTTAACAGATCATTAAACAAGGAAGTTGGCAGACACTGTGATTATAGTTAATACACCAAAGTGTTGGAGAAACGCTGTGGAACCTGCTGAGTTAGTTCAACATTTTTCTGTCTTAATCAACACCAAGAAGTATCTGCAGGAGATCAGGTGCGAGACCTGGCTTAACAGAAAAAGATGATCCATTAATAACAACTCCAGTAAATTATCCCCTCAGCCAGCACGACTTCCACGATGGCTAAAAGGTACTAGGATATTTTGAGGTTGTGAAAGGCACAGAATAAACAGAGGCCTTTTGGTTTCTTTTTGCTCTAAAGGTTGATATCATGGCCTCTGACTAGCTGATCCTAGAAATGTGGAAATTCACTGTCGAGGAGGCCTTCTGATCCTTCACATCAATGCTATAATTTCTTGATCTTTCACCTTTCCCGGTATCCATTCAAATATCACTGCCTGTCAAGAGAATTTGCTGAATGGCACTAAACAAGAAAGTCTGCAGATGCTGGGATTGAGTGCAATACACATATGGGCTGGAGAAACTCAGCAGGTCACACTGCATCCACAGGAAGTAAAGGGCAACCAACGTTTCGGGCCTGGGCCCTTCATCGGGTGTAAGCAAAAACAGGCAGGTGGGGGGGAAGGGAAGTGAAGAGGAAAGTGGAAGGGGCAGCAGGGGGAGCACAGGTACTGTAAGAGGTCACAGGTAGATACAGGTGGGAGAGCAGAAGAGAAAAAATGCTGAGAAGTGATAGGGAGAGAGGGTTGAGGATAGCTCTCAGGTAGGAGGAAGAGAAGAGGGTTGTTTCAGTCTACTTCTTTTTCGATTATAGCCCTGCAGCAACAGAGTTCACCTAACTCATCAAATTCAGTGAAGTTCAGCTTCGATCACCTCTTCAGACTCATGTCATAAATTGAATAAAAAATTATTCCCTCAAATTTCGGATCCTTCTACCAATAACTTACCGCTGCCCGCTAGTTATTGGCCTGTCTTGTGAGATAAGTGAGTGTATTCTTTGCACTCCATCTTGGGTTCCCATAACTTTATGACTGCAAATAAATATCCCGTAAATATGTCGATTCTCATTGCTGCAAAGAAAACACATGGCAAACCTTTCCTGACAATTCCTCAGCTCTGACACATTTCTCCAAGATTTCCTTTGTATCCTACTTACCTGTCAAAACTCATACAAGGCAGTGAGGACCCTGCAAAAGGTAGTGGACGCAGCCCAGGACATCACGGGTAAAGCCCTCCCCACTACTGAGGTCATCTACAGGGAACGCTGCCAACATAGAACAACAACAATCATCAAGGAACCACACTGCCCAGCATATGCTCTGTTCTCGCTGCCACAAGACTCGCATCACCAGGTTCAGGAACAGCTGCTCTCCCTCCACCGTCAGACTCCTCAACAATAAACTCAATCAGGGGCTCGTTTAAAGAGTCTTCCTTTTGCACTTGATTGTTTTTTTTCTCTGTATTGTACAGTGAGTTTGTTTACATTTCTTTATATGTTTACATGTATACATTGAGTATGGTTTTTTTGCCACAGGAAAACGAATCTCAAGGCCATATGTGATGTCATGCTCGTACTCTGACAACAAACCTGAAATCTGAATCTGTCGACAGTATCATAGCATTAGATTTCCTTCCTGAGAAGGAAGGTAGCGACTTTCATTCTAAATTGTCATACTGAGAGCTATCCGAGCATGCAATCTTTTAAAGTTGGGTTATTCCTGTACATCATCTACTATGTGCAAATTATAGGTCCAGTGTTTTAAGCCACTTTTCTACCCAAACTCTGCATCCTGACTATATCCTTTTATTACCTACAACAATGTTCAATACTATCCACAACTCCTCCAGCCTTCATATCATCCAAAAACTTACTGACCCATCCTTCCACTTCTTCGTCTTGGTCACTTATAAAAGAGCAAGGTTTCCAGAACTGATCCCTGCAGAACTACACTTGTGTCTGATCTTCAGGTAGAATACTTTCCATCCACTACTACTCTGTCCATTCTATATTTTTAATCCACACAGCCAAGGTTCCCTGGATCCCATGTCTCATGTCTTTCTGAATGAGTCTCCCATGGGGAACCTTGTCAAATGCCTTATTAAAATGCATATAGACCACATCTACCACCCTACCTTCATCAATTTCTTTTGTTATCTCCTCAAAAAACTCGATTAAGCTCATGAGGCATGGCCTTCCCTGAGAGGACTATACTTCCCTTATGCTCATAAATCCTGTCCTTCAGAATCCTCTCCAATAGTTTTCACACCATTGCCCCAAGATTCACTGGTCTATAATTCCCAGGATTTAAAACTTCTCCAATCCTCCGGCACCTCCCCTGTGGTCAAGGAGGACGCAAGTATCATTGCCATCTCCCCAGCTATTTCTTTCCTTCCTTCTCATAGCAACCTGGTGTATATCCCATCTGGTCCTAATGTTTGTAAGAAGATCCAGCACTTTCTCTTCCTTAATCTCAAAATGATCTAGCACACAGGCCTGTTCTATTCTGACCTACATTAACCAAGGTCCTTTTGGTTGGAGAATACTAAGCAAACTCCTCCGCCTCCAGGCACAAGCTGTCTCTTTTATCTATCAGAGGCCCTACCTTCAACCTCATCATCCTTCTGTTCTTCATGTATGCATAGAACACCTTGGGGTTCTTCTTAATCCTACTTGCCGAGGCCTTCTCATGTCCCCTTCACGTTCTCCTAAAGTTCCTTACTGGCTACCATATAATTCTCATGAGCCCTTCCTGTGATTTGCTTCCTAAATCTAATGTATACTTCCTCTTAACTAGCTGCCTGACCCGTTTGTAAATCACAGTTTCCTTTTCCTGTCACCTTTTCCCCGTCTCAGTGGGACAAACCTATCTAGAATCCCGTGCAAGAGGTCCCTAAACATCCTCCACATTACTTCTGTGCTTTTCCCATAGAACATCAGTTTCCATTTTACTTTCCCAAGTTCCTGCCTCATTCCATCATTATTAGCCCTTTTGCAATAAACACAGTGCCATTTTGTCTACTTCTATCCTTGTCCACAGCGATGCTAAACCTCAGGGAATTATGGCCATTATCACCAAAAGCTCCCCCACTGTGAAGTCTGTCACCTGACCTAGTTCAATGCCCAGTACTAGATCCAGTATGGCCCCTCCTCCAGATGGCTGTTCCACATACTACATCAGGAATCCTTCTTGGACACACCTGACAAATTCTGCCTTAACTGTCCATCTTGTAGTCAGGAGGTGCCAGTCAATATCTGGGAAGTTGAAGTCTCACATAACAACAAACCTGTAATTTTTGCACCATTCCAAAATCTGCCTGCTTATCTGTTCCTCAGTATCCCGTAAGCTATTTGGGGGCCTATAGATTACTCCCAGTGCAATGATTGCTCCCTTCCTATTTCTGATTTCCACCCATATCAATTCAGTAGACAATCTCTCTTCAGCATCCTCCTTTTCTGCAGCTGTGATATACTATCTCTGATCAGTAATGCTACTCTCGCTCCTCTCTGTTACCTCCCCTTCTTGCTCTCAGTAATCCTACTCTCGCTCCTCTCTGTTACCTCCCCTTCTTGCTCTCAGTAATCCTACTCTCGCTCCTCTCTGTTACCTCCCCTTCTTGCTCTCAGTAATCCTACTCTCGCTCCTCTCTGTTACCTCCCCTTCTTGCTCTCAGTAATCCTACTCTCGCTCCTCTCTGTTACCTCCCCTTCTTGCTCTCAGTAATCCTACTCTCGCTCCTCTCTGTTACCTCCCCTTTTATCTCTTTTAAAACATCTGAACCCCAGTACCTGCAATAGCCAATCCTGTCCCTAGGTCAGCCAAGTTTCTGTAAAAGCCACAACATCATAATACCACCTACTGATCCAGACTCAAGGTTCATCTCTTTTATTCCTAATACTCCCTGCATTGAAATGGGCACATTTTAAACCCTTCAAACTACTACATTTGTACTTCTTGCCCTGCCTGTCCTTTTTCTCACAAAACCCATGACACATTGCATCGTCACTTCCACCTTCTGCCCAACTCTCTGCCTTCACATTCTGGTTCCCACCCCCCTGCAAAACTAGTTTAAACTCTCCACAATAACTCTAGCAAACCTGTCCTTCAGGATATTGGTCCCTCTCCAGTTCAGGTCTAGCCGCCCTTTTTGTACAGGTCAGACATTCCCCAGTAGAGATCCCAATGATCCACAAATCAGAACCCCTGACCACTGCACCAACTCTTCAGCCACGCATTCAACTGCCACACTGAATCAAGGCTTACCCTCACTGGCTTGTGGTACAGGCAACAATCGTGAGATTATCACCCTTGAGATCCTGCTTCTCCACTTCCTTCCTAATCCTTATATTCAGTCCTCAGGACCTCATCCCCACTTTTATCTATGCGTTTGGTACAACGTGGACCACATCTGGCTGCTCACCCTCCCACGTGAGAATGCTTGTTGACTCGATCAGAGACATCCTTAACCTTGGCACCTGAGAGGCAACATGCCACCTGGGAGTTCTGATCTTGTACGCAGAACCTCCTATCTGTTTGCCGAACACTACAGTTCTCCTCTTTAAACATTACATGAATGTTTGCCCTTTGCAGCAAAACAGCGAATTTCGTGACTTGTTCATGGTAATAAATTCTAATTCTGATTCTTCTCCTTTCTCTTCTTGGCCAAAAGGCCAAGAGACCTGACCATGATGACTTGTCCCTGGTAGATCGTCACCTCTCAACTGTATCCAAAACTGTATTCAGGACACAACCAACTTAAATCATTGTCCAGATCCTTATCAAAGGCTGGCTATTTGCTGATCTTTTACCTTTCCTGTTTATAAATTGTGACCATCAGGCTGTGGTCTCGCCCAGAGAGAATTAGAAAATGGTGTTTTGAGATCCTCTGCTCTTTTCTCTCTAAATAGTCTTGGATACATTTCATCCACTTTTAATTCTTCCTTCTCTTTATCTTTATTTCAATTCCTCAGGGGATATGTTTAAGTTATTGGGTGAACAGCTAGAGTAATGATCCATTGGTTGGGAAATTTATGTTCAAATAATGTAGAATGTTAAGAAAAGCTTGTCTTGGTCATGATCTCCACAAGGCCCCCAGTTTCAGGTAAAATTCATCTGGTTCACCATTGCTCTTTAGGGAAAGAGGTCTGCCATCCTTTCTGGAGTACAAGAGCATTAAGACCTACCCATGACTCTTAACCACCCCTTCTGAGGAGTAGACAATAAATACTGAAGTTGCCAGCCAAATCCACTTTTCAAGGGAGAACTTTTTTTTAAAATTAGAATATCTGCACGCCTCTCTTCTTCATGGAGAGGGCACAGAATTGTCACCCCATAAACGGGACCCTTTTCTGATTCGGACCCCTCGTTATTATCACCTTGTGTCGATCAAGCTTTCCAATTGGAAATGACCGGTACTGCTTTACCTGGATATTTACTGTACCTGATGGTGGATGAGACAAGCTACTCTTCGGTAGTAGTTCATGGGGTGCGTGGGCCGGAATGTCACCTTCATCATCTGTGTTGACTCCCCTCCCAGGAAGCCACATGGTCGGTCGATGACAAACACACTTTGGCTGCAGTCAATTTCAAATTGGTAAAATGTTGGTACATCTGTCAAGTTGCTGATTTCCACGCTGTATGTCTGTACATCACCAAGGAACACACAACCAAAATTCAGCTTCAAGTCTGAGAGCGACACCACTGGTCCTGATACAAAAATAATAGAATAAGATATAGAACCATGGAACATAACAGCCAAACTATTATTCTGTCTAGTCCCGCTGACCTGTACCATTTCCCTCCAAACCCTTCCCATCCAGGTACATCCAAATGTTAATTAAATGTCAAAATTGAGTCTGCATCCACTACTTCAGCTGGCAGCTCATTCTAAACTCCCACTACTCTCTATACGTTTCCTTCTTATAATTTTTATCTCTCTTTATTTCCTTTCCTCCACCATTAACATGGTGTGTTAAGCCAAAGCATCACAGTTTTTACATTTCACCCCAGTACCAACCTAAGGGCAGGCAGATAATTGGAAAGAGTAAAGTGGTTTTAACAGCCTTGATTCAATGTGTGCCAATATTAACCATAACTTTTCTAAGGATCGGCCTCATAATTCAGGTTCTCCCAGGGCTCCTGGACCAATATTTGTTCATTTGTCCATCAACTTCCAAGACTAAATATTATCAATCAAACTTTGCATTCTGGACATCCATATTCAGGCATTGCAGCTAATGTATGCACTGGATATCACACAGCGGCACATCTAATCTTCTGCTCTGCAGCTCAACAGCACCAAGTGCCTGATTATACTAAGGTAAGGCACCAGATGGGCTTTGCACTGGCCTTGGGGATTTAGGATAGTCCTAGTGGGGGTATCGTCTGCAAAGAGTAGTTCACGGACAAGTTGCTCTTGTGTCTTTTTTTTTTTAATTTTTTATTTTTCACACCATAAATCATGATATACACTTTTTCTTTTTCACACATTTACAGTGACTTTTTCTCCCCCCCCACCTCCCTCCCCCCAAGCCACCCCCCCACCCTCTCATCCATTTTAGGTATACAATCTAGGTTGCATTAATTCAGTCAGACAATGTTGTCATTCAACAAAAATACACCAGAAATTCTACAGAGTCCATTCTTTTCTTTCTTTCTCCTTCCATCAACTTAGGTAATGTTTGTCCCCGGTAGGTTTTCGCTATTGTATTTAATGTAAGGCTCCCATACTTGTTCGAATATTTCAATATTATTTCTTAAACTATATGTTATTTTTTCTAATGGAATACATTTATTCATTTCTATATACCATTGTTGTATTTTCAAATTATCTTCCAATTTCCAGGTTGACATAATACATTTTTTTGCTACGGCTAGGGCTATCTTAACAAATCTTTTTTGTGCATCTTCCAAGTCAATTCCAAATTCTTTATTTTTTATGTTACTTAGGAGAAAGATCTCTGGATTCTTTGGTATATTGTTTTCTGTTATTTTATTTAATATCTGATTGAGATCATCCCAAAATTTTTCTACTCTCTCACATGTCCAGATTGCATGAATTGTTGTTCCCCTTTCTTTTTTACATCGAAAACATCTATCAGATACTGTTGGGTCCCATTTATTTAACTTTTGCGGTGTAATGTATAGTCTGTGTAACCAATTATATTGTATCATACGCAGCCTCGTATTTATTGTATTTCTCATCGTTCCAGAACATAATTTCTCCCATGTTTCCTTTTTTATCTTTATATTTAAATCTTGTTCCCATTTTTGTTTAGTTTTACCATTTGTTTCCTCATTCTCCTTTTCTTGCAGTTTAATATACATATTTGTTATAAATCTTTTGATTAACATTGTATCTGTAATCACATATTCAAGGTTACTTCCCTCTGGTAAACTCAAATTGCTTCCTAATTTATCTTTCAAGTAGGATCTCAGTTGGTAATATGCCAGCGCTGTATCTCCAGTTATATTGTACTTATCTCTCATTTGTTCAAAGGATAAGAATCTACTTCCTGAAAAACAATTTTCTATTCTTTTAATCCCTTTTTTTCCCCATTTTCTAAAGGAAAGGTTGTCTATTGTAAAAGGGAGTAGCTTATTTTGCGTCAATATTAGTTTTGGTAATTGATAATTTGTTTTATTTCTTTCTACATGAATCTTCTTCCATACATTGAGGAGATGGTGTAATACTGGAGAAGTTCTATGTTGTACCAATTTTTCGTCCCATTTATATAATATGTGTTCAGGTATCTTTTCCCCTATTTTATCTAATTCTAATCTCGTCCAGTCTGGTTTTTCCCTTGTTTGATAAAAATCTGATAGGTACCTTAATTGTGCGGCTCTATAATAATTTTTGAAGTTTGGCAATTGTAAGCCTCCTTGTTTATACCATTCTGTTAATTTATCTAGTGCTATCCTCGGTTTTCCCCCTCTCCATAAAAATTTCCTTATTATTTTCTTTAACTCTGAAGAATTTTTCTGTCAGTTGTATTGGCAATGCCTGAAATAAGTATAGTATCCTTGGAAAAATGTTCATTTTAATAGAGTTTATCCTTCCTATCAGTGTTAGTGGTAGCTCTTTCCAAATAATAAGACACCAGGAGAGGATGGACTCCCAATAGAATTCTACAAAACATTTAAAGATCTATTAATACCGCCCCTCCTGGATGTAATCAACCAGATTGATGAGACACAAAACTTACCAGATTCATGTAAAACAGCAATAATTACAGTGATACTAAAACAAGGGAAAGATCCACTCTCACCAGCGTCATATAGACCAATATCTTTGCTAAACACAGATTATAAGATAATAGCTAAACTATTAGCAAACAGATTAGCAGAACAGGTACTGAAAATGGTAAATTTAGACCAAACTGGATTTATCAAAAAAAGACGCACAACAGACAATATTTGTAAATTTATTAACTTAATTCATGCAGTAGAAGGAAATAAAGCACCTGCAGTAGCAGTTGCTTTAGACGCAGAGAAGGCCTTCGACAGAGTAGAATGGAATTACTTGTTCAAAGTATTGCAAAAATTCAGTTTACCGGAGAAGTATATTAATTGGATTAAAGCATTATATAAGGGACCGTTAGCGAAAGTGACAGTAAATGGACATGTATCAAAGCAATTTAACTTAAGCAGGTCAACGCGGCAGGGATGCCCACTATCACCATTATTGTTTGCGCTAGTTATAGAACCACTAGCAGAATCGATAAGAATAGATAATAATATAAAAGGAATAAAAATAAAAGACAGGGAATATAAAATCAGTCTATTTGCGGATGATGTGATAGTGTACTTAACAGAACCAGAACTATCAATAAAAGAACTATATAAGAAATTGAAGGAATATGGAGAAGTGTCGGGATACAAGATAAACGTAAATAAAAGTGAAACAATGCCTATGAATAACGCGGATTTCTCAAAATTTAAGAAGGAATCCCCATTCAGATGGCAAATGCAGGAAATAAGATACTTAGGTGTACAATCTTGGCTGCACCATTTCATCAGATGCAAGGATCGACAACGAGATAGACAACAGACTCGCCAAGGCAAATAGCGCCTTTGGAAGACTACACAAAAGAGTCTGGAAAAACAACCAACTGAAAAACCTCACAAAGATCACTGTATACAGAGCCATTGTCATACCCACACTCCTGTTCGGCTCCGAATCATGGGTCCTCTACCGGCATCCCCTACGGCTCCTAGAACGCTTCCACCAGCGTTGTCTCCGCTCCATCCTCAACATTCATTGGAGCGACTTCATCCCTAACATCAAAGTACTCGAGATGGCAGAGGCCGACAGCATCAAATCCACGCTGTTGAAGATCCAACTGCGCTGGGTAGGTCACGTCTCCAGAATGGAGGACCATCACCTTCCCAAGATCGTGTTATATGGTGAGCTCTCCACTGGCCATCGTGTCAGAGGTGCACCAAAGAAGAGGTACAAGGACTGCCTAAAGAAATCTCTTGGTGCCTGCCACTTTGACCACCGCCAGTGGGCTGATATCGCCTCAAACCGTGCATCTTGGCGCCTCACAGTTCGGCGGGCAGTCTTCCTTTGAAGAAGACCACAGAGCCCACCTCACTGGCAAAAGACAAAGGAGGAAAAACCCAACACCCAACCCCAACCAACAAATTTTCCCTTGCAACCGCTGCAACCGTGTCTGCCTGTCCCGCATCGGACTTGTCAGCCACAAACGAGCCTGCAGCTGACGTGGACATTTACCCCTCCATAAATCTTCGTCCGCGAAGCCAAGCCAAAGAAGAAAGAGTGGGGGTATAGAGCATGGCCCAATTCAATTTAGAGTTATAGGATGGATCATTACAGCACAGTACAGGCTTTTTGGCCCGCCATGTTGAACCGACCTATATATTCCGACCAAAAAAAAGTACTAAACCCTTCCTACCTCTAAACCTATTTTTCTTTCATCCATGTGCCTAAGTGTCTCTTAAATGTCCCTAATGTTTCAGTTCCATCACCTCCCCTGGCAAGGCATTACAGGTACCCACAACTCCCTGTCTAAAAAAAAATTATCCCTGACATTTCCCCTAAACTTTCCTCCATTCACTTTGTACAGATCTCCTCTGGTGTTTGCTACTCCCATCCTGGGAAAAAGGCACTGGTTGTCCACCTAGAACCATAGAACATGACAGCACAGAAAACAGGCCATTTGGCCTTTCTCGTCAGTGCTGAAACATCATTCTGCTAGTTCCACTGACCTGCATCCATTCCATAACCCTCCAGAACTATCCCATCCATGTATCTATCCAATTTATTCTTAAAACTGGAGTGAGCCCGCATTTACCACATCAGTTGGCAGCTCGTTCCACATTCTCACCACTCTCTGAGTGAAAAAGTTCCCCCTAAATCTTTCCCCTTCCACTCTAAAGCCATATCTTCTCATATTTATTTTTCCTAATCTAAGTGGAAAGAGCCTATTCCCATTTACTTTGTCTATACCTCTCATTATTTTGTAAACCTCTATCAAATCTCCCCTCATTCTTAAAGTCCTAAACTGTTTAATTTTTAATTTTTTCCCTGTAACTCAACTCCTGAAGACCCTGCAACATACCTCTCTGCACTCTTTCAATCCTACGATATTCTTCCTGTAGTTAAGCAATCGGAACTGCACACAATACTTCAAATTTGGCCTCACCAATGTCTTATCTAACCTCATCATAACATCCCAACTCCTGGACTCAATACTTTGATTTATGAAGGCCAAGATGCCAAAAACTTTCTTTCCAATCCTGTCTACCTGTGACGCCACTTTCAGGGAATTATGTATATGTATTCCCAGATCCCTTTATTCCTCCGCATTCCTCAGTGCCCTACCATTTACTGTGATTTCCTACCTTGGTTTGTCCTTCCAAAATGCAGCATCTCACACTTGTCTGCATTAAATTCCATCTGCCATTTTCTGGCCCATTTTTCCAGTTGGTCCAGATCCCTCTGAAAGCTTTGAAAGCCTTCCTCGCTGTCCACGACACCTCCAATCTTGGTGTCATCAGCACACTTGCTGATCTAATTTCCCACATTATCATCCAGATCATTAATATAGACAACAAACAACTGATCCCTGAGGCCCACCAAAAAAAAAATCACAGGCCTCCAGTCTGAGAAGGAATCATCCACTACCATTCTCAGTCTTCTCCAATTCAGCCAATTTTGAATCCAGTTTACAATCTCTCCATGGATACCTAATGTCTGAAATTTCAGAACTAACCTCCCATGTGGGACCTTGACAAAGCCCTTACTAAAGTTCTTGTAGACAACATCATCAACCTTTCCTTCATCTATTTGCTTAGTTACCTCATTGAAAAACTATAAGATTTGTTAAATACAATCTACCGCATTCAAAGCCATGCTGACTATCCTTAATCACCACTTGACTGTCCAAATACTTGTATATCCTATCTCCCAGAACACCCTACAATAATTTCCCTACTACTGATATCAGGCTCACTGGCCTGTAATTTTCTGGTCTACTTTTGGAGCCTTTTTTAAACAACAGAACAACATGAACTACCCTCCAATTCTCCAGCACCTCACCAGTGGTTAAGGATGTTTTAAATATTTCTGCCAGGGCCCTAGTCTTCACCAAGGTCCGAGGGAATATCATGTCAGGCCCAGGGAATTTAACTACCTTTATTCACTACAAGGCAGCAAGCACCTCCTCCTCTTTAATCTCTATTTGTTCCATGCCACTTCTGCTCGTTTCCCTTCCTTCCTTATACACCATGTCAATTTTCTGAGTAAATACTGATGCAAAAAAACTGTTTAAGATCTCCCCCATCTTATGAGGCTCCACAAATAGACGACCATTCTGATCCTCTAAAGGATCCATTTTCTCCTTTACTATTCTTTTACTCTTATCATATTGTAGAAACTCTTCAGGTTTACCTTCATATTATCAGCCAAAGCAACCTCGTGTCTTCTTTTTACCATCTTACTATTTTTCTTAATTATTTTCTTACATTTTTCTATACTGTTTTAGTACCTCATTTGCTCCTTGTTATCTAAATTTTATATTTTTTAAATTTAAGCATACAGCACGGTAACAAGCCAATTTGCCCTATGAGCCTGTGCCACTCAATTACATCTGATTAAACAACAGTCCTGATAAATTTCAAATGGTGGGAGGAAATTGGAGTCCCCAGGGAAATCCCACACAGAGAAGAACCAAATCCTTATAGACCGAAACCTAGTCCCGATCGCTGACACTGTTATAGCGTTGCGCTAACTGCTACGCCGACTGTGCTTCTCAGAATCTTGCAGACCTCTAAAACATCTCCTCTAATCCTTCTTCCCTCCAAAGAGAAAAGCCTCAGTCTGCTAACCTTGTCTCATGACTTATTTGGATTGCCGACCTTCATTTGCAGTGGCCATTTTTATTGCAGTGTAGAAATTGCAGGGGCCCTGGCAGAAATATTTAAAATGTCCTTAACCACTGGTGAGGTGCCGGAGGATTGGAGAGTAGTTCATGTTGTTCCGTTGTTTAAAAAAGGCTCCAAAAGTAGACCAGAAAATTACAGGCAAGATGATGGTAAGCATAAATGGTAAAAATAACAGTCAGTATTCTGAGAGAAAGCAGTTCATTGCTGTCAATTGTCTCCACTTGTGTTTTGTGGAAGATAATTTAATATTTCCACTGCCTTTTGTGTAAATGGGTTTAATTTGTACTGTCCAATCCCTACCCCACTCTCTATTTACACAATTATAACAGTTTAGTCATCAATATTAAATACAATCAGACCTTAACTATGCAACTAATAATTGTAGTTTTTTTTTGCATTGAATTGAACTGCTTACTGTCACGTGAACCAAAAAAAGCAAAGAGCTTTGTTTTGCCTGCTATCCACGCAAGTCAACTCATCCTTAAGTGCAGCAGGCTGTGCAAAATAAAACAAAGTGCAGTGTTACAGAGAAAGTATTCAGTTAAAGCAGTGCAAGCCCACCATCATTTTACCAATGAGATGTCCGTTCTATAGTTTGATATCAGTGGGTGAGAAACTATCTTTGATTCTTGTGGTGTGTGTTTTCAAACTTGTATATTCTGCTGAATGGGACGTGGTCTGACCAGGGTGGGATGGATTTTTTAATAAGTTGGCTGCTTTCCTGAGGCAGCAGGAAGTGTAGGCAATGTTGATGGATACTTCATCCCTGATACTATTCCTGCGAATCTGTATATACCTACTAAAACTCCACAGCACAGCCTCTTTGGCCCATAATCTTTTTAATTTTAATTTAGATATACAGCACGATAACAAGCTATTTCAGCCCAATTACACAAAATTAACCTACAACCCCCAGTATGTTTTTGAACGGTGGGAGGAAACCTGGAGACCCCAGGGAAAACCTATGCAGACATGGAGAGAAAGAATAAACTCCTTGCTGACAGTATGGAATTTGAACCCCCATCCCGATCGCTGGCGCTGTACCAGTATTTGTGCTAACCGATACACTAACCGTGACATCCCAATTGTTCTGTTAATCTAAAAGCCTACTTAAACTACTATCTCAAATTTCCTTCTTTCATAATGCTCAATTTTTCTCAGTTCCATTTACCTAAGATAGCCTCTCAAAAGATCCTACTACCTTTGCCATCAGCACATTCCATTCACCCACCACTCTCTATAAGAAAACCTACCTCTTACATCCTCCTATACTTATTCCCAAGTACATTAAAACTTTGTCCCCTCATGTTAGCCATTTCAGCCCAGGGAAAAGACCTCTGACCATCCACACGATCAATGCCTCTTGTACTAATCTTGTACACCTACGTCAGATCACCCGTCATCCTCCATGTCTCCAAGGGAAAAGACCAAGTTCACGCAACCTGTCCTCATAAGACATGCTTACCGATCCAGGTACCATCCTTGCAAATCTCCATAGCATCCACATCCTTCCTGTAGTGAGTTGACCAGAACTGGACACAATATTCTAAGTGGGGTCTTACCAAGGTCTTATATAGCTGTAATATAACCTCACGCCACTTCAACTTGATCCCATGGTTAATGAAGGCCAACGCACCATAAGCCTTCATAAAAGCACTATCAACCTGTTCAGCAAATTTGAGTGTCCTGTGGACATTGACCCTAGATCTCGCAGTTTGTCAAATGGATGCTCTTTTTACATGTGTTCTGCCTTGTCTTACTTTTCCCTTTTAATGTCATAGAGCTACACAGCATGGAACCGCTCTTTGGCTGACTTGTTCCCGCTAGCCTAGATGCCACTCTGAGCTAGTCACATCTTCTGAGCTAGACATTTGGCCCACATCCCTCCAAATCTTTGTGATCTACGTACCTGTCCAAATGTCTTTTAAACATCACAATTGCACCTTCCCTACAGCTTCCTCTGGCAGTTTGTTCTGTACACCCACCATGATCTGCGTGAAAAAAAGTCGCTCCTCCGCTCCCCTTCAAATCTTTTTCCTCTCACCTTAAACCTATGTCTTTTAGCTTTATAGTTGAACAAGAAAATTTGCAGATGCTGGTGTCAAGTGCAACACACAAGATGTACTCAAGAAACAGCAGGTCATGCAACATCCACAGGAAGTAAAGGGTAACCAACGTTTTATGCCCGAGCCCTGACCTGCTGAGTTTCTCCAGCATATTTGTCCTTCTAGCTTTAGACTCTTCTACCCTAGGTAAAAGAATGTGACCTTCCCCCTTATTGAATTCTTTCATGATTTCATGAACCTCCATGAGGCCACCCCTCCAGTCCCAGCCTAGCCATTTCAAACCCATCCGGTCCCAGTAACATCCTTGTGAATCATTTTTACAACCTTTCTGGCTTAATGATTGTTGTAAACTACTTGTACCTTTGCACGAGCCGGTCACCTTCAGCAGAGACCTGGAGATGTTGCCAGGCTGTTTTATGTGGAAGTAATTGACACTCAGCGCACCGACAGTCTGTGGCATGAACTTGAAGGGGATCTGGAGTTTGCTGCAGGCCAGGATCATACCCTCTCTCACCTCACATGTGAATTCGGATTGAACCATGGCTGCTTGCTGGAGATGCACCACACTGAACGAGGTATTAACCTGTCAAACACAAGGTAGAAATAGATTTTACATGCAGATTGCGGTGGCAGTATAGCAGGTTATGCTGGACCCTCTCAAAAACAACTGATGGACCAATATGCCTCCTTCCATGTTGTGAGAAAGGTAACAAAAATGGAGCAGAAGTAGGACATGTGACCCTCAAACAGCCCAATATTCCTGGGCAATTTGACTGAAGTTAAGGCCTTTGCTTCATTGTTTCCATGGCAACCAATGAATACTCATCTTTACTAATCTTGTTTATTTCCACTCCCTCATCCTGTTTGTAGCTCCACATTTCCTGACTCCTTCACCAACAAAAAAATGCTATTAATCTCAGCCTTGATTAAACTCAGTGAATGAACACCCCTAGTAATTAATGAACTGATGTGAGATGCAGTTAAAAGCTTTGTTTTGGGTGCTATCCAGGCAAGTCAACTCAGACAGCAGGTGGTGCATTATAACAAAGTCATAAATAGAGTAGGGAATGCAATACATAGAAGCCCTAGAGGAACTCAACAGGTCACAGCAAGTAAAAAGGTGTCACAGGCCAGGGGACCCAGAAACCCAGCACCAATAGATAGTCACCAAGACAAATGGTTACTTAAACACAAGTATCTTTAAACACAAAAACAGAATCACATTTTAACTTGGCACTATTGACTTAACTAACCTAACTTAACCCTCTTCTATTTCTAAGCACACGTGTATGTAATGTGTAAGTTCAGAAAAGTTCTTTGGTTCACAGTCCAATCTCACTTCTCATTCCTCCAAGTTCACTGTGCACAGAATTTAACATTGATAAAGTTCACCAGGCTTTGGTGCTTGAAAGATAAATGGTTACCAGTCAGGAAGGTTCTTGTTGGTTTTCAGAGAGAGATTTGTTGTTACAGGACATCCACAACTGATTTTCTTCCATCAGCCATTCCAGTGTCTTGCTGACAAAACTTGCCCCCTCAGGGTTCTCCAGATGATAACCTCTTTCTTTCAGGTCACCACAGAGATCCTTCTTGTTTCTCTTATTCCAAGTGAAACATTAGACAGCCAGTCCACTCCTCTTGCATGAACCACAAGGGCTTTGACCAGGCTGAACTAAGAACTCACAACCCGTCTTCCATATGGGGTTTTCTACAAGCTTGCCAGCTTGTCCTGTTCCAGTCCCAGCTGCTGCTGCTGACTGTAAAACTATAGAAGTGATTTCTCTGTGTGTGTGCTTGTCTCTCACTCTCTCTCTCTCTCTCTCTCTCTGAGAGAAAGTCTGTTTGACTCTCTCTGCTTGCAAATCCACATGACCCTCTTACAACAGCTCCGAACAATTTGTGGCTCCGACAAGATCTTTCCTCTGTTGCCCTTTTTGTAAACAACAATCCATTAGTGAAGTCTCTTGGACACTCTCCAAAGCTCTTGCAAAGGCTGTGGGACCGACATGTCTGGCTTGAGCAGAGCTCCAGTATTTCAAATAAGATCTGTTTTAAAGTGTTTGTATGTGACCTACTCTAACAAACCTTTCCCAATTTATCTCACAAAAACATATCTATATACTCTGTCGCAAAGAGAAACAATGTTTCAGGCCTGAGCCCTTCGTCAAGGTGTAAGCAAACAACAGGCAGGCACCAGAATAAAAAGATGAAGGGAGGAGAGAAGAAGAGGAAGGAAGGGGCAGGGGGAGGAGCACAGACCAATAGGTAAGAGGTCAGAGGTAGATACAAGTGGGAGGGTAGAAAAGAAAATTTGAGAAGTGATGGGGAGAGGGTAGCGCACTGAAAGGAGAGGGTGGGGAAGGGGGAGCTGGAAGGAAGGAGATAGAGGGATAGGGAAAGAGAGAGGCTCGAGGGGGAGGGGTTTAATGGGGTTTAACCAACATGTCTATACATAGTCTCAAGCACTGCCAAACTGAGACTACCCACAAATTAGAGGAACAGCGTCTACTATCGCGTCTAGGCACTGTCCAACCAGATGGCATTGACATCGACCTCCAGTTTCCATTAACTGCTCCTCCAAGTCCCTCTCTAACCTGAGGTTATACCATCCAGATTCACTAGCCAAAGCAAATGGACTCTCACAAGAATAACTACTTCCCTGTCCAAGAAACCTTCGCTGCAATTGGAATATATCCTTTCTTGCCCACCAAAATCAAAATCTCATCAAAATCCAGCACAATTCCACTCAGTCTTCCTTGTACGCCAACACGTTCACAATAAAGACTAATACACCTTTTGTTCTTTCAGCATTTCGGTGTGTTTTTACACATAAATTTCTCACCATTTCTAAAAACTGTTTTCCTTTCTTTCTTTTTCAATCTTTTTATTTAACATAGTATAGTAAACAATTCATGAGAATAGAATTCAGAATCAAATAGTACAATACGTAATACAACGTACAACTTTATAACATATTAAACAAATATTATCTCTTTCTCCTCAATTTTGAACATTCAAAAAAGAGAAAAAAATTATTAAAACCCCATCTTACCTACCAAAATGAAACAGCAACAACAACAAAAAAAAGGTGAGAGTTCACTAAAACAGATCTCAATACAAACTATTTATTTGGTCTTTGCCAATAGAAAACAGAAATCCAAAAGAGTCTGGCAGGTAAAGTGAAAGTACAAATTAACTCATATGAAAATAGTTTATAAAGAAATGCCAAGTCTCTTCAAACTTAATGGAGGAATCAAAAGTGCAACTTCTAATTTTTTTTAAACCTCAATATGACATAACATGCATTGCATCAAAATAAGTGAGTTTGGATTTTCCAATTTCAATAAAATGACTCTCCTGGCCAACAGTGTAGTAAAGGCTTCAACCCGATGTGCAGAAGTTGGAACTTGACCCAGCTCTCGAACTATAATTCCAAAAATAGCAGTCAATGGATTAGGTTTCAATCTAATACCCAGTGTAATTGACAAAGTCTTGAAAAGATCTGTCCAAAGCAGAGCAAGACCAAAACATATGCGTTAGTGTGGCCACTTGTGATTTTCATCTATCACACATAGGACTAACATTAGGAAAGATACAGGCCAATTTATCATTCGACATATGAACCCGATGTACCACTTTAAAGTGAATCAATGCGTGTCAGGCACGTAATGAAGAGGTATTAACCATTCCAAAAATCTCTTCCCAAATTTCCTCCGGGAGAAGTGACTGAAGTTCTCATTCCTGAGCTCTTCTAATTGAATGGAATTCCTCTCTCATGGAATGTTTTCCATTCTTCTTATACAAAATAATACAGTATAATCTTTTTTCATGTACACCTCTCATAATTACATTTTTAATATTATTTACAGCATGGTAGAAGCCAATTTCGCTATTTAAACCCGTACCACACATCTACACCCCAATTAACCTTCAACAGTTTTGGAAGATGGGAAGAAACTAGAGCACCCAGTGAAAACCCATGCAGACACGGGGAGAATGTACAAACTCCTTGCAGACAGCGCTGGATTCAAACCTGGGTCATTGGTGCTGGAATAGTACTGCACTAGCCTCTACGCTAGCCATGCTGCCATTTTTGTGTTCACTCATTTATCTTGTTGAAATCCCTTTGCAAATTTTCTGGGTATTCTTTGCGACCTACTTTTCCAATTAGCTTTGTATTGTCACCCAATACATGACTAGTAGAGCATGCTATTAACATTGGAGGCTGCTTTTGTGGGAAACATTCACTGAGCAAAATTACCATAGAACATTAGAACATAGAAACAGACCCCTTTGGCCCTTCTAGTCCGTGCCAAAACATTTTTTCCAGTCCCACTGACCTGAACCTCGTCCATAGCTCTCCATACTCCTCCCATCCATGTAATTTTCCACATTTATCTTAAATGTTAAAAAATGAGCCTGCATTCACCACTTCAGCTGGCAGTTCATTCCACACTCCCACCACTCTTTATATGAAGAAGTTCCCCCTAAACTTTTCCCCTTTCACTCTTTACCCATGTTCTCTGATTTGTATCTCACCTTCCCTCAGAGGAAAGATTTAATCTGTCTATCCCCCTAATAATTTTAAAAGCCTCTATCATATCTCACCTCATTCTTCTATGCTCCAGGAAATAAAGACCTAACTTGTTTAACCTTTCCCAAAAACTCAGTTCCTGAAATTCAGGTAACATCCTAATAAATCTTCTCTGCACTCTTTCAATCTTATTGACATTTTTCCTGTAATTCAGTGACCAAAACTGCACACAATATTTCATATTTGACCTCACTAATGTCCTATACAACTTTACCATAACATCCCAACTCCTGTACTCAATACTTTGATTTATGAAAGCCAATATGCCAAAAACTCTCTTTCAAACTCTATTGACCTGTGATGCCACTTTCAGGGAATTATGTCTCTGTATTCCCTGATCCCACTGATCCATTGCACTCCTCAGTGCCCGACCATTTACTGAACGTCCTTTCTTGGATTGTCCTACCAAAACGCAACTCCTCACATTTATTTGTATTAAATTCCATCTGCCGTTTTCAGCCCATTTTTTGCAGATCCCTCTACAATCTTTGAAAACCTTCTTCACTGACCACAACGCCTCCAATCTTAGTCTCATCTATAAACTTGCTGATCCAATTTACCACATTATCATCCAGATCATTGATATAGATGACAAACAACAATGATCCCAACACCGATCCCTGAGGCACAGGCCTCCAGTCTGAGAAGCAATTATCCACCACTATTCTCTGGCTTCTCCTGTCCAGTCATTGTCGAATCCAGTTCACTACTTCACTATGAATACCTAGTGCCTGAACCTTCCTGACTAACCTCCCATGTGGGACCTTGTCAAAGGTCTTTCTAAAATCCAAGTAGACAACATCCACAGCCTTTCCTTCGTCAACTTTCCTCCTCGAAAAACTCTATGAGATTGGTTAAACATGACCTACCACTCACAAAGCCATCTTGACTATCCCTAATCAGTCCATGGCTAACAAAATAATTGTAAATCCGATCTCTTAGAACACCTTCCATTAATTTACCTACTAATGATATCAGGCTCACTGTCCTACAATTCCCAGAGTTACTTTTGGAGTCTTTTTTAAACAAATGAACTACCCTCCAATCCTCTGCACCACATCTGTGGCTATAGACTTTTTAAATATTTCTGCCAGAGCCCCTGAAATTTCTATACTGCCCTCCCTCAAGTCCGAGAGAATATCTTGTCAGGCCATGGGGATTTATCCAACCTTATTTGCTTTAAGACAGCAAGCACTTCCTCCTCTTTAATCTGTATAGGTTCCTTGACCTCACTGCTTGTTTTCCTTACTTCCCTTGCCTTTTTCCTGAGTGAATACTGATGAAAACAAAAACATTTAATATCTCCCCCATCTCTTTTTGCTCCATACAAAGTGACCATTCTGATCTTCAAGGGGACTAATTTTGTCCCTGACTATCCTTTTACTCTTATTATACCCTACTAAAACTCTTAGGACTTTCCTTCGCATTGTCTGCCAAAGCAACCTCATGTCTTCTTTTAGCTTTTCCGATTTCTTTCTTGTGGTTGTTCTTACATTTTAAATACTCAAGTACTTCATTTGCTCCGCATTGCCCAGACCTGCTATACACCGCTCTCTTCTTTCGAACCAGATCCTCAATATCCATCAAAAACCAAAGTTTCACCTTTGAAGGTGCTCCAGTTACCTCGCACATCCTTGCCTGAAAACAATTGATCCCAATCAACACATTCTACATCCTTTCTCCAATTTAGAATCTCAACACAAGGCCCAGACCTATCCTCTGCATAATTAATGTAACTAATGGCATTATGATCACTGGACCCAAAATGTTCCCCCACACATACATCTGTCACCTGTCCTGCCTCATTCCCTAATAAGAGATCCAGTATTGCACTCTCTCTATTGGTGCCTCTATATATTGATTTTGAAAACTTTCCTGAACACATTAGACAAACTCCAAGCCATCCAGCCCTTTTACAGTAAGGGATTTCCAGTCAATATGAGGGAAATTAAAATCTCCTACTATCACAACCTTATATTTCCTGCAGATGTTTGCTAATTCTCTATAGATTTGCTCCTCCAATTCTCATTAACTATTGGGTAGTCTATAATACAATCCCATGAGTGTGGTCATACATTTTCTGTTTCCTCATCTCTACCCATATTGCCTCAGTAGATGACCCCTTTGATCTGTCCTGCCTGAGTACACCTGCGATATTTTTCCTGATGAGAAATGCCACCACTCCCCCCTTCATCCCCCCATTCTACCATGTCTAAATCAACAGAAGCCCAGAACATTGAGCTGCCAGTCCTGCCCCTTCTGCAACCAAGTTTCACTAAAGGCCATAATGTCATAAATCCACATCCCAATCCATGCTCTAAGCTCGTCTGCCTTTCCTACAACAGTCCTTGCATTGAAATATATCTACCACGTGCCACTCATTGACTTCTAAGGGTACATGAAATTTTCACATAATCTTTTCCCTCCTCCACTCCTCGATCTGCTCTGGCACTTTGGTTCCCATCTCCCTGCAAATCTAATTTAAATCCATTGGAGCAGCACTAGCAAACCCTCCAATTCACATGCAACCTGTCCTGTCAGAACAAATCCCACCTTCCCTGGAAAAGAGTCCAATAATTCAGAAACCTGAGGCCCTCCCTCCTGCACCATGTCCTGAGCCATGTGTTAAGCTGCATTATCCTCCTATTTCTAACCTCACTAGCACGTGGAATGGGTAGCAATCCTGGGATCACTACCCTGGAGGTCCTATCCTTCAATCTAGTGCCCATCTCTCTGAACTCTCCTTTAGGGCCTCCCACCCTTCCTACCCACGGCATTGGACCCTATACATCTGGCTGCTCACCCTCCATCCTGAGAATGCTATGAACTCGATCTGAGATATCTCAGACCCTGGCACCAGGAAGGCAACATTCCATCTGGGATACTCAATCTATTCCACTGAATCTCTTATCTGTGCCCCTAAGTATGGAATCTCCTATTACTAAAGCTCACTTTTTCTCTTCCTTTCCCTTCTTAGCCCACAGGACCAGACTCCATACTAGAGACCTGATCACAGTGTAGAATTACACTTTAAAAACAAATTTTGCCAAGCAGTTTTGCAAAACATTGCAGTAACTACCAGACGCCACTCAGTGGCACTGGCTGATTGCAAAGATTCCACTGTTCATGATAAGATTTATTTTTTTAATTCTTAATTTTTTAAACTGTAGAGATACAGCACAGTAGCAGGTCCTTCTGGCCCTTGAGCTCAAGCCACCCAAATACACCCACGTGACCACTTAACTTCTAACCCCGTACTTCTTTGGAATGTGAGAGGAAACTGGAGCACCCAGAGGAAACCTCTGTGGTCACGGCGAGAATGAACAAACTCCTTAAAGGCAGCCCTGGATATACCAGTTGCATTGAGGACATAATAACAAAGTCACCCCCCTGAAAGGAAGTGACCTGGATTTTGAGGGAATTGCACACAAAGAATGGTAAGGCAGGGATGAACGGAAGAGGACTGGTGTGGTGGCAAGCCACTGCAGTGGGCAATCTCAAAGGGATTGAGCAGCTGGCAGTTGCAGACTGGGGGCCATAAGAGCAGTGAGTGCATGTGAATTCAGAGAAAATGAATGAATGTAGTAACCAAGGAGGTGGACAAAAATAAGGAAGAGGCAAGGATTCAAGATTCTTTTATTGTCATGTCATAGTGCAGAACTTATAAAAAGGAGCTATGGATTTAAAAGGGAGCTGAGGACCAATGTTTTTCACATGGAACATGCGTGAAACAAACTGCCAGAGGAAGCTGTAGTTGCAGATACATTTGCGATGTTTAAAAGTCTCCTCTATGTTGGGCAAAGACTAGGAGATCACTTTGTTGAGCACCTTGGTTCTGTCTGCCTCAATACTATGGATTTCCCAGTGGTTCAGCCGGTCTTTTCAGCATCTATAGGAGACAAAGATGTATTGCCAACTTTTCAGGCCTGAGCCCTTATTCAAGGAATAAGCAGAATAAGCCAGAAGCAGGAAATCTCAAAATTCAATCAATGCTGGCTGGGAGAGGAATCCAGATCAATAAATTGGATATGATAAGAGACAAGGTAAGAATTTATCACGTTTGTGTGAAAGAAGATGGAATGAAGACAGAAATAGGGAAAGGCAACGGGGTGGAGGGGGGAAGAAGGGAAGGGAGGGGTTTAATTAAAGCTTGACAGGAGGTCAAAATAGGTGATACACGGTTGGGAAACAATAAAGATGGAGGCCGTACCAGCAGTGATGAGCTTAGAGATGGTGCCTCACCTTTGTCCCCCTTCACTCACCATGATGCTGAACTTTTCTTCCATCGGCTCCATCTGCATGCCTACTTCCACAACCACAATTCTCCACTATAGATCCCTTCTCCCACTTTAAACCTTCTTCCTCCTCCTGGACACCCTGTTCCCAGACTTCTACTGCCCTGGACTTCTATATTTCCAAATGCCGCCATGAAATCAACTCTATCAACTTCACTACTCCCCTCCCTCATTCCAATCTCACCCCCTTGGAAGGCCTGACCCTCCATTCTCTGCACCAATCTAAACCTCACCATCAAACCTGCAGACAAGGGTAACACTATTGTGGTCTGACGCACTGACCTCTAAATGGTCGAAGGCAGACAACTACTCTCAGACACCACCTCTTACTTACCTGTCCTAAAGGACTCCACCAAAACTCATCAAACCACTGTATCATACACCATCTCTGAACTCATCACTTCTGGTCGTATCCCTGACATAGTCTCCAACCTTATTGTTTCCCAACCCAGTACTTCCCATTTTATACCTCCTACCCAAGATCCACAAACCCAATTGACCTGGCAGACCCATCGTGTCCATGTGCTCCTGCCACACTGAATTGGTCTCCGCTTACCTTGACTATGTTTTGTCCCCAGTCCAGTCCCCCCAACCCGTATCTGGGATACTCCACATGCCCTCCATCACTTCAACAATTTCCAGTTCCCTGAACTCGATCACCTCATGTTTACCATCCACTTCAATTCCCCATACTGAAGGCCTCAAAGTCCTTTGTTTCATTCTGGACAATAGACCCAACCAGTCCCCCTCCACCACCACCCTCCTCCAGCTGGAAGAACCTGTCCTCACCCTCAATTATTTCTCCTTTGACTCATTCCACTTTCTCCAGGTTAAAAGGCTAGCCATGGGTACCTGCATGGGCTCCAGCTAAGCCTGCCTTTTTGTTGGCTACATGGAGCAATCCATGCTACAAGCCTACATAGGCAAGGCCCCTCAACTCTTCCCTATATCGATGACTACTTTGGTGCTGCCTCATGTACCCATGATGAGCTTGTTGACTTCATCCACTTTGCTACTAACTTCCACCCCAAGCTCAAATTCATTTGGTCCATCTCTAGCAACACTCTCTCTTCTCTGATCTCTCTGTCTCCATCTCAGGAGACAAACTCTTGACAGATATCTTCTATAAACCCACCAACTCCCACAGCCTCCTCGACTACACCTCTTCCCACCCTGTCCCCTGTAAGGATTAAATTCTATTCTCCAAATTCCTTCATCTCCATTGCATCTGCACCAAAGATGAGGACTTGTATGCCAGATCACCAGAGATGTCCTCCTTCTTCAGACAATGTGGCTTTTCCTCTACCACCATCAACTCAGCTCTCACTTGCATATCCTCCATTACCCACACATCTGCCTTGGTCCCATCCATTCCCATGCACAAGGACAGGATTTCTATTGTCCTCACCTACTACACTTCCAGCCTCTGCATCCAACACATCCTCCCCACCATTTCTGCCACCTATTATGTGATCCCACCACGAGACACATATTCCACTCTCCTTCCCTCTCCACCTTCCACAGGGTCCGCTCCCTCCGTGACTCTAGTCCACCCCTCCCTCCCCACCAATTTTCCCCTTGGCACCTACCCCTGCAACCACAGGAGATGCTCCACTTGTGCCCACATCTCTTCCCTCACCACCATTCGGGGCCCCAAACAGTCCTTTCAAGTGAAGCAACATTTCACTTGTGAATCTGCAGGGGTCATCTACTGCATCTGGTGTTCCTGTTGTGCTCTCCTCTACATCAGCTCTGTCCGCCACAGTAGCGTGGATCTCCCAGTGGCCACCCATTTCAGTTGTGTATCCCATTTCCTTTCTGATATGTCTGTCCATAGCCTCATGTACTACCAGAATGAGACCACCCATAAATTGGAGGAACAACTCCTCATCTTCCAACTGGTTACCCTCCAACTGGATGGCATTAATATTGACTTTTCTGGCTTTTGTTAAACGCCCCCTCCCCTTCTTCCTCTGACACCATTCCATCTCCTTTCGCACAAACATGATAAATGCTTACCTCGTCCTTTATCATATCCAATTAACACTTTTTCTTGGTCTGGATTCCTCCCCAGCCAGCATTCTTTAAATTCTGAGACTTTTTGTGATTTCTTGCTTCTGGCTTATTCAGCTTATTCCTTGAAGGAGGAGTCAGGCCCAAAATATCGACAATGTATCTTTGTCTCCTATAAATGCTGAAAAGATCGGATAACTACAGGGAGATTCATACCATTGTGGCGGACAGAGCCAAGGTGCTCAACAAAGTGATCTCTCAGTCTGCACCCAGTCTCTCCAATATAGAAGACACCTTTAAACTGCAAATGTACCCGCCACTATAGCTTCCACTGGCAGTTTGTTCCAGGCACACCATGCTCTGTGTGAAAAAAAATTGCTTCTCAGCTACCTTTTAAATCCTCAGATCCCTTTTAAAGAAGGGCTCAGGCCCGAAACATCAGCAATATATGGATATATGGATGCTGAAAAGATCGGCTGAGTTCCTCTAGCATTTTGGTGTGTTTTTAGGAAAATTGGATCAGTTTATGAATGGCGGGGTTGACCAGATAGGCTGAGTATCCAATTTCTGCTCCTATGCCTTATCTTTTCTTTGGCTTGGCTTCGCGGACGAAGATTTATGGAGGGGGTAAAAAGTCCACGTCAGTTGCAGGCTCGTTTGTGGCTGACAAGTCCGATGCGGGACAGGCAGACACGATTGCAGCGGTTGCAAGGGAAAATTGGTTGGTTGGGGTTGGGTGTTGGGTTTTTCCTCCTTTGCCTTTTGTCAGTGAGGTGGGCTCTGCGGTCTTCTTCAAAGGAGGTTGCTGCCCGCCAAACTGTGAGGCGCCAAGATGCACGGTTTGAGGCGTTATCAGCCCACTGGCGGTGGTCAATGTGGCAGGCACCAAGAGATTTCTTTAGGCAGTCCTTGTACCTTTTCTTTGGTGCACCTCTGTCACGGTGGCCAGTGGAGAGCTCGCCATATAACACGATCTTGGGAAGGCGATGGTCCTCCATTCTGGAGACGTGACCCATCCAGTGCAGCTGGATCTTCAGCAGCGTGGACTCGATGCTGTCAACCTCTGCCATCTCGAGTACTTCGACGTTAGGGGTGTAAGCGCTCCAATGGATGTTGAGGATGGAGCGGAGACAACGCTGGTGGAAGCGTTCTAGGAGCCGTAGGTGGTGCCGGTAGAGGACCCATGATTCGGAGCCGAACAGGAGTGTGGGTATGACAACGGCTCTGTATACGCTTATCTTAGTGAGGTTTTTCAGTTGGTTGTTTTTCCAGACTCTTTTGTGTAGTCTTCCAAAGGCGCTATTTGCCTTGGCGAGTCTGTTGTCTATCTCATTGTCGATCCTTGCATCTGATGAAATGGTGCAGCCGAGATAGGTAAACTGGTTGACCGTTTTGAGTTTTGTGTGCCCGATGGAGATGTGGGGGGGCTGGTAGTCATGGTGGGGAGCTGGCTGATGGAGGACCTCAGTTTTCTTCAGGCTGACTTCCAGGCCAAACATTTTGGCAGTTTTGGCAAAGCAGGACGTCAAGCGCTGAAGAGCTGGCTCTGAATGGGCAACTAAAGCGGCATCATCTGCAAAGAGTAGTTCACGGACAAGTTTCTCTTGTGTCTTGGTGTGAGCTTGCAGGCGCCTCAGATTGAAGAGACTGCCAGGGGACCCGTTCCCTGAAACCCTCTGGGATCAGTTGAAGACTACCATACTGCAATCCACTGAAGAGGTACTGGGCTTCTCCTCCAGGAAAAACAAGGACTGGTTTGACGAAAACAGCCAGGAAATCCAGGAGCTCCTGGCAAAGAAGCGAGCTGCCCACCAGGCTCACCTTACAAAGCCGTCCTGTCCAGAGAAGAAACAAGCCTTCCGTTGCGCATGCAGCCATCTTCAGCGCAAACTCCGGGAGATCCAAAATGAGTGGTGGACTAGCCTCGCCAAACGAACACAGCTCAGCGCGGACATTGGCGACTTCAGGGGTTTCTACGAGGCTCTAAAGGCTGTGTATGGCCCCTCACCCCAAGTCCAAAGCCCGCTGCGCAGCTCAGACGGCAAAGTCCTCCTCAGCGACAAGATCTCCATCCTCAACCGATGGTCAGAACACTTCCAATCTCTTTTCAGTGCCAACCGCTCAGTCCAAGATTCCGCCCTGCTCCAGCTCCCTCAACAGCCCCTAAGGCTAGAGCTGGATGAGGTTCCCACCCTGGATGAGACATATAAGGCAATCGAACAACTGAAAAGTGGCAAAGCAGCAGGTATGGATGGAATCCCCCCAGAAGTATGGAAGGCTGGCGGCAAAACTCTGCATGCCAAACTGCATGAGTTTTTCAAGCTTTGTTGGGACCAAGGTAAACTGCCTCAGGATCTTCGTGATGCCACCATCATCACCCTGTACAAAAACAAAGGCGAGAAATCAGACTGCTCAAACTACAGGGGAATCACGTTGCTCTCCATTGCAGGCAAAATCTTCGCTAGGATTCTACTAAATAGAATAATACCTAGTGTCGCCGAGAATATTCTCCCAGAATCACAGTGCGGCTTTCGCGCAAACAGAGGAACCACTGACATGGTCTTTGCCCTCAGACAGCTCCAAGAAAAGTGCAGAGAACAAAACAAAGGACTCTACATCACCTTTGTTGACCTCACCAAAGCCTTCGACACCGTGAGCAGGAAAGGGCTTTGGCAAATACTAGAGCGCATCGGATGTCCCCCAAAGTTCCTCAACATGATTATCCAACTGCACGAAAACCAACAAGGTCGGGTCAGATACAGCAATGAGCTCTCTGAACCCTTCTCCATTAACAATGGCGTGAAGCAAGGCTGTGTTCTCGCACCAACCCTCTTTTCAATCTTCTTCAGCATGATGCTGAACCAAGCCATGAAAGACCCCAACAATGAAGACGCTGTTTACATCCGGTACCGCTCCTATGCCTTATGGTCTTATGTTAATGGCCAAGAGTTCACTATGAAAAGACTGTTTAATGTAATTTATTTTGTGGATTGAAGTCCATGATCTTTTTATTTGAGAGGTTATTTTTAAAAATCACAGTTAATGATATATCAGATACTTTAAGTTTTTGAAAAAAGAATCAATCAAGAGATGAGTCACCGTTCAATCACCTTTGAACAAAACAAAATGGAAATTGATGCAAATAAATTCTGGATTAGTTTTATTATATTTTCATCAAAATCCTTTTTTTATTATGTGACTCCTTCTTCCCCTCTGCCATGGGATTTCTGAATGGACAATGAACCACAGACAGACCTTGCTTTTCTTTTGCACTAATTTATTTTTTTTTAATGTAATTTAAGGAGTTTTTGCACCTTTACTCCTGCTGCAAAACAACAGATTTCATGACACATTCATGATATAAATTCTGATTCTGATCCGGATTGTGACAAGTTTTTTTTTCTCCATTTCTGCCCATGTTTAATTCTTCCAGTCTTTATAACCAGATCAAGAGTTTAATTAACATCCCATAAAACAAGGGAACTAGGTGAGTTGCCAATTTGAGCATTTTGAAAGTTTTAAAGTAAAATATGGAAATTATACCTGACTGTAATTTATTTCGGACATGTTATTTTATTGTTAAAAATCACTTTTACAGGTACACCTTTAAAAGGATATTTTCCCAAGTGCCATTTTGCTCTACATACTTAAGGAATGATATTCCTAATTTAGAAGTGGCAGAGCAAAGATTGATTCCTGAGATGAAGGAGATTGAAGGAAATGCTTCATATGAACCATGGTTTAAAAAAAATTATGGGTAATCCCATGAAAACATTTAAAATTCTGGAAGTGACACAACTGTGTCTCCAGCTGGACTTTGGAACTAAAGGCCCAAGGAGTAAAACACAAAAGTCTGCCTATGCTGGGATTGCAGTCAAAACACAGAAGTGCTGGAAGAACTCAGTAGGTCTCATATCCATAGGAAATAGATTATATGCAATATTATCATATCCAATAGCTCCGTATCTCTCTCTTTTTCCTTTTCCCTCTGTCTTCTTTCAGAGCCAAAATTAATTCAATTTTTTTCTCTTATCATATCCAATGTCTCGTTTCCTCTACCTCTCTTCTTTCACAGACCCAGAATCAATTCTCACCTTTCCTCATATCATAGCCAATTAATGCCTTTTGTTTGTACATCTGTACTCCTCCCCCTCCCGTTCTTCCTCCTTTCTTTCTCCAGCTTTTAATTCAGACACCTGTTTTTAATCACTCAATCCTTGAAGAATGGCTCAGGCCCAATACATCAGCAATATTCTTTTACCTCCTATGGATTCTGCAAGACCAGCTATGTTCTTCCAGTATGTATGTGTTTTAACTAAAAGCTTAAGTCATGAGATGAGGAGACATTTTTGACAGAGAAACGTTTTGTAATTTGTGGTCCCCTGGGAACATAGGTGATTAGGTATAACTGAATCTTGATAATAATAAGGCTCTTGGGTAGGAATCTGGACAATACAGGGGATTAGCAGTGAATGCAATGCATAGTAGAGCAGATTTGATGGGTTGGATGATTTAATCCTGCTTCTCTTTCTTAGGTTGATAGATTTATCTGAAATCTGAGGGACAAATAGGAAGCAACAGGGCAAAGTTTTTCTTCTCAAGTTTTTACCCAATTGCTCTTTGAAAATTACTGACATATGCTTCCTCACCTTTTCAGGCAATGCAATCCAGATTGAAACATCTCATAGCATCAGAGTTTCAACTTGGTGTTTATGCCTGACTTGGGAGTGGCAGGTACTGGGGAACTTCATGCTGCTTTTAGCATTCATTGTACTTTTCCTGCAATTATTTGAGACTACCAAATGTGCACTCAATGTGGAATGCATTCCATTATCCATGGATGCCTCATCAGTGAGGAAATGACCAAAAGTTAGCCAATTCCTTGAACATTCATAATTCCTTCACACTGACAGCTGACTTCCTACCATCCAAGTTCTAAAATTCTTTCCTGAATATTTCCACTTTTTTTTCCCCTTGAAGGCATTGAATAAAATCTACATCTTTTACCATCTCCAAAAATGGCTCAAAGTTAAATTTTTATCCCGTGAATGTCTTGGGATATTTTACTTTCAGAGTTAACAATGAGCTGCTTGGTAAAACTTAGTGAGTTAATCACACAGGAGCCATGGGTAGAAATGGTCAATGTATTGGGCAGGGGCTTTCTATCGAGCCTAAAGGAAGAAGGGATACTTGATACTTACTTTGGTCTCAATAAAGAGTCCAGACCTAAAATGGTGACTGACCATTTCTCTCCATAGATGCTGATTTTCTCAGGCATCTAATTCTTTGTTCATGATTACAGCCTCTGCAGTTTTTAGTGTTACTTCACTTTTAGAGTTCTTCACTGCTTGAAATGAACATGCTACAATGGCAGCAATGAATAGTTTGAATAAAATATTCACTCTTTGCTAGCAAAGAGTCATCAAACCCGGACTTGGTGATGCTTACGATCGAGTAGTTGTGAATCTCCAGGTGCTTCTCAGCAATGCAGCCAACAGCAACATGCCCAAAATGTAGGCTGCTCTGCACATCCTCCTGTCCAGACATCTCGTTTCGTTGTCCTGGCACACTCATCAGGAGGTGGGGGAACTTGGCTATGGAATAGAAGAGGATGATCACAACAGCAATGTGTATAAATAACTTCCAGTTCAATGACTAGGCCCGAGTCAAATGCCCTCGACAAATTTTTCATGGTTGTCGGCAGAATCACAGAAGGTAATGAGGAAGTGTGCAGGAGCGAAATACATTAGCTAGTTGAGTGGTGTCACAACAGCCTCGCACTCCATGTTACCAGAACTAAGGAGCTGATTGTGGACTACAGGAAGGGGAAATCAGGAGAACACAAACCAGTCCTCATTGAGGGATCAGCATTGGAAAGGGTGAAGAACTTCAAATTCCTGGGTGTCAACATCTATGAAGATCCATGCTAAGGTTATTATGTCGATCAAGATGATCCCATGAAGATATCATGAAGAAGGCTCGCCAACAGCTACATTTTGCTAGGAGTTTGAGGAGATTTGCTATGTCACCAAAGATTCTTGCAAACTTCTACAGGTGTACCATGGAGAGCATTTTGACTGATTGCATCACTGTCTGGTATGGAGATGCCAAGTCGCTCCCAACATTGGGAACATGTAATCCGATTTCATCCTGTGTCGCCCCTTGAAAATCTTATAGACCTCAATCATGTCTCCCCTCATCCTTCCAAACTCCTTCGCATACAAGCCTAGTGTTTCCAACCTTTCAGCGTATGTCAATCCTGCCATCCCGGGAACCAACCTTGTAAATCTGCACTGCACTCCCTCTATAGCGAGTAGGTCCTTCCTCAAATTTGGGGACCAAAACTGGACGCAATACTCCAGGTGAGGTCTTACCAGGAGGGCATCTCTGCTCCTATACTCCAATCTCCTCTTTATGAAAGCCAACATGCTATTTGCCCTCTTCACAGCTGGCTGAACCTGCATGCTAGCTTTTAGTGACTGGTGTACAAGTCCACCCAAATCCCTTTGCACTACCCCACTCCCGAGCTTGACTCCATTTAAATAATACTCTGCTCTCTTATTACTGCCTTCAAAATGGACAACCTCACATTTGCTCTCATTGAACTTCATCTTCCATTCTGCCGCCCACTCCCCCAACCTGTCCAAGTCCCTCTGCATTTTCCTGACATCCTCCTCACACTTTATACTGCCACCCAGTTTAATGTCATCTGCAAATTTGCTCATGTTGTTAATAATCCCTTCATCCAAATCATTTACAAAATGATAAATAACTGAGGACCCAACACCAAACCCTGTGGTACCCCACTTGTCACATCCTGAAAATGACCCGTTTATCCCAACCCTTTGTTTCCTATTTCTTAACCAATTTTCTATCCATGACAGCATCTCCTCCAATACCATGCTCCTTGATTTTGCCTACTAGCCTGCTGTGCGGGACCTTTCTGGAAGTCCAGGTACAACACATCCACTGGCTCTCCTGAGTCCACCCTCTTTGTCACATCTTTGAAAAATTCCAGAAGATTAGTCAAGCATGATTTTCCTTTAAGGAATCCATGCTGAATAGCTCTGATACTATTATTCCTGCCCAAGTGTCCAGCTATTTCTCCTTTTATGATAGATTCCAATATTTTCCCCACCACTGACGTCAGGCTGACCAGTCTATAATTTCCTGCTTTCTCTCTCCCTCCTTCTTAAAAAGCGGCACTACATCAGCCACTCTCCAATCCACAGACATCTCCCCCAAATCTATGGAACTTTAGAAAATGTCAACCAGTGCCTCCACGATTTCCAGAACAACCTCTCTAAGCTCCCTGAGATGCAGCCCATCAGGCCCTGAGGACTTAGCAGCCCTCAGTCCTAACAATTTACCAACAACCACCTGCTTCTGGATCTGAATATGTGACAGATCCCCATTTCCTTAGGAAATTCCACCAAGTCCCTAGATACTGCATGACCTCTACCCCCTATCTGACCAGAACCTGGATCCTCCCTGGTGAAGACAGATGCAAAGTATCTGTTAAATTCTTCAGCCATCTCCTTGTTTCCATGAGCTACTCTCCAATCTTCTGGCACCTCACCTGTGGCTAAGGACATTTTGAATATATCAGCCAGGAACCCAGAAATGTCTACACCAGTCTCCTTCAAGGTCTAAGAGGATATCATATTCAGCTCAGGTGATTTATCTCCCTTTATTCACTGTAAGGCAGCAAGTACCTCTTTCTCCTTAATTTCCATCTGTTCCATGACTTTTCTGTTGGTTTCCCTTCCTTCCTCATCCTCTAAGCCAGTTTCCTAAATAAATACAGATGCAAAAAAACTATTTAAGATCTCCCCCATTGCTTGAGGCTCATCTGAAAAAGGCAAAGTCTGATCCTCCATAGGAGATATGTGAGAGACTGGAGATGCTGGAATTTGGAGCACAAAGCTCCAGAATCTGGAGGATTCCTCCAGTGGAATAATATTGATGCTGTTTTGGATTGGAAACCTTCATTAAGGTTTAACTTTAATGGGCGTATCATGGAGTTGTGGGAGGTGGAAGAAGAATACAAATTGTTTTTTTGCTTTATCAATACTTTAGAGCTGGAATTAGTCCTCACCTATGCCTTGTAGCTTCAAAAACTTCTCATGCTCATTTTCACCAAATTTGCAAATGGCGATTATGTCAAACACCTTGGGGGTATGGGGCTGAAACACGATCTTGATCTTACAATCACCCCATGGCTTCAATATTCCAGTGTTCGGTATTAAAAAGAATGGATTCTGTACTTCCCAATGGAATGGCGTCAGGAGTTTACTGCAAAGACAACAACATTTGTTTCGACAGTAAACCTTCATTATCATGGTGAAACATACAAAGGCACTCACAAAAGACAAGGGCACATAGAAACAGAGGAGCCACTCTGCCCTTTACATCAAGTCTGTCAGGGGGTCTAGTAATTCTGGTTACTGGGTCTTGAGGGTTCCGGCTTTGGTTGTGGAGTGGATTGGACCACTTCCTGAGCAGTGTCCTCTGGGACCCTGAGTGGGATACTCGGTAGTTCCTGGCTCATTTGAGGCATCGGATCCTCAGTTCCGGTGGGTGCCAGGTCTCTGATTGAGACGGTGTCCTCTCTGCCGTCAGGACATGCCACATAGACATACGTTGGGTTGGCATGCAGGAGGTGCACCTTCTCAATCAGGGGGTCTGTCTTGCGCCACCTCACATGTTTTCTCAGCAGGGCTGGACCCGGTGCCATCAGGAAATCTAGGGGGTAGTCCCGGATATGGATTTCCTCTGGAACGTAAACATAAGCTCATGAGGAGTTGCATTGGTCACCGTGCAGAGGAGCAACCTTTTGGAGTGGAGTGCCATGGGTAGGACTTCTTACCAGCATGAGTCTGGAGGGCCTTTGGACCGGAGAGCCAATTTTACAGCCTTCCATACAGTTGCATTCTCTTTTTCAACTTGTCTGTTTCCCCCGGAGATTGTATCTAGTTGTCCTGCTTGAGGCAAGTACTGGTGTGGCTCTTCGCTCATAAATGATGAGCCCCAGTTGCTATGGATATAGCTGGGATATCCAAACAGGGTGAAAAAAGAGTGCAAGGCCTTCATGAGCATAATGGTGGTCATGTCTGGGCAGGGGATGGCGAATGGAAATCGCGAATACTCGTTGATGACATTGAGAAAGTGCACGTTTCCGTTGGTGGAAGGGACAGGACCATTGAAATCGACACTGAGTCATTCGAAAGGGCTGGATGTCTTTATCAGGTGGTAGAAATGGGCAGTAGAAGTGCGGCTTGCACTCCTTGCAGACCTGGTCATTTCCCTGATATCCTCAAAGGTGCAGGGCAGGTTGCGTGCTTTGACGAAATGAGCCATGCGAGTGATACCTGGGTGGCAAAGCTCATCGTGCTGTGACCACAATTGGCTGGTGTGTGCAGAGGCACAGCTTCCCCTTGACAGGCCATCTGGAGGTTCATTGAGAGTACCTGGCCTGTATGTTATGTCATAATTATAGGTGGAGAGTTCGATCCTCCACCTAGCGATCTTATCATTCTTTATTTTGCCCCATTTCGTATTATTAAACAGAAATGCCACCAATCGCTGGTCGGTAGGCAGGGTAAATTTTCTGCTGGCTAGCAATGCTTCCAGTGCCTGATGGCCTCTACAATGGCTTGAGCCTCTTTCTCCATTGATGGGTTCAGAAGCTCGTGGCCAGATATCGGTGGCATTCACGAGCTTATGTTTATGTTCCAGAGGAAATCCACATCCAGGACTACTCACCAGGCTTGGTTGATGGCACCAGGGCCAGTCCTGCTGAGAAAGCATGCGAGGAGGAGCAAGACATACCCACTGATTGAAAAAGTGCACCTGCTGCACGCCAACCTAACGTTTGGATATGTGGCATACCCTGACGGCAGAGAGAACACCGTCTTGATCAGACACCTGGCACCCGCCGAAACTGAGGATCCAATGCCTCAAACGAGCCAGCAACTACCGAGTTCTGGAGGACACTGTCCAATCGAGACCCACTGATCCTGTACCACAGGGGACTCCAGGAAGTTCAGGAAGCCCCAAAGTCCTCCAGTACTCCAGTGCTTGTCCATAATTACTACAGACAGACTAAATTTGTAAATATTTGTAAACTTTTAGTTTTTTTAATGAATGGTCTCTGCTTTTCACCCACAGGCTCTATTCTGAAGGAAGGGGTGTTTGCAGTGAACTGGAATTCACTCTCTGTGTGTTGTTTTGATGCCTGGCTCCTCCCTTGGTTCCACCCTCACCTACCTGGTTTTCCCGCCTTACCTCGGATTCACCGGAGGACTACTGTGTCTACCGGCCACTGATTGTAAGCTATTAAAAGCGTGTTTGTACTCCCCACTTGTCTCTGAGTGCATTCAGTCGCGTTCCAACTAGCATTGAGTCCCTGATCATCAGAGCCCAGATGCAGTGGGTGGGAGATGTCATCAGAATGGACGACCACTCTATGCTTCGCCAGCTGCTCTATAATAAACTGAAGACTGGAAGGAGAACTGAAGGTCATCCACGCAAGTGCTATAAAGACTCCATGAAGGAAACCCTACACCACTGTGGCATCCAGCCAAGAAAACTAGAAGCTGTGCTATGAAGCCTACATCAATTTGGAAGACAGGCACTGCCAAAAACTGATGGAAAACCGTAAACAGCATCACAAAACAGCAAAATCAGACTTCCAGTTCCCCCATTGTGCTAGACTCTGCACTTCCAGACTGGGACAGCAAAGTCACCTTTGTGTCCACAGATGATCTGCACAACAACGTGTCTTCTTTGAATTTAAGGTTGACCCATACAGAGCCTAATAATAAGATCTATAGTTTTGTACCCAAAGGATACTGAGGCAAAACAAGAGCCTGGGATTCAGATACAAATAATACATGATGCCATTGAACAGCAGAAGATGAGCAAGGGCTAAATTATAAACTCTGCTTTTAACCCAAGGGCAAGAGATAAGAAATAGGAGCAGGAGTTAGCCATCTGGCCCATTACTCATGCTCTACCATTCAATAAGTTCAGGCCTGAACGGGGTATAGACCAGCTCCACTTACCCACCTGGTCTCCATAACCCTCAATTCCTGTCATCAAAAATCTTTCAGTCTCTGTCTTCAATAATGAGCCTGTTTCTTCTGCTTCAATGGGCAGAGAATTCCTCAGATTCACTACTCTATGGAAGAAGCAGTTCGGCCTCATCTCTGTCTTAAATCTGCTCCCCCAAATCTTGAGGCTGTCCCCATGGGCACATCTAGGGTATGACAGGAATGGCAAGTGCCCAGTTTGGCACCACTTGAAGGTTGGGGGGGTGCCACTTGAAGATGGCCCCCACCCTCAACCAAGCGTTGTCGCTGCTATCCCAGACATACAAAGAACACATATCTGTTTCTTCCATGCTCGGTACACTCGCCCTCCTTCCCTGTCCTAGTGTTGCCTTTCAATTATACAACGCCAAATACAACATGGCGGCCACCAAGGCCAGGTCTTGCAAGTCCTCCTTGTCGCCATTTATTTTGATGCATTGGCCACCCCTGCCACAGGCGCCATTTTGCCAAGATACACCGTTCTGTGTCCCCTAATTCTAGTCTCATCATCCAGCCTTACCTGTTGTTTCGCAGGTGAAATGTCGTCTCAGTGCTCTCAAAGATGGCGCAGATTGGCAGACACGCCAAATCAGGTAACTGTACATCATGGGAAGGCAGAGAAGCTTGCAAGACGACTGAAAATTTACCACCCTTAGTCTCAAACACAATCCGGTCCTCATAGTCTTGCTGTAAGGAGAAAAAAAAATCAAATAATCAAGTGTACCCATTCTCAATGGTCCCCTGGGGCCACAGCACATTAAGGGGGGGGGGGAAACACAGACTGAAATCCTAAAATGCTTTTAATGTTTTTTATGCAGTCGGTAAAAGAGAAGTGCAAAAGAAACCAACTAAACTTGACTACTTCACAGGGAAGGGGGCGTATAAATTTTGAGTAAAACACTAAAATCTGCAGGATCTGTGGTTTAAGTAAAAACACGATGCTGGATAAACTCAGCAGATCAAACAATGTACTTTATTTAGCAAAGATACAGATGCTTAACCAACATTTCAGGCTTGAACCTTCCAAAATGTTGATTATACATCTGTATCTTTGCTAAACAAAGTACATTGTTTGATCTGTTGAGTTTGTCGAGCATTGTGTTTTTACAATAAACTTTGAGCAGAGACTTAGGGGGCCATAGCCAAAAATAAAGTTGAGAATGTATGCATGTAGACTGACAATCCTAAGGTCGAGCTAGTGCACCAGAGAACATATTCAAATTCGACCATGCCAATTAGGAGCAATAAATTTTGCCATGATACTCAAAAATAACCTCTGAAGAACACCACATATTCACCGGCAATCAATATTTGACATTGGCGGTAGTGATTGAAGTGTGGAGAAGGGCACTGAGTTGCACTGCGGATTACGATTTTGCAAGATCCCTGATAAGAAGTATCTGCCACTTGGAAAGGCCTCTCTGATGCTTTCAGTGAGCAACACATTGAGAAGCATGGAGGAGATCTTCTGCAGCCACTTGGAATAATCCTCCAGCAAACAACATGACCTATAACGCCACAGATAAAGCACTTTGGGCAAAGTCCGAATGTAAATGGCATTTAATTTTCTTCAGCAATGAAAGCCTTGCATGATGTGAGACTGAAAATTATTCATCAGAGACATCTGGGATGAAAGTGATCTCTCTGAATGCCCTCTGGTATTGTAAGGTAAAACATCATGAGATGGGAATGTGTAAGGAGTTACCCTGTACAGGGCTGTAACAAGATGTGAATGCATCCTTGTACTTACAAGATAAGAGAGACATTGATGGATTGAGAGGCAGGAAGCTAGCAGGGAAAGGATAGCAACAGTTTTAGTCATTGGACAAGTAATGATATGATGATGTTCTAAGCATGTATCCAAGGGTATAAAAAATCACCATTTTGCTGATAACGGCAGAATGCATTCTCCGACTAACATGGTTAGTTGCAAGTGTTACAATCCGGTAATAAAGAACAAAGAACCCTGATTTCGACTCAGTCTGGTGTTTGTCTCACTCATTCATGAACAAAGCAGACCTAACAGTATTGGGATCTTCAATGATAAGGAAACCGTTGTCTCTTGGCTTGATATCCTCTCCCCATTCTGATAACTAACCATGGCTGTGATAATACAGTACAACACTGATTATCCAAAATGGCCGAGACTGGACCGATTTTGGATAACTGAATTTTTTGGATAATTGGTCATTTTTTTAAAAACAGCCCAGTAGTAGCAGAAAATCACTTGTATCAATGTTTCAACAACAACAAATAAGGGAAGGCTTTTAAAGCATTAAAATAATGTTTAATTCTCACCAAAAAAAATGCTGGCCTCAGCCAATCCCCGACATATCCCCCACACCACTGCCGATCACCGAGACCTTCCAATCGCTGCCACTGATCTTTTACAAGGCTTCCCGGGCTGGTGGAACACTCACTAGTGAGTCGGCAGCCTCCTGTCTTACCGTGGGAACAATTCAGCAGGAGCTGTTCTGGCTTTGTGGCTTGGATCTTGATGTTGGAGCCCGACACAGACCCAGTCTTCATTTGCACGCACTCCCCCTCCCAACCGATGCTGGCGGTCACCGACACCTCCCCACCAGGGTCCCGCTCCTGTTTGGGTGGGCACCCTCCTTGATTACGCTGAGACAGGGATTATTCTGACTGCTTGTGGCTGGGAGACAGTGCCACGCAGTTTGAGAGGGAAAATTGGAGAGAAAAGTCCAAATGGAAAAGGTAAATAAGAAATGGAAAGAGACAGGGGGAGGGAGTTACCTGAAATGAGGACAATCGTCGTTCTAATTTCATGCCTAGTGATTTTTTTTTGAAACTGTGAGGTCAGTTCAGCTCTGAAAAAATTTTGGATAATTGAGGATTTCTGACCGTTTTGGATATCGTCATTTATCCAGAATTTTTTGGAGACCAGACATCACTTCTGGGTCCAAAAAAATTTTGGATAAATGAGAATATCGGATAATCTGATTTCAGATAATCAGAGTTGCACTGTATATTAAGTAATAGACTGCTTCCAATAGTTGAATAACTGAGGCATTCATTGCATTAGCAGCTTTGGAGCTAAATGCTGAAGCAAATGTTCATTAATAATGTTGCACACTGTGTATACTGACCTATGTCTGAATACCCTACATTTGGTTATGAAGCCCCAAGTTAAGTTAGAAGAGTATTCTTTAAAAGCCGGGGTGGTCAAACTACGGACCCTGGGCCAACTGTGACCCGTTGCCAATTTTTAAGTGGCCTAAGGTGACTTCTTGAAAATAAAATAGAATAAGGCCCATTAGAAAATTGTCTCATTGCACTTCCTGGTTTCAACACTAGATGACGCTGCCATTTTGAACAACTACTAGACCACCTGTTGAAATGTAACTCATCAATGAAAATGTCAATTGATTAAAAATGGTGGAACCAAAATGACAGAAAATAGCAAGAGAGCGCCAAAAATTTCAGATACGGTGGGAAAATGAATACAGAAGTCAAGGGGAAGTGTGTTTGTTTGATTTGCAAGGGATCTGTTAACTCTAATAGCCTATCTACAGATTTATATTAAGTTGGACACTTGGACTGTGAACTGTATTCACTGAGAGTTGCGGAGGAATGTTGGAGATGGCCTTGTCCCTTACTTGATCTTTTCTCCTGCTCTTACTTTGCATCCAGCTTTGTATTTTGCACTGCTTTTTGAATGAGTTTTCTTGTATTCATTTAAATTAAATTTAAGAGCAGCAAATACAGAAGTGCCTACGTTAATATGTGAGCACATCGATAAACTACTATAATGTCAACAGTTAAACTGTTTGGTAGTGTCGTATAGTTATTTTGATAGAATATGAATTTTTGATGACAGGGGTTTTTTGGTCTATAATCACGAGTTTTCCTGCAGCATAATTGGTTGAAGTCTGCCAGGATTAATATTGTTTAGCTAATGACTCCTTATATTTTTCTGTATGTCGCCCATAACCAAAAAGGTTTGGCCACCCCGCTTTAAAAAATGAGAAAAGCAACAAACTAATATGATGTGTTCTTGTTTTGACAGAGACTGTACCACAACAGCCAACAACTAATAGTCTTGAAAGCATTTAGTTTTCCCAATCAGAATTCATCTTCTCCACCAATGCTCTTGGTGCACTCTATCTTGTCACACATCTCAGTAAGGTTGATGGAGTGAGACACGGAAATCTACAGACTCAGTGTATGAAGTAAAAGCACAATGCTGGAGAAACTCAGCAGATCACACGATGTACTTTATAATAGCAAAGGTAAAAATACATAACTAACATTTCGGGCTTGAGCCCTTTATCAAGGTACAAGTAAAATGTAGGCAGGCACCTGAACAACATGAAATTTAATTAATAAATAAATAAACAGATAAATAAATTAATGACCAAATAGACATAAATAAATAAAAATTGGATGGGTAAATAAAAAATAAATTGAATAAAAATAAAATGTACTGAAATTTAAAAATAAAAATTTTAAAAATGAAAAAAGGTGCCTGCCAACACTTTGTTTATACCTTGATGAAGGACTCAAGCCCAAAATGTTGGCTATATACCTATATATTTGCTATATAAAGTGCACTGTGTGATCAGGATTGTAAACTTCAGTAGCGATGATGTTACTTTTTAAGGTTAAAGATTCTCTGCATCCGTTGTTTTCAAATTCAGGGGTGGTCTCCACTTCTCCAAGGAGATGAGTAAGGGGGGGCTTACTTAGAAATATGAATAGTTTCACTCAATATTTATAATTAAACTAAAGAAAGTTGATGGAGTTAACATAAATTACACAACTCTCCATCAAGGGAGGGGGGAGAGCAGCATAAAGTGTACAGGCAATGCAGGAAAATCCCCGTGTAACATTAGCAGATCTGGGAGAAACTTCAAAGGGACTTGGCTAAACATATAAAAATAATGCAAAGCAATACTGATAGATTTTTCTTACCTTCTCAACAGCACAGAAAGTGACTGGCAAAGAGTAGGATGTCCCTGGACTCAAAACCACTGGCTGTGGAAATAGCGTGGTAAAGAATGCAGTTGATGGGGGACTGTGAAACAAAAGAGACATACAGAAGAACAAATGGATTTTTTGGGTTCCGGGCTGAATATTTTGGAAAAGTCTTTGAAAGAATCAATTATAGGCACATTGAGTTGAATGTGCTATAATATTCTACAATTCCATTAATGTCTAAAAAAAGTGAATTGGTTGTGAAAGGAGAAAAACAAATGTGTTTTTTTTTGTACAATCGTGCGTAAGACTCCATAACACTGTATGATTTGCAGATAGAATGATTTAGGTTAAATTCTAAAGTTAAATTAATTTTTTTATTTTATTTACAACATGATGGAAGCCAATTCCGGCCATTAAAATCTGTGCGCCCAATTAACCTGCAACCCCTCTACTTTTTGAATAGAGGGAGGAAATTGGAGCACCTAGGAGGAAATCCCTGCAGACATGGGGAGAACATATAGACTCCTTACAGTCAGCGCTGGATTCGAATCCGCATCATTGCCGTTGTAAAAGCGGCGCACTAACCGCTACGCTAACTGCCCCACCCGAACTTAGTGTATTGGACACATGCAGTTCCTGAGTAATCTGGTTCTCAAAGCTCAGTCCTATTTTCAATCAAATTGCAGGTGTCTTGTGATTAAACTGGCAATTTGAACTAAGATGAAATTTGCTCCTTTGCATAACTCATGAATAAATATTAAAAGGCAATGTTGAGATCTATATCATCAACTGAAGATTAATGAAATTATAGAAAATGGTGACAAACCTTTTTTATTTAACTCCCAAGAGAACATATGGAGCTATATAATGGACGAAAATCTTGGAAATGATGAAGTAAACGTTCTTACAAAGTAACATGGACCAAGTTGATATATGAAATGCAAATCTATTTCAAAACTCACCTGTACTTGAGTTTTTGAGTTTTGAACTGAACATTCTTTAATATTATGTGTTTGGTGGATTCTATCCCCAGGTCCCAGTCCAGCCATTCCAAATACTCCAACACCTCAATACCATAAAAGTTTGATTTGACTGCTTTGGTTCTCTTCCTTCCAGAGATTTTGGTCTTGGCAACATTGTGAACGTTCCACTACAAACAATTTTGAAGCAGTGTTAATAAAATATCAAAGATATTGAAACAGTTTTGCCAATGCACCAGCATTGGTTTGGTAACACCCAGACAATGACAAAAGAAGCCAAATATCTTCAACCCAGTGCAACGTGAAACTATTTCAGAATATGTAGCATGAAGTAAATAAATGTCTCTACAGTTAATATGCATCAAAGGTCATGAGAATTCTTTAGTTTTATCTTATTTATTTACCCTTTTTTAACCCTTCATCATTTTGAACATTTCCCGCGATTTTCTCTGTAATTTTCATGCACTAAGAGCCACAATTTCAGCTTATTCTCAGCTGCTTTTTGGGATATCAGTACTTCCTTGATTTCATCTGTTGTGTTTACCCAGTTTACATTACCCAAACTTTGCCTACACATCCCCTGGCTCTGATCTCGGGGGGTCATTTTTTTAAGATTTACCTATCCTTTTATAGTTATTATCTCATCTTCTGTCTCATGGCATATTGTGGAAATCTAATTTATATTTGTTGATGTTGGTGTTTATAACATATCGAAAAGATGGACCAAGGATTTAGGTGCATCTGTACATGTAAAATGTTTACCTATAGTAAATGTACATTGTTTACAAAGACCCTCTGATATGGAAAAGGCACCTCGACCAGATAGGAGCAATGGAAAGTGCTATGACACTGGAGACTGAGGCAGTAGACATACACATAGAAAGGCCAACCCTCCAACAGGAGGAAGCGTCTCCACCACTCACTGACCTTCATAGAAAGACGCCCAGATCACCATCTGAAAAAATACCTTCAAGAGGGGCACACTAATCAAGCAGTATTCTGGAGCTTCACACTTCAACAATGGAAAGACTCTCAAGATCAACTTCCCATTACAGCAAAATTGATCAGTAAGGAAACCCAAAAAGATGCAATACTGTCAAGAGTGTTCTACTTCACAAACAATGGTTGGCCAGAAGATCAGGAAGAAATGAAACCCTATTAAGGCAGACGTGGGGAAGTATCGATCAAAGAAGGATACCATCTGATTGGGCCACATCTTAGTTCTCAACCACCAGAGATGACAGAAAGACAAATTTCATCGCCGTAAGCAGAATTTTTGGCTGCACGACGTACGCTAACCAGATACTGCGAATTTGAACAATTCGTAAAAAGTCCTTTAAAAGATCGTCTAGTCATGGGATTAGCTAACCAGACTACCCAAGAAAAGCTCATTGCAACGCAAAATCTGACACTTGCTTTCGCTGTAGACATCGCTTCAGCTGCTGAAACAACTGCTAACAATGTAGATGTCAGCCAAAGAGACTCGATGGCTATCAATAAATCTTCCCGTTCAGAATGTTACTGCTACGGGAAGACAAATCGCAGCCTAGATGCCTGCTACTTCAAAAAAGCTAAATACCATAGATGCAATAAAGAAGGAGTCAGAAGAATGAGATGTCCAACAAATGAACCGAAAGGTAATAAGATGCAAAGCTCCAGAAAAATTAAATTTTGACTTCACTATCCAAATTAACAGTAAACCAGCGCATATGGAATTGGATAGTGGAGCAGCGGTTTCCCAGATGCCACTAACAATGAAAGAACGCCTGCCTTGTCTTTTCCTATCATGAAGCATGCTAAACATAACATCCTCTACAGCTCTTCAATTTTAAATTTAGACATTCAGCATGGTAACAGGCCTTTCCAGCTCCCGAGCCCATGTCGTCCAAATACATCAATTAACCTTCAAACCCCCTTACCTTTTTGAAGGGTGGGAGGAAACCAGAACACAGAGGAAACCCATGTAGAATCGGGGAGAACGTATAAACTCCTCACAGACAGCACCGGATTCTAACCCAGGTCATTGGCGCTGTAATAACTTCGCACTAGCCGCTACACTAACTGTGCCATCCATATTTTTTCTTCAAACGCCTCTTCTTTCTCTGCCATCCCAACTTGATTTCCCCAGCTAAATCTCGACGTTACTGTCTTTGTCCATCAACTCCAAATCTGAGAATCTCAGCCTGACTCCACGACGGCCCAGTCCATATGGACAAATTATAAACTTTATTTGCCTGCACATTCAGACACCCATTAATGACTCCAATTGCCTGTCATCATGACCTCAGTAGCCTCTTCCCCATTGTTTACAAGCACCAACCATCTCAAGGACCTACACACCAAATAATCAGTTGCCATACATGCCAAGTTAGACATCCAGGAAAAACTGACGGCTAAAATTCAAAAAGAGTTAGAAACAGAAGTGGGAAAGAGGGAGAGTGCAGAGGAAACCTGTTGGATTGATTTGCTTAGCTGAGACAGCAAACAATGAATTAATTCACCTAGCTTCCAATGCTGTCAAGCAATAGATGTCTTCCATTGTGATTTCCAAAGATAACATCTCCTCGGCCTAGATTAAGGAAGACTGCACAGTATATGCTTTCTTCTAATGCATTAGAACTACAGTGTATACAATCTTTTACCTATGCTACAATTGGTGTGTATCAGCATTTATGTTCTATGTTAGCCTTCCTTCACCCTACTTTATCTAACCTCTGGTGAAGAACTGCTAACATTCTTCTACTTCTTTCTCTCTCGTGTATTTAACCAGTTTCTTGGGCAGTACAGTTGGGATAGTGGTTATCGCAACGTCTTTACACTGCCATCGATTAGGACCGAGGATCAAATCCTTTACTGTCTATAAGGAGTTTGTATGTTCTCCCGTGTTTGCGTGAGTTTTCCCTAGGGGCTCCAGTTTCCTCCCAACCTTCAAAACGTACCAAGGTTGTAAGTTAATTGGGTGTAAATTGGGCGGCACAGACTAATGGTCCGAAATGGCCTGTTACGTGCTGTATGTCTAAATTTCCTCAAATATTTGGCTCAATCATTTGTAAAGGTGAATTCTATGTTTTCATGGTGTTAAAGAATGTTCTCCTAATACGGTTAGATACAATCACAATATTACATTTTTGGCCCTGATTACAGACTGCTGCATGCTGGAAATTTCTCAACATCTTGCTAATTGTAAAAACACAATGCTGGAGAAATTCAGCAGGTCAAACTGTACCTTATATAGAAAAGATAAAGGTATATAGCCAATGTTTCAGATTTGAACTCTTCATCAAGGTATGGAAAAAATGTAGGCAAGTGTCCGAAAAAAATGGTAGGGGATGAGGGGTGCAAAGGCAGGAGGTAAGAGATGGAATACAGAGGATAAGACTCCTTCCAAGTGACGCAACACTTCACTTGTGCATCTTCGGGAGTCATCTACTAAATCTGGTTCTCCCTTTGTGGCCTCCTCTACATCGGAGAGACTGGACGCAGACTGGGAAATCATTTTGTTGAGCACTTTCGTCTGTCTGCTGCAACAGCAAGGATCTCCCAGTGGTCAACCACTACAATTAACATCGACCTCCAATTTCTGCTAGCCCACTCCCCATTCTTCTCTTCCCCATCTCTCTGTCCTCTAGCTCTCCACCCTTTTCCCTCTCCATTCACAGAGCCAACCCCCGCTTCCCCTGTTTGCTGGTGCACCCTTCCTCCCTTATCCACCTATTACCTCCTGCCTGTGGGACCATGCTCGTCCTCCTGCTACCCCCCCTCCCCACCACCCGGCACCATTTTGTTTGGGCACCTGCCTAAATTTTGCTCATACATTGATGAAGGGCTCAAGCCTGAAACGCAAGTTATGTATCTTTATCTTTGCTATATAAAGGACACGGTTTGGCCTGCTGAGTTTCTCCAGCATTGTGTTTTTACTTCAATCACAGTGTCTGCAGATTTTTGTGTTTACTTCAAGCCCTTGATAATTATCAGGTCACCCTTCAACCTCCTTTAACACAAGAAGCTTCAGCCCGATTGATCTTTCAAGGTGGTTGTGATTATTGTGTAAATCACTTACTTTATTACATGATTTTCTGGCCAACTCTTGAAAGGCGTTGGACTTCAAGGCACATGTAGAGGTCAACATCTTTAAATACTGTCAAGATGAAGAGGAAGACTATCACAAAGTGAACGTGTTGATGGTAAAGTACTAAATTAATGAGAGTCCAAGAAATGCTTCAATGCATCGTCTCCCAAGATGAGCAATTTTGGTTTTGATGAGGAATGAAGAAACAGCATTGACTAGAGTACAAAGAAAATCATCAGAATTGGTGAGGACTCGAGAGATTCTGGATGAAAAGTGTGGGATGATTGAAAGTGAAATGGTGGAACAGATACTTAAAGTAGACTGGAAATTTGGAACAGGAGGGTAATTGTATACTTTTGTACAGGGGTTAAATTAGCAATTTCAATTCAAGTTTCTGTCATTCAACTCTTCAGATTATCATTTATCAAAATGCTTTATTACAATAGTTTCAACTTCAAACACGTTAGGATGGTAAACTTATACTTTTGCAAAGGGGTTAAATTTATTGAAATGCTTGATTAGAATATTGACAGCTTCAAACATTCAGTTTAATAGATTAGGGCATATCAAAGTCTTGTACACCATTATATGAATTCAGAATCTTTAATGTCCTCACCATTTATTTCTGGACCTAAGAGCAGCAAAGAGTTTTTTTTTTAATTTGCTGGTTCCATATATTCAAAGGCAAAAGAGTCAATATCTTTAAAGGGAAGTAACTGGTCATGAACCTGCAGTCATTGTTATGGAGAGAAATGCATCATCCAATTTCTACTCACGGCCCCATGAAGTGAACAGAGAAAGAGTATATTTTGGGTGATTGTCGTTGGGCGATAAATACCATATATTTCAGAACATGTCGACCCCCATTTTTCAGCCTAATTTTAAGGGTTTTATGGTACATCCAGTATATAAGTCGACCCCCATTTTTCAGGCTGTCCAGGGCTCAACCCAAACATTTTTTAAAAATCCCAATTGCAAGTAACAAAACTGTAAATTCAATGTTAAGAAAAAACAGAGAGCAAAGGCAATAGCCCACGGAGCAGCGACAACGTGCTCCAGGCAAGAGCACAAACCTCAGCTTGCTAGACGACCCACAGAGCTGGAGCAATAACCTCATGTACCCGGCAGGAGCAGGAACCTCGGCCTACCAGGCAGGAGCAGCAATGGCAATCTCGGGGTCCCAGGTAGGAGCGGTGATGGTGGCGCCCAGTGATGGGAAGATGTTGGGGAGTGGCGGCACCGGCGGTGGGGAGGTGATGCCAGCATTGACTTATACACCGAATTGACATCGGTCTGGTTTTTTTTGGAGAATTTAAGGTCTCAAAAGTATATCTGACGTATAAGTTGACTTCCCCCCCCCCCCACCTTTTGAGAATTTTTTAGGGTTTCACGACTCGACTTATTCGCCAATATATACGGTAATGTCAGGAGAACTCGTCTCCTTTTCTACCAATAGTGTGTGATCTCAGCTAAATGTTCTATTCCTTATGTTGTCAAGTTTGTTTTTGAGTTTTTTGTCGTCTAGAAATTGAATGTGGAAGAAAACTAACACCATATAACCATATAACCGTTTACAGCACAGAAACAGGCCATGTCAACCCTTCAAGTCCGTACCGGTTCACTTGAACAACTCCAAATTCAAAAGGATTGGTGAAATCTTTACCATGTATTTCATATTTCAATTTTAACCAGAGTAAATCACTCGAGCAATTATATCTGGATGAAAATTCCAAGAGACAAGCAAATGCCCATCAGTGAAGAGCCCACTCCCAGAGAAACACCAACTCTGCCTAGACCCTGTAATGCATTCATGGCGTTAGGCATTGCAAAGTTGCCATCACTCTGAGAAGATATAAAGCAATGGACTTGTGCCTGGATTGTTGTCAAGTTGACTGAAATTCCTCGCTGCAGGATCATTTCAAGTGAGCTCATTTGATCTGGGGCAGGTCTTCCAAATTAGAACATAGAACATTACGATACAGTAAAAGCATTTCAGCCCAGAAGGTTGTGCCAACCTACATGAAACCACTCCACAACAACCTGTTTTTCTCTACCTCACATCCATAACCCTCTATTTAATTTGCAGCTCACAACAGCAATACAGTAGACACTGAAGCATTATACTCACAAATTCCATCAAATCTGATTTTAGTGAAAACAAGATGGGAAAATAGCATCTCAGACATTGAGATGAGCCAACAATGTTGGCTTCAGAAATGTGAAGGAAGCATTAATCACACTTTATATGAACAGAAATGATATGAATCGCACGAATAATTTCCTGATGGTGAATGCCATTGTTTGGGAAGAACAATAATCAACTTGAATCAATCTATACTCCCCTGGATTTTTCCAGCAGCCAACACCGACCTTAGAAATGAATTTTGGAGGAAGTTGTCATGTGCTAAGTGCTGATACAAATGAAAGCCACTAAAGTTCAAGTTCGTGTTTTCTCATGTATCCCAAAATACAGTGATAAAGCTTGTTTTCAGACAGACCTGTAGACATCTCATACACAGTACAGCAGTTAAGACACAGTACAAGTATACAAAGTGCAGATTTACAGGACAAGATCAGTTGGTGCAGAATAAATGCACCATAATTTTACTATTGAATTAAACATGAAGGTCTGCAGACACCATGATTGAAGTAAAAACACAAACCTGAAGAAACTCAGGTCAAACAGCGTAATTTATTATAGCAAAGATAAAGATACATAACCAATGTTTTGGGCTTGAGCCCTTCATCAAGGGAATAGTGAAATGAAGGTTAGGTGCCAGAACAAAATGGTGGGGGGAGGGGCACAATCCCACAGGCAGGAGGTAATAGGTGGATAAGGGAGGGAGGGCACACCAGCTAAACAAGGGGAGGGTTTTGGCTCTGTGAATGGGGAGAGAAAGGAGTGGAGAGCTGGAGAAAAGAAGACAGGGGATGAGGAGAGGAAGATGGGAATGCCATCCAGCTGGAGAGTGCCCAGATGGAAAATTAGGTGTTGGTCATCCAATTTATGGGTGGTCTTGGTTTGACAGTGCATGAGGTCCTGGACAGAAATGTTAGCACAGGAATGGGGCACAGATTTGAAATGGTTGCCCAGTGGGACATCTCCGTCACCGACGTTGCCAGAGTGACGGTGCTCAGCGAAGCGATCTCCCAGTCTGCATTCAGTCTCTCTGACGTAGAGAAGGCCACAATAATTTTACTATTTTGGGATTCATTCAGGAGTTTGATAGTGGAAGGAAAGAAACTATCCTTGATTTCACACTTGTGAAATTCCTTCTGTTAGCTTATTGGGGTTGGGGGAGGGGCGGTTGATGAAGAGAGTATGGCCAGGGTAGGATGATGCTGAGTATTTTTCGAAAATTTTGGGAGTTATAAATGGAGTCAACAGTGAGAAGGGGGGTGTATGTGATGGTAGGTGCCACATTTACAATTTCTTGGGGAGAGCAGTTCTCATACCATGCAGTGATTCACCACGAAAGATGCTCTCAATGGTGTTTGGCGGCCTGCCGCCGCAGCAATCAAACTGGCGCTCCGGATAGCAAGCACACAGTTTAGACAGCATCTGAACCCAACAATGAGCGAGCCAGTAGCAGTTCACGCGATCGCTCTCAAGCTGCTGACCTTCTGGATGAATCAACCACGCGTGACTCATCACAGAAGAGTCCACTCGGTACTACCACGTGGTGAGTGCCCTGAATCAGAACACAGCGAGCCGAGTAGCCAATTTCATCCAGGAGCACGCATCAGAAGGCGCATACACAGCCTTCAAGGACTTGCTAATCGAGACCTTTGGGCTCTCACAGCGTGTCTACTCCACCTGGATGGGATAGGAGATAGGCCCCCCGTCAGCCCTCATGATCGGGATGCTGGCCCTCCTGAGCAAACATGAGCCCTGCATAATGATTGAGCAGAACCTAGAGCAACTGTCTGAGGATGTCCCAACTGCTGCTGACAGGACACCAACTTCAGCAACCCCTTGGAAAGTCGCAGCACGAACGGATGTTCTGTGGAAACAGAAAAGAGAGTGCTCGGCATTCATGAGGCTTATCACTCAACCCATGCAGGCCCGTTGAATGAACAGCAGCTCCACAGAGGAAGCAATCCCAATGACCAGTGGTGCTTCTACCACCCGAGATGGGATTCCAGAGCTCGCTGGTGCAGGCCGCCATGCACGTTTCAGGGAAATGTTGTGGCCAGCTGTCACCAATGGCCATGACAGCTGGTCAACAAGATAGCCTCCTGTACATTTGAGATCACCAGTCTGGACAATGTTACCTCATGGACACAGGAGGAGGTCAGCATCCGGCTCCTGCCGGGACAGGACACCAGGAACAGGCAGTCAGGCCCCACACTGAGGGCTGCCAACAACAGCACGATCCGGACATCTGGTACCCACAAGGTCCAACTGCAGTTGGGAGGCAGTCTTTTCTTGTGGGTGTTCACACTGGCCACAGTGGAAAAGCCGCTCCTTGGAGCAGACTTCCTGTGCTCCCATAGCCTGCTCGTGGACCTCAAGGGTCGGACGCTGGCTTTTTTTAAGCAAACATCTGTGGCCTCCGGAACTGAAGTACAGCGCTTTCAACAGAGAGCCACTGGTGCTGTACTTGGCCATCTGCCACTTCAGGTACTTTCTCGAGGGCAGGTCTTTTATGGCCTTCACAGACCACAAGTCCTTGGCCTTCACCTTGGCCAAGATCTCAGACCCCTGGTCAGCCTGGCAGCAGTGTTACCTTTCTTACATCTCAGAGTACACCAAAGTGTAAGGTATGTCTCCAGAAAGGTCAACGAGGTGGCTGACGCACTGTCCAGACAGAGTATCCACGCGCTAACAAGGGGAGTGGATTTTGTAGAGTTGCAGGACATCCCAGTCGGTACAGGTAACACCACCCTCCTGTGCCATGTGGCCACTGGTCAGGTCAGACTATCACCCTGGTGGCTTGGAGATGGCAGGTTTTGATTCCAACATGTCCATCAGGACCATGGCCCGGCTGATGGCCAGCAAATACGTATCGTACGGATTGCGAAAACAGGTCAGCACGTGGGCAAAGGCGTGCATGCAGTGCCAAACAGCCAAGGTACAGCGGAATACCAAGACCCCACCTCAGCACTTCAAGCCCACGAAGCAAAGGTTTGACCACATCCACGTGGACATAGTAGGACCCTTACCAGTATCCTAGGGTTTCCGTTACTTGTTCACAATGGTCAACCACTTCACCAGGTGGCCGGAAGCAGTCCCGCTGGCAGACACATCACAACCTCGTGCGTCAGGGCTCTCATCTCGTCCTGGGTGGTGTGGTTCAGGTTACCATTCCATATCACATCTGAAAGAGGGGCTCAGTTCACCTCCAGCCTGTGATCCGACCGCGCCAGCCTGTGGGGCACTCAGCTGCACCACACAACACCCTACCACACAGTCAAATGGGCTGGTGGAGTACTCCACAGTCACCTCAAGACTGCGCTCAAAACCAGACTCCAAGGACCTAACTGGTTGGACTAGCTACCATGGCACTGTTGGATATCCTCACAGCACCTAAGGAGGACCTCAATACCTCTTCAGCCGAGCTTGTCTAAGGGCTCCACTGGTGGTCCCAGGGGAATTAACACCATCTCCAGGCAGGCAGCAGGACAACACGGCAGTTCTCCTCCGCAAGCTGAGGGAAAGAGTCAGCAACCTGGCCCCCGTCTCCACCTTCCTGGCACGGACACGCGAGGACCAACATACCCATTGCCCTACAGGACTTTGAGTATGTTTTCATTCGCAGGGGTCCACATTGTCCACCACTGTAGAGACCTGATGAAGGACTGTTCCGGGTTGGAGGCAAGATGGAGATTTTCACCATGGACAGATGAAAGCTGGCAGACCTGGACCCAGAGACCTGGAGAACCCTGATGGGGCAAATTTCTTTGGCAAGACACTGAAGTGGCTGTTCAGAAGGAATCAGTTCATGTCCAATGAGCAACAAATCTCTCTCTGAAAACCGACAAGAACCTTCTTGAGTGGTAACCATTAACCTTTCAAGCATCAAAACCTGGTGGAATTCATAAATGGTAAATTCTGTGCACAATATAAGAATTGCCTGATACCAGTGAACTTGGAGAGTGAGAAGTGAGATTGGACTGTGAATCAAAGAACTTTTCTGAACTTATACACACATTACATACACGTGCACTTAGAATTAGAAGGGGGTTAAGTTAGGTTGATAGTAATAAGTTAAAGTTTGATCCTGTTTTCATGTTTAAAGATAATTAAAAGCAACTTTTGTTTAAGTAACCATTTATCTTAGTGAATTTCTATTGCTGCTGGGTTTTGGGGTCCTCTGGGCCCATAACAATGACAAGTATAGTAGAATAAAACATTCTCATCCAACATCCATTTCACATCCACGAAGATGGAGGAGAGTAAATGTGGATGGGAACTCTTATGTTTTCCCTTGCTCCTTTCCAGGTTACCAAGTAAAGCCACTTCAGCTTCTACCCTCCAGTACTACCACGCAAAGTTGGTTCACAAATTACCACTTTAATCTTATGCATTCCTGGCCTTCTACCTCCACAAACCAGCCCATACAAAACTACGATTCATGCAATCATAACCTGCACTCATCAACCTACATTTCCTCCCAGTCCAGCAGATTCAAAATTTAAAGTTATTGCTCCCATTTTCAGAGCCACATCCTCACCCTAATCTTTGCAACCTCCTCCAGCTCAACAACCCTGACATCCCTCCTCTCTTCCAATTCTGACCTCTTCCACATCCCCAATTTATAGTCATCTGGGTTTCACAGCACACAAACAGGCCCTTCAGCCCCCCCTTGTCCATTTGTTTATCCAAGCTAGCATCATTGGGTGTGGAGGCATGTTAGTGTAGTGGTTTGCACAATACTATTCCAGCGCAAATGACCCAAGTTGAGACTTCCGGTAGGGTGTGATAATGGTGTAGACATCTTTATCACAGCTCCACATCTTCAGTATCCTTTTTTCCCTGTTTACTTTTTTTTTAAAACTTTCAAAGTGGTGTAAATTGCACATTCTGTATTTGAATATGGATAAAGAGCTGGAAAGATTGATAAAGGCAGAAAAACAAACCAAGAAACTCCTCCTAATCCAAGCCAACCAGACCTGCTGAAAGCTGATGTACTTGAACAAATCAAATAATTTATTGATGCAGGATTTAAACATCTAGATGATAGACTTTTGGCACTAGAAAATCAACTTGAGCGGTTCTGCCATTCTACAGAAGAACGAGGTGAATGTTTGACCTTAGCAGAATCAACTTTAAAGAATTTGAACAACCAGATCTTCCACCTGGAAGACAACGTGAGACTAACAATGAAAATTATCGATTTGGAAAGTCGAAGTAGGAGGCATTATAGACTTGGCTGAAGATACTGAGACTGGTTCTCTGATTAGCTGGTAATGGTATTTGAGGCAATATATTTCCGACACCACCGGAGCCTGACAGAGCCTAAATCGGGGCAAAAACCACGCTCGGTAGTTATACACCCACATCATTATCAAATGAAGAAACTGCTGATCTGTCTGTGAAGCCTGTCATAAAGGCACCTTGCAATAGCAAGGCAAAATATTTAGAATTGTGGAAGATTACTCTCCCGAAGTTATGAAGAAGTGAACCATCTCCAGGGAAGTAATGGCAGAATTATACAAGCATGGGTGTAAGCCTTCACTGCTGTTCCCAGCTCGTTTGCTTATATGTCTTCCCAATGGAAACAAGAAATGGTTTGGCTCAGTGGAGAACACTTTGGACTACACTCATAACCTTCCTACTCCAACTCCTGAATGACATTTTCTTTTTTTTCTGTTGAATGGCTGTTGTGAACCGATTATGTGAATGTTAAAATGTTAAATGTTCATTCATTTGTTTTGAAGGCTTCCAAGAGAAAGCATTGTCATTGCGAGTTAATTTAATTTGGAGCAGTTGAAGGAAAAGAATTCGACACACCTTGATTGTATTTACAGTTAAGATTATTCTATCAAAATGGGATGTGTACTGTATTTAGACTAGATGTGGCTTCTTTTGGTTTGTTATGAACAGCTGCAGGGGTATTGTTTATTTATTTGCTTAAGAGCAAGGACATCTAATCGCTACTGGAAGATAGCGGGTTATTAGAATTAATTAGTGCGATGTTGGTCTTTCCATCAGTCTTACAGAGTTGGGTCTAGAGAAGAATGGGGGTAGGATCATGAGTGTTTTACATTGCCATGGTGCTTTATTATTATGGCTTTCCTGGTGCAGCTTTTGGAGTTGTACTCTCTGGCTTAATAGGGCCATCTGCAGGCTGGAGATTGTCGGGCATGTTGCACAAACTCAGCTCTGCTCATGTGCAATGGAATTTCTAAAATTAGCCTTACTGTTAATGTATACTTTTTATAACTGAGTGATCATGGGTTCCTGAGTTGGAATATGAAAGGCTTAAATCATCCAGTAAAATGAAGGAAAATGGCTTCACATTAAAGCTGCGATTATGTTTTTACAGGATATACATATACAAGGCAGTGATGATTTGCATCTGATGTTGTAGTGGAAGGGGCATCAATATCATTCTTTCTTTCAAGCTAAATCTAGAGGGGTAGCGATTCTTATTATTCAGAATATTCCTTTCAGTTTACATAATATTGTTTCAGATTCTAACCATCGTTTTATTATTGTTTCATGGAAATTACATGATAAAAATGGTGGTTTCCACAAATGTTTATGCTCCTAATGATGATCAGGGTTTTTTTGAAAATGTTTTTACTTCCTTGCCGGATTTAGGTTTATACTTGTTCATTCTTGGCAGGGATTTCATCTGCTGATTGGATCCTATCCTAGATTGTTCATCTTCTAATCTGACTACATTAAACAAATGTGCATCATCAATACACTTTTTTTTTATTGCATTATTGTATTTCAGATGTTTGGCATTTTTTTTATCCTATTAATACAGAGTATTTTTCCCCAGTTCATAACAGTCACCTATTGATTACGTTTTTATTGATAATCATTTAATTTCATTAACTCATTCCTATGAATACCACAGTATTGTAATATCTGATCACACCACTGTTACAATGTCATTGTCTCTTCCTAACTTTCTTCAAGGTAAAAGGCGCTGATGCTGTTATTCGGTATTATTATCAGATAAGAACTCTATTAAATCTATGGAAGAATGAATAGTTTTCTCTTTTGATACTAATCTCTCTTTGGAGTCCTCTTGTTTAGTTTTATGGGATATTTTTAAGGCTTTTCTTAGGGAGAAAATCATTTTTATACTGTTAATTAAAAAAGACTGACTTAATTAAAGAAAGATCTGAGTTAATTAAACAAATTAAACAGTTAGATCAACAATACACTCAAATTAAAAACTCAGATGCATACAAAAATAGATTGAACTTAAAACTAAATTTTATCTTCTCTCAACATATCCACCAAATGCCAACTTTTGAAATATAAAAGTCCATTTTACATTCATGGTGATAAATCTGGCAAGTTTTTGGCTAACCAATTGAGAGGATTTGGTACTAAGCATCACATTACAAAGGTTCATAAGGATAATGGTATTATGACTTCAGATCATTTGGAGATAAATGATACATGTAAAAGATTCTACTCCAAACTATACTCTTCTGAATGTATGAATAATGGTAATTTGATGAAAAATTTCTTAGACAGATTGAATATCCCCAAGATTTCTTCGTATAGTCAAATCAGCCTGGATGAATCTATTTCTCGAGAGGAAATAACTATCTCCTCATTACAATCTGGAAAGGCCACTGGAACTAACAGGTTTCTGTGGAATTTTTAAAACTATTTTCTCACTTGCTCACACCTCACTTGAATGTGATGTTTTCAGATTTGTTTAAACAGGGTAAACTACTTCCAGATTCATTTAACGAGGTTTGCATATGTTTAATTGCAAAGAAAGGTAAAGATGCAACCGAATGTTCCTCCTAAAGACTGATCTCCTTACTGATCCTAAAGTTTTAGCTCAAACTTTAGCCAATAGGATGGAAAACATTTTTACTGTCAGTTATTTTTGAAGATCAGGTGGGGTTTATTAAAAAAACAATATTCCTATTTTAATATATGTCCCTTAATGAACATTATATATTTCCACTCTGGGAAAACTCCTGAGTCCCATTAAAGGAAGCTGATTGCGGGGTCTACACCCAAGATGGCGGTGCCTATGATCGGCAGCAAGCACAAATGGTTGCAGTCTCCTGGGAACCAGAGAGCTGGTGCAGAGCACCAGAAAACAGAGAAAACACAACCTGTTTGAGAAGGAGAAGGAGAAGCAGAGGAGATGACCCATGGGATGGTGACCACAGCAGCGGATCAGTGAGGGGTTTTGCAGTTGAAGGGCCCATACAGGTACCTGGCTGTTGGTGACTTGAGAAGAGTAACTCATGGAGGCTGTGGACAGCTGGAGACTGCAGTCAAGGGACTCACACCGGGCTAGAAACTGCTGGAGTCTGGCTAGAGACTAGCAGAAGGGTTACTAGGTATCAGAACCAGGATGCAAGACAGTGCACTGAAGGGTTTGTAATCATTTCAGAGATTTGGATCTGGAGCTTGAGCTGTCAATAGTTTCACTTGGACTCTGTGTGGTTGTGAAGAATGTACAAATTCCTTACAGACAGTGTGGGATTTGAACCCCTGGTCCCGATAACTGCAATGCCGTTACAGTCTTCTGTTGTACCCACTTTTACCATTTCCTCTGGCAGCTTATTCCACATATCCATCACCATCTTGTGTGAAAATATTGACCCTCAGGCCACTTTTAAATCTTTCCCTCTCGCCTTGCATACACGTCCCCTAGTCTTAGACTCTCCAACTCTGGGAAAGAGGCAGCAACTGCCGCCCTTCAGCCTTCTACACTCCCAAAGATAAAGAAATCAAAACCTTTCCTTAAAACTCAATATCTACAGCCTCAGTGCCATCCTTGTGAATCTTTTCTACATCCTCTCAACCCTAATGATATCCTTCCTGTGACCGGAATTGTTCACCATACTCCAAGTGTGATGTGATCGATGCCTTGTGTAATTAAAATATGACATCCCACCTTCTATACATAATGACTCAACCAATGAATTCAAGTGTGTCTTCTTCACCTCCCTGCCACTTTCAAGGAACCATGTACCTCTACCCTGTGTCTTTCTACAACATTCTCCAGGGCCAAGACCTGCCCCACTTGAATGAGTAATGATAACAGATCTCTCTACCCCATGACTGTGCGGCTAGATACAATTTAAATGCCATCTCCAAATTTACCGACGACTCCACGATCAGCAGAATCACAGACAGCGTTGAGGAAGCAGATCAGCTTGTTGAGTGGTGCCACAACAACAACCTTGCACTCAACATTAGCAAAGCTAAGGAAATGATTGTGGATTTCAGAAAGGGGAAATCAGGAGAACACAAAGCAGTGTTCATTGACAGGTCAGCAATAGAAAAGGTAAAGAACTTTAAATTTCTTGATGTCAACGTCTCTGAAGATCTATCCTGAGGCCTTCATGTTGATGCAATCACGAAGAAGGCTCACCAGCAGCTAGGAGTTTGAGGAGGTTTGGTATACACCAAAGACTCTTGCATTCTGACTGGTTGCATCATGTTCTGGTATGGAGATGCCAATTCACAGGACACAAAAAGCTGCAGAGAGTTGTGAACTCAGCCAGTCCCATCATTGAGGACATCTACAAGTGGCAGTGTCTCAATAAAGCAGCCTTTATCATCAAGTAGCCTCACCATCCAGGCCATGCCCTCTTCTCACTGCTATCGCCAGGAAGGAGGTACAGGAGCCTGAAGACAAACACCCAACTGTACAAAAACAGCTACTTCCCCTCCGCCATCAGATTTCTGAATGGACAGTGAACCACAGACACTACCACATTTTTTCCACTTCTCTTGCACTAATTTAAAAAAAAACTTTTATAACAATTTATACACTTGTAATGAAGCCACAAAACAAAAAATTTTGTTACATGTTCATGACAATAAATTCTGATTCAAATGAGAATTTATTGTCATATACATAAGTACAAGGTACAGATGTATCAAAATATTTACTTGCTGCAGCCATTGAAGTAAGTAAGGTGCGCCAACTAAATTAATATACATTAAATTACAATATAACAAGAGAGCAAGAGAGATAATAATAAATATAAAAGGAAAGAGAAATAATATTCATTGTTGAGGTTAGTGCAAGAAATAAAAGTGGCTTTTCAATATTGTAGATTGTTTTTCTTTCGGTTGTTTCAGACCAGTTTATGGTTAGGAGAGGCTGGGAAAGTTCAAAAACCTTTTTAAATTTTAAATTTTATTTACAGCATGGTAGGAGCTGAATGTGGCCATTTAAGTCCATACCGCCTAATTACACCCAAATTAACCAACAACCCCATTTGTTTTGGAGGGTGGGAGAAAACCAGAGCACCACACGGGCACAGGGAGAACGTAAAAACTTCTTATAGTTAGCACAGGATTTTCATACCTGGGTTGCTGGCGCTGTAATCTTTGGCTTGGCTTCGCGGACGAAAATTTATGGAGGGGTAATGTCCACGTCAGCTGCAGGCTTGATTGTGGCTGACAAGTCCGATGCGGGACAGGCAGACACGGTTGCAGCGGAAAATTGGTGAGTTGGGGTTGGGTGTTGGGTTTTTCCTCCTTTGTCTTTTGTCAGTGAGGTGGGCTCTGCGGTCTTCTTCAAAGGAGGTTGATACCCACCGAACTGTGAGGCGCCAAGATGCACGGTTTGAGGTGATATCAGCCCACTGGCGGTGGTCAATGTGGCAGGCACCAAGAGATTTCTTTAGGCAGTCCTTGTACCTTTTCTTTGGTGCACCTCTGTCTCGGTGGCCAGTGGAGAGCTCGCCATAGAACACGATCTTGGGAAGACGATGGTCCTCCATTCTGGAGACGTGACCTACCCAGCGCAGTTGGATCTTCAGCAGTGTGGTTTCGATGCTGTCGGCCTCTGCCATCTCGAGTACTTCGATGTTAGGGATGAAGTCGCTCCAATGAATGTTGAGGATGGAGTGGAGACAACTCTGGTGAAAGCGTTCTAGGAGCCGTAGGTGATGCCGGTAGTAGCTGATGGATAAAAACTGTTATTGAACCTAGAGGTGCATTGATTCAGGCTTCTGTATCTCTGCCCAAAGGTACCAATGAGAAGAGGGTGATGGAGAGTCCTTTATGTTGGCTGCTTTCTTGAGGCAGTGCCTCACATAGATGTCTTCAACTTGTTTCTGTCTCCATCAATCATTCAGGAAGTGAGCACCAGATCACGACCTCAACACATTCCCTTCAAACCACTGCTTCTTGGTTCTGGAGCCTTCAGTATCTTTGCGCAACAAAATCTCACTTTTCACATTTCCATTTGACTCTTGCTTCAGCAGCTTGGATTACCTCTGAACAACTTCTCTGTTTTGTTTCCACCCCTTTATTTTCTGATTCTCCAGCAGCGTATTTGAATTTCATCTTCCCCATCTAATTTTAGTAGATCCCCTCTCAATCATCTACACTTTACATAAAACATAACACGTAGGAGCAGGTGTCAAACCACCCAGCCTGACAAGCCTGCTCCGCCTTTCAATGTAACCGTGGCTGATTTGATGATGGGCTCATCTCCAACTACCTGCCTTTTCCCCATATCCCTTAATTCCCTCGCTATGTAGAAATCTAACCAACCTTTTATTCAATATATTTACCAAGGTCACCTCCACTGCTTCAATGGCCAGCGAACTCCACAGATTCACCACCCTCTGGGAAAAGCAGTTCCTCCTCATCTCCATCCTAAATCTACAACCCTGAATCTTGAGGCCATGGTACTGGTCTCCCCTACCAATGGAAACAACTTACCTTCCTCAACATCTATGCCTTTCATAATTTTATAGGTTTCTATAAGATCCCCTCTCCACACTACCCAATCTATATCCCCGATGATAGATTTGTCATGGTATGGATCTCAGTCATTCTCATCAGGTACAGTGGTGGGATGGTGGAGGGGGGGGGGGGGGGTGGGCTAAGGTTTCCAGATTTCTCGACACAGCCCAGAGAACAAAGAAAGAACTGCACCAGAAAACCTGATAATCAGAACAAACAAGCAAAAACGAATAACTATAATCTTGTGACCTTTCAGTTAACTGCAATTATAATCGAGATGCCGTTTTCCGTTAAATTATTTGGCAAGTAAGACACTCTCCTATTACCAGACTGATGGAATAATATAGTACATCAGGTCCAGAATTTATTACAATCTCACAACTCTTACCCTATTCCCCATTTACTTAAGTGGAATTGCTACATATGGTAAATGCAAAACCAATAATTCTGATTAGGTTAAAACATTGCAATCTGCTCATATTTAATGCCAATGACTTTCTCCCATTGATTAAATAGCAGGTATAAATATTGTTGGGGAGTTAACTTGGCATTTAGAGTTCTGTTATAAGCGAAAGGTTTATGACAACTTCACCGAGTATTTACTGGATTATTTGTGCACAAAAAAATGACATCACAGGTGACTCTCTGCAAGAGCGCTCCATTGAAGAAATTCTGCAATCAAGTCAATCATGCAACTTGGAAACAGGTCCAATTTACCCGTGCCAACCAAAGTATCCCACCCATACTTGACCCATCTGCCCGCATTTGGCCTATATCCCTCTAAACCTGTGGTTTTCAAACTGCCCACCAAACTCACATTCCACCTTAAGCAATCCCTAGGCCATCGGTGCTCTGTGATTAGTAAGAGAATACTTAGGTGGGATGTGAGTGGGAAGGGAAGGTTGAGAATCACTGCTCTAGACCCAATTGTTACTTGAGAAAAATGGTCGTTGGCCCATTTCCTTTGGAGTTCTGTAACCGTGCACATAACGAGTCAATGAAGTATAATTAAAACAGTGGTTTTCAAACTTTTTTTCCACTTACATACTACCTTAAGCAATCCCTTACTAATCACAGAGTACATATGGCATGGGGGACAGTTTGAAAGCTACTGCTCTAAACCCATTTTTTCTTAAAAATTGCCATATTCCACAAGACCATAAGACATAGGAGCAGAAATCGGCCATTCAGCCCATTAAGTCTGCCCCACCATTCAATCATGAGCTGATCCATTCTCCCACTCAGCCCCACTGGCCTGCCTTTTCACCATAACCTTTGATCCCCTGGCTATTCAACCTCTGCCTTAAATACACCCAACAACCTAGCTTCCACAGCCACCCATGGTAGCAAATTCCACAGATTCACCACCCTCTGGCTGAAGAAATTACTGCACATCTCTGTTCTGACTGGAAGTCCTTCAGTCTTCTGGATACCGATTCTCCTACTCTGGGCAAAAGATTGCATTCACCTTATCTATTCCTCTCAGAATTTTGGCACTGAAACATAAAGGAACAATGGAATTTCTTATTCCTTACGCCACAAACCTACCAACATTAGTCTTTCCAAGCTTGGATTGTTTCTGGAGAAATCATTTGGATGTGTATAACAAATTGATGCAGGTCCAACATTAATGGCAGTAGTTTGAAGTTATAGATTAAGAGCAAAGCATTAGGAAATCAGCAGGTGGTACAGCCTAAGTCAAGGTCAGAATCCTTCATCTCCCTCTATGCTGCTCAATCCACTGAGTTTCTCCGGCAGATTGCTTTTTTGCTTTAGATTAGGCTTCTCTAGATTCTCTTACAATTAATTATTGAGTTACCTGATTTAAATTTTTTTTAATTACATTTTTAAACTTTAATTTTTTAAAACATTTTTAAATTTAGACAAGCGTGGTAACAGGCCCTTCTGGCTAACGAGCCCGTGCTACCCAATTGCACCCAATTGACCTACAACCCCCCAGCGTGTTTTGAAGGGTGGGATGAAACCAGAGCACCCAGAAGAAACCCATGCAGACAAGAGGAGAACATACAAACTCCTTTCAGACAGTGCCAGATTCAAACCCGAGTCGCAGGTGCTGTAACAGTGTTACTAACTACTACCTAATCGTGCTGCCCTGATTGACATGAAGCTGTGAGGGATTGGACTGTTTTCTGGATAAAAACGTAAGAAAAAGATGCAGTAGGAGACATGGACATGTTCTGCAATTTAATAAGCCTGATTAGGAGGCACGGTGAGTGTAGCGGCTAGCGCAATACTATTACAGCTCCAATGATCAGGGTTCAATATCATCCCTGTTTGGAAGGAGTTTGTACGTTTTCCCCATGTCTGCGTGGGTTTGCTCCAGGTGCTCCTGCTTCCTCCCACCCTCCAACAACGCACAGGGTTAATTGGTACATTTGGACAGCACAGGCTCTATGCTAGATCTCTAAATTTAAATTTATTTTACCTCAGGATTTTTTTTTTTACTGCACCAGCCTCACTTCCTGGGATGAAATGACTGTGGTCACGCTATTTCCCGCTAAGCTATTTAATGTTGCTTCAAATCTTTTAAAAAGATTAATCTGCAAAAACATCAGGCTGCATTTTGTTGGAGTGAGATGACTCGCAAAAATGTGCCATCGGTTTGATAATTGTCAGCTCAATAAAAAATATTTTATGCCATATTCTAGTTGAGTAGAAAACTGATAATGAGTTGTTAAGCTCAAAAGAACCATATGTAACATAGGAACCAACAAATGCTGACTAACTTCCGGGATGGAGAAAGAAACAAAATCAATGGAAATGGAGATCATACACAAAGATGCTGGAGAAACTCAACAGGTCACGCAGCATCTATAGGAAGTCAAGAGAATTAACATTTTGGGCCTGGGCTCTTTGTCAGGTAAATGTAAAACAGGTAGATTGGAATCAAATGAAGAAAAAAAACAAAGAGATTGACTAAATAATAAACAAAGAGACTGAAAGGAAAATTATTTTTCTTTTTAAATTTTGACATGCGGCATGGTAACAGGCCCTTCTGGCTCACGAGCTGCCCAAATACCCCAATTAACCTACAACCCCCCCCCCCCCTCCACCCCCCATATCACATCATGTACTGTGTTTTATACTGATTGTATTGGCAAAACATGCACCGAGGACAAAATACCCCGTATGTTTTGAAGGGTGGGAGGAAACCCACGCAGACATGGAAAGAACGTACAAACTCCTTACAGACAGCGCCAGATTAGAACCCAGGTCGCTGGTGCTGTAATAATGCTGCACTAACCACACTAATTCTAAACAAACTGTTCTCACAAAAAAAAACTTTAAAAGTATATTTCCAAAAGGCTCTAACATGTATCTATTTGCAAGAATTAAACTAAACTGTTCCCAATCTCGGGAAGGGATGTTGATTAACAATGCTTTAACAGTTAATGTATCATTTAAAAATAGTGTTTACACTACTAATTATCTGTAGGCTTTTTGCATTGAGTATAATGAACAATCAATGTGTACATCCAGCAACTGATTAAAAATATTAGGGAGGAAAAGGGCAAGGTACTAATTTTGTAAAGCAAATGGTGGGTTGGTGTAAATTCTTCAGAAGTGCAACCAAGAGTGCATTGTTTTTTTTAATCCCTGAACTCACTGGTTGATTTGTCCATTAATAATAGGTATCATTAACACACCATTTATTTCCAAGAAGATCAGGTCCAATATTTCACAGAGTGAGGGATCAATCCATTGTACAGGCTCCTCGGGGGAATAGGAGAGGCAGTTAGCATTGATTTATTTGAATGTAAATTACTTCCTATTTTCAGAAAATAACATTTTGGGAAATGGTTTACAAACAATTTGACATAAAAAAGAGATGTGGTAGGTGTTGCTGGCTGAGGAACATGATACTTTCTGTTAAATCATTTTGAAAGATTTCACTATTTGCCTTCTGTTAAGATCTGGTGTAAACTTACTGAAAAAGTCTGTTTGGTACCATTAGTCAACATCCTCATTAATGTTATATTATACATATTGATAGACTCTAATCTTACCTAGATGAAGGGCTCTAGCCTGAAATGTTGGCTATGTAATTTTATCTTTGCTATATAAAGGATACTATTTGACCTGCTGAGTTTCTCCAGCATTGCATTTTTACTTACAGAATCTAATCTTGTTTTATAGTTACTGTGCACCACAGCATTTTTCCTGGGTTGTCTCGTGATTTTTAAAGTCTGGCTTTGCAATGAGGGCTCTAATTTCTGGATTAAGAGCTAGTTCAAATGATAAAACCTCATATTAATGCTGGAGTTTGTAATCTGAAGGAGCACATCAAAGCAACATCAAAAGGGTACTGCATTGTTGGGATGGGATTAGTGATGACTTTAAGGGCATCAATTGGCATAAACCATGTCCCAACCCCAAAAAACCTGACCCCATGCACCTCCCCCAACAAACCCAAACATTGAACCCCCTCCTGCCCCAATTGCCTGATCTTCATTCTTCCTAATCCCCAAATCCATATTCATATACTCTGTTCTCTCGATCTCCATCCCATTTGTTCCAATTACCATGCCACAAGCAGATGATTCCAATCTTCACCCCCATGTCCATGTACCAATACCCAGGGCATCAATCTCCCCATTCCAATCCCTGACCTGATACACACTCTTTTCCCTATGGAGTGAAACACGAAAGTCTGCAGAAGCTGTGATTGTATTGAAAACACAGAAATGCTGGAGGATCTCAGCAGGTCACGCAGTATCCATCGAGGTAAAGATGTATTACCAATGTTTCAGGCCTGAGGTCTTCTTCAAGGTTTGAATAAAAAGCAGGCAAGCACCTGAATTAAAAGGCTGGGGAGAAGAAAAGAAAGAGCAGGGGGAGGGGTACAGACCAACAACAAAAAGTGATATGGCCTGAAATATCAGTTGTAGATTTTTACCTCCAATAAACATTGAGACCTGCTGAGTTTCTCCAGCATTTCTGTGTTTTCACTCTATTCCCCATATTAACTCCCAAGTCTTCATGCCAGACCTGTCTCTACCCCACAGCCACAATCTTCTTGTTCTGCCCCAATTTTCCTGCCCCACTGAAATCTATTTGCCACTGTTGCCTCATTGCTGCAATGTCCTCTTGTCCCTGCAGCAGTTCCATTATACTCACTCCTTTACTCCAATTCTTTTTCAAAGCCAACGACTTCCTCCTCAAGGTCACAATCTCCATCGTTCAATGCCTCATTCCTAACCTAATTGTCCCATCAAATTGTCCAATGGCCTAGTGCCCCATTCACAATGTCACTATCCCCTTCTCCTATCCCCATTGCCAAATTCCTCACCAATAATCCTGTGCACTGACTCCTGCCTACCTATTACCCAATCTCCCTCATTGATACAAAGCCTTAGCTCCTAACCCATTTTCCTCAATTAACCCAATTAACAGAATCTCCACAGTTGACCTATTCCACCAATTCTCTTGTCTTTTGTCCAATGTCACCAAAGATTTTATCCCACTATCTTGACCTCTGCCTTTTATCAAAGCCCATGTTCACTGTCCCATTGTGGCAATGTTCTTGCCTCATGGCTTTTGACCCACGATCCCACAGTTTTTTGCCCAAACTCTGCCCCATAACCATATAGTCAAATTCTCTTTCACTTTCTCCATTTCCCTTCATCATTTTGAATGATTCCATTAACCCATAACCCAATGTTCCTACCCCATCTGCTCATCCCAACACCCTTTCCTCTATTGAACATAAAACACTACAATACCTCCCCCTCGATTTTGTGCCAACCTATAGATACCACCATTTTAAAAAATTAAGCCATATACCACATTATTCTCTATTTTTCTTTCATCCTTGTGCCTGCCTAAGAGTCTCTTAAAAGCCCTTAATGTTAAGCCATTCCAGGCACCCACAACTAGCTGTGTGAAAAACTAAACCCTGATATCTCTCCTGAATGTACAGATGTCCTCTGGTGTTTGCTATTCCCGCCTTAGGGAAAATAGTGCTGGCTGTCTACCTTATCTATGCCTCTCATAATCTTGTAGACCTCTAATAAATTACTTCTTATCCTTCTGCACTCTAAAGAGAAAAGTCCAAGGTCCGGTAACCTTGCCTCATAACACTTATCATTCAATCCAGGAAACATCCTGGTGAATCTCCTCTGCACCCTCTTCGTAGCTTCCACACCCTTCCTATAATGAGGTGACCAGAACTGAACATAATTTTCTTAGTGTGATCTCACAGGAGATTTGTAGAGTTGCAACATGACCCTCAACTCTTGACTCAATCCCTCGACTAATTAAGGCCAGCGTATCATAGGCCTTCTGAACCATCCTATCAACCTCTGTGGCATGGATTTGTACCCCTATCCCAAATCCATCCACCACTACGACCTGCCCTATTGCAGTTGTCTTGCCTCCTTCTCATCCTATTTTCCCATTTCCCTAATAACATACTACCCAAACTCCCTGCTCCAACCCTTCAGCTTCATTCTGCGTCCCCTGCTCCATTGCCCAAATCTCCCTCCCAAATGCTTGTCCCCCATTTCCAGTGCCCCAGTACCATTTCTGGGTTTCGACCAGAAAGGTCAACTTTCACTCACTCTTTATCTCCCTCTTCCTCCCCACCCCCCAGCCAATGGATGCTACCTGACCAGTGAGTTCCTCAACCATTTTGCTTTATTGCTCTATATTACATATGTTATGACTCAATACCCTTGAACTATTGCCACAATCGTTCTCCTCTATTACCCTAATACTCATGTCACATTACCTCAATGCATTCTCTAATCTTCAGATCAAATACTCCAATCCCCTTGATCCAATTCTCCCATTGCCTCTATCCCCTTGCTCCAATACTTACGTCCCATTGCCCAATCTCATTGTTCCAATACTCCCACCCATTGGCTAAATCACATTGCTTCAATCCCATTGGCCAATCGCCCCACCAATCCTCCTGCTGCATTGCCCATGCCCATTGACTAAACCCCATTACCCCTGCTAGGGTGGAACATATGTAACATATGAGCATGTCCTCCTTTGGAATAGTGACCCTACCAGCCAAATTGCCCAAACTTCATTACACGCCTTCCCCACTGCCCCATTGCCCCATTGCCCAAAACCTTTTGCCCCTCCCCATTGTCCCAACCTAGTTCCATTCTCTGATCCCTCTTTGCCCCTGCCCCATTCCCCAATCATTTGCTCCAAACCTACTGCCCAATCGCCCCACCCAGACCCATTCTGCCAGTCCCATTGTCCCTGGCCCTTGCCCCAACCCATTCCTCCAAACCTCCAGACCCATTCCCCCAACCAGTCCCACGGCCCCACCCGTCCCACGGCCCCCACCCCGCCCACGGCCCCCCCCGTCCCACGGCCCCCACCCCGCCCACGGCCCCCACCCACCCCAGGGCCCCCACCCACCCCACTGCCCCCACCCCTCCCACTGCCCCCACCCGCCCCACTGCCCCCACCCCTCCCACTGCCCCCACCCCTCCCACTGCCCCCACCCCTCCCACTGCCCCCACCCGCCCCACTGTCCCCACCCGCCCCACTGTCCCCACCCGCCCCACTGTCCCCACCCCTCCCACTGCCCCCACCCGCCCCATTGTCCCAACCCCTCCCACTGCCCCCACCCGCCCCACTGTCCCAAACCCTCCCATTGCCCCCACCCCTCCCACGGCTCCCACCCGCCCCACGGCCCCCACACCTCCCACGGCCCCCACTCCTCCCACGGCCCCCACCCCTCCCACGGCCCCCACCCCTCCCACTGTCCCCACCCGCCCCACTGCCCCCACTGTCCCCACCCACCCCACTGCCCCCACCCCTCCCACTGCCCCCACCCCTCCCACTGCCCCCACCCCTCCCACTGCCCCCACCCGCCCCACTGTCCCCACCCGCCCCACTGTCCCCACCCCTCCCACTGCCCCCACCCGCCCCACTGTCCCAAACCCTCCCATTGCCCCCACCCCTCCCACGGCTCCCACCCGCCCCACGGCCCCCACCTCTCCCACGGCCCCCACTCCTCCCACGGCCCCCACCCCTCCCACTGTCCACACCCGCCCCACTGCCCCCACCCCTCCCACTGTCCCCACCCGCCCCACTGCCCCCACCCCTCCCACTGCCCCCACCCCTCCCACTGCCCCCACCCCTCCCACTGCCCCCACCCGCCCCACTGTCCCCACCCGCCCCACTGTCCCCACCCGCCCCACTGCCCCCACTGTCCCAAACCCTCCCATTGCCCCCACCCCTCCCACTGTCCCCACCCGCCCCACTGCCCCCACCCCTCCCACTGCCCCCACCCCTCCCACTGCCCCCACCCCTCCCACTGCCCCCACCCCTCCCACTGTCCCCACCCGCCCCACTGCCCCCACCCCTCCCACTGCCCCCACCCCTCCCACTGCTCCCACCCGCCCCACGGCCCCCACCCCTCCCACCGCTCCCACGGCCCCCACTCCTCCCACGGCCCCCACCCCTTCCACTGTCCCCACCCGCCCCACTGCCCCCACCCCTCCCACTGTCCCCACCCGCCCCACTGCCCCCACCCCTCCCACTGCCCCCACCCCTCCCACTGCCCCCACCCCTCCCACTGCCCCCACCCCTCCCACTGCCCCCACCCCTCCCACTGCCCCCACCCGCCCCACTGTCCCCACCCGCCCCACTGTCCCAAACCCTCCCATTGCCCCCACCCCTCCCACTGTCCCCACCCGCCCCACTGCCCCCACCCCTCCCACTGCCCCCACCCCTCCCACTGTCCCCACCCGCCCCACTGCCCCCACCCCTCCCACTGCCCCCACCCCTCCCACTGCTCCCACCCGCCCCACGGCCCCCACCCCTCCCACTGCCCCCACCCCTCCCACTGCCCCCACCCGCCCCACTGCCCCCACCCGCCCCACTGCCCCCACCCGCCCCACTGTCCCCACCCCTCCCACTGCCCCCACCCGCCCCACTGTCCCAAACCCTCCCATTGCCCCCACCCCTCCCACTGCCCCCACCCGCCCCACTGTCCCCACCCCTCCCACTGTCCCCACCCGCCCCACTGACCCCACCCCTCCCACTGCCCCCACCCCTCCCACTGCCCCCACCCGCCCCACTGCCCCCACCCGCCCCACTGTCCCCACCCGCCCCACTGTCCCCACCCCTCCCACTGCCCCCACCCGCCCCACTGTCCCAAACCCTCCCATTGCCCCCACCCCTCCCACTGTCCCCACCCGCCCCACTGCCCCCACCCCTCCCACTGCCCCCACCCCTCCCACTGCCCCCACCCCTCCCACTGCCCCCACCCCTCCCACTGCCCCCACCCCTCCCACTGTCCCCACCCGCCCCACTGCCCCCACCCCTCCCACTGCCCCCACCCCTCCCACTGCCCCCACCCCTCCCACTGCTCCCACCCGCCCCACGGCCCCCACCCCTCCCACTGTCCCCACCCGCCCCACTGCCCCCACCCCTCCCACTGCCCCCACCCCTCCCACTGCCCCCACCCCTCCCACTGCCCCCACCCCTCCCACTGCCCCCACCCCTCCCACTGCCCCCACCCGCCCCACTGTCCCCACCCGCCCCACTGTCCCAAACCCTCCCATTGCCCCCACCCCTCCCACTGTCCCCACCCGCCCCACTGCCCCCACCCCTCCCACTGCCCCCACCCCTCCCACTGTCCCCACCCGCCCCACTGCCCCCACCCCTCCCACTGCCCCCACCCCTCCCACTGCTTCCACCCGCCCCACGGCCCCCACCCCTCCCACTGCCCCCACCCCTCCCACTGCCCCCACCCGCCCCACTGCCCCCACCCGCCCCACTGCCCCCACCCGCCCCACTGTCCCCACCCCTCCCACTGCCCCCACCCGCCCCACTGTCCCAAACCCTCCCATTGCCCCCACCCCTCCCACTGCCCCCACCCGCCCCACTGTCCCCACCCCTCCCACTGTCCCCACCCGCCCCACTGACCCCACCCCTCCCACTGCCCCCACCCCTCCCACTGCCCCCACCCGCCCCACTGTCCCCACCCGCCCCACAGTCCCCACCCCTCCCACTGCCCCCACCCGCCCCACTGTCCCAAACCCTCCCATTGCCCCCACCCCTCCCACTGTCCCCACCCGCCCCACTGCCCCCACCCCTCCCACTGCCCCCACCCCTCCCACTGCCCCCACCCCTCCCACTGCCCCCACCCCTCCCACTGTCCCCACCCGCCCCACTGCCCCAACCCCTCCCACTGCCCCCACCCCTCCCACTGCTCCCACCCGCCCCACGGCCCCCACCCCTCCCACCGCTCCCACGGCCCCCACTCCTCGCACGGCCCCCACCCCTCCCATTGTCCCCACCCGCCCCACTGCCCCCACCCCTCCTTCTGTCCCCACCCGCCCCACTGCCCCCACCCCTCCCACTGCCCCCACCCCTCCCACTGCCCCCACCCCTCCCACTGCCCCCACCCCTCCCACTGCCCCCACCCCTACCACTGCCCCCACCCGCCCCACTGTCCCCACCCGCCCCACTGTCCCAAACCCTCCCATTGCCCCCACCCCTCCCACTGTCCCCACCCGCCCCACTGCCCCCACCCCTCCCACTGCCCCCACCCCTCCCACTGCCCCCACCCGCCCCACTGCCCCCACCCCTCCCACTGCTCCCACCCGCCCCACGGCCACCACCCCTCCCACTGCCCCCACCCCTCCCACTGCCCCCACCCGCCCCACGGTCCCCACCCGCCCCACTGTCCCCACCCGCCCCACTGTCCCCACCCGCCCCACTGTCCCCACCCCTCCCACTGCCCCCACCCGCCCCACTGTCCCAAACCCTCCCATTGCCCCCACCCCTCCCACTGCCCCCACCCGCCCCACTGTCCCCACCCCTCCCACTGTCCCCACCCACCCCACTGCCCCCACCCCTCCCTCTGCCCCCACCCCTCCCACTGCCCCCACCCGCCCCACTGTCCCCACCCGCCCCACTGTCCCCACCCGCCCCACTGTCCCCACCCGCCCCACTGTCCCCACCCCTCCCACTGTTCCCACCCGCCCCACTGCCCCCACCCCTCCCACTGCCCCCACCCCTCCCACTGTCCCCACCCGCCCCACTGCCCCCACCCCTCCCACTGCCCCCACCCCTCCCACCGCTCCCACGGCCCCCACTCCTCGCACGGCCCCCACCCCTCCCACTGTCCCCACCCGCCCCATTGCCCCCACCCCTCCCACTGTCCCCACCCGCCCCACTGCCCCCACACCTCCCACTGCCCCCACCCCTCCCACTGCCCCCACCCCTCCCACTGCCCCCACCCCTCCCACTGCCCCCACCCGCCCCACTGTCCCCACCCGTCCCACTGTCCCAAACCCTCCCATTGCCCCCACCCCTCCCACTGTCCACACCCGCCCCACTGCCCCCACCCCTCCCACTGTCCCCACCCGCCCTACTGCCCCCACCCCTCCCACTGCCCCCACCCCTCCCACTGCCCCCACCCGCCCTACTGCCCCCACCCACCCCACTGCCCCCACCCCTCCCTCTGCCCCCACCCCTCCCACTGCCCCCACCCGCCCCACTGTCCCCACCCACCCCACTGTCCCCACCCGCCCCACTGTCCCCACCCCTCCCACTGTCCCCACCCGCCCCACTGCCCCCACCACTCCCACTGCCCCCACCCCTCCCACCGCTCCCACGGCCCCCACACCTCGCACGGCCCCCACCCCTCCCACGGTCCCCACCCGCCCCACTGCCCCCACCCCTCCCACTGCCCCCACCCCTCCCACTGCCCCTACCCCTCCCACTGCCCCCACCCGCCCCACTGCCCCCACCCGCCCCACTGCCCCCACCCCTCCCACTGCCCCCACCCCTCCCACTGCCCCCACCCCTCCCACTGCCCCCACCCCTCCCACTGCCCCCACCCCTCCCACTGCCCCCACCCCTCCCACTGCCCCCACCCCTCCCACTGCCCCCACCCCTCCCACTGCCCCCACCCGCCCCACGGTCCCCACCCGCCCCACGGTCCCCACCCGCCCCACGGTCCCCACCCCTCCCACTGCCCCCACCCCTCCCACTGTCCCCACCCGCCCCACTGCCCCCACCCCTCCCACTGCCCCCACCCCTCCCACTGCCCCCACCCCTCCCACGGCCCCCACCCGCCCCACGGCCCCCACCCGCCCCACGGCCCCCACCCCTCCCACGGCCCCCACCCGCCCCACTGCCCCCACCCCTCCCACGGCCCCCACCCGCCCCACTGCCCCCACCCCTCCCACGGCCCGTTGCTCCCAGCCTCCTGAGCCATTGCCTCCGTCGGTGCTTCCACCCATCGCCTCAGCTTGAGCCCGGCTCCACTCACCTTGTTGCCGTCGCTCTGAACCTTCCAGGCCCAAGACCAGCAGCCGGTAGCCATGACAACGGAAAGCAGCCAACGATGTTGCCATGAGCAACGGACGGAAACCGGCGTGGAGGGAAAAGCAATCGGGCCGGACTCGAAACAAGGTGGGGGAGAGTGTGTGTAACTCTACACAGACCCAGTGTGCCTAACCCTGTACAGACCTAACTGTATACCGACCCAGTGTGTGTAACTCTACACAGACCCAGTGTGCCTAACCCTATACAGACCTAACTGTATACCGACCCAGTGTGTGTAACTCTACACAGACCCAGTGTGCCTAACCCTATACAGACCTAACTGTATACCGACCCAGTGTGTGTAACTCTACACAGACCCAGTGTGCCTAACCCTATACAGACCTAACTGTATACCGACCCAGTGTGTGTAACTCTACACAGACCCAGTGTGCCTAACCCTATACAGACCTAACTGTATACCGACCCAGTGTGTGTAACTCTACACAGACCCAGTGTGCCTAACCCTATACAGACCTAACTGTATACCGACCCAGTGTGTGTAACTCTACACAGACCCAGTGTGCCTAACCCTATACAGACCTAACTGTATACCGACCCAGTGTGTGTAACTCTACACAGACCCAGTGTGCCTAACCCTATACAGACCTAACTGTATACCGACCCAGTGTGTGTAACTCTACACAGACCCAGTGTGCCTAACCCTATACAGACCTAACTGTATACCGACCCAGTGTGTGTAACTCTACACAGACCCAGTGTGCCTAACCCTATACAGACCTAACTGTATACCGACCCAGTGTGTGTAACTCTACACAGACCCAGTGTGCCTAACCCTATACAGACCTAACTGTATACCGACCCAGTGTGTGTAACTCTACACAGACCCAGTGTGCCTAACCCTATACAGACCTAACTGTATACCGACCCAGTGTGTGTAACTCTACACAGACCCAGTGTGCCTAACCCTATACAGACCTAACTGTATACCGACCCAGTGTGTGTAACTCTACACAGACCCAGTGTGCCTAACCCTATACAGACCTAACTGTATACCGACCCAGTGTGTGTAACTCTACACAGACCCAGTGTGCCTAACCCTATACAGACCTAACTGTATACCGACCCAGTGTGTGTAACTCTACACAGACCCAGTGTGCCTAACCCTATACAGACCTAACTGTATACCGACCCAGTGTGTGTAACTCTACACAGACCCAGTGTGCCTAACCCTATACAGACCTAACTGTATACCGACCCAGTGTGTGTAACTCTACACAGACCCAGTGTGCCTAACCCTATACAGACCTAACTGTATACCGACCCAGTGTGTGTAACTCTACACAGACCCAGTGTGCCTAACCCTATACAGACCTAACTGTATACCGACCCAGTGTGTGTAACTCTACACAGACCCAGTGTGCCTAACCCTATACAGACCTAACTGTATACCGACCCAGTGTGTGTAACTCTACACAGACCCAGTGTGCCTAACCCTATACAGACCTAACTGTATACCGACCCAGTGTGTGTAACTCTACACAGACCCAGTGTGCCTAACCCTATACAGACCTAACTGTATACCGACCCAGTGTGTGTAACTCTACACAGACCCAGTGTGCCTAACCCTATACAGACCTAACTGTATACCGACCCAGTGTGTGTAACTCTACACAGACCCAGTGTGCCTAACCCTATACAGACCTAACTGTATACCGACCCAGTGTGTGTAACTCTACACAGACCCAGTGTGCCTAACCCTATACAGACCTAACTGTATACCGACCCAGTGTGTGTAACTCTACACAGACCCAGTGTGCCTAACCCTATACAGACCTAACTGTATACCGACCCAGTGTGTGTAACTCTACACAGACCCAGTGTGCCTAACCCTATACAGACCTAACTGTATACCGACCCAGTGTGTGTAACTCTACACAGACCCAGTGTGCCTAACCCTATACAGACCTAACTGTATACCGACCCAGTGTGTGTAACTCTACACAGACCCAGTGTGCCTAACCCTATACAGACCTAACTGTATACCGACCCAGTGTGTGTAACTCTACACAGACCCAGTGTGCCTAACCCTATACAGACCTAACTGTATACCGACCCAGTGTGTGTAACTCTACACAGACCCAGTGTGCCTAACCCTATACAGACCTAACTGTATACCGACCCAGTGTGTGTAACTCTACACAGACCCAGTGTGCCTAACCCTATACAGACCTAACTGTATACCGACCCAGTGTGTGTAACTCTACACAGACCCAGTGTGCCTAACCCTATACAGACCTAACTGTATACCGACCCAGTGTGTGTAACTCTACACAGACCCAGTGTGCCTAACCCTATACAGACCTAACTGTATACCGACCCAGTGTGTGTAACTCTACACAGACCCAGTGTGCCTAACCCTATACAGACCTAACTGTATACCGACCCAGTGTGTTAACTCTACACAGACCCAGTGTGCCTAACCTATACAGACCTAACTGTATACCGACCCAGTGTGTTTAACTCTACACAGACCCAGTGTGCCTAACCCTATACAGACCTAACTGTATACCGACCCAGTGCGTTAACTCTACACAGACCCAGTGTGCCTAACCCTATACAGACCTAACTGTATACCGACCCAGTGTGTTAACTCTACACAGACCCAGTGTGCCTAACCCTATACAGACCTAACTGTATACCGACCCAGTGTGTGTAACTCTACACAGACCCAGTGTGCCTAACCCTATACAGACCTAACTGTATACCGACCCAGTGTGTGTAACTCTACACAGACCCAGTGTGCCTAACCCTATACAGACCTAACTGTATACCGACCCAGTGTGTTAACTCTACACAGACCCAGTGTGCCTAACCCTATACAGACCTAACTGTATACCGACCCAGTGTGTTAACTCTACACAGACCCAGTGTGCCTAACCCTATACAGACCTAACTGTATACCGACCCAGTGTGTTAACTCTACACAGACCCAGTGTGCCTAACCCTATACAGACCTAACTGTATACCGACCCAGTGTGTTAACTCTACACAGACCCAGTGTGCCTAACCCTATACAGACCTAACTGTATACCGACCCAGTGTGTGTAACTCTACACAGACCCAGTGTGCCTAACCCTATACAGACCTAACTGTATACCGACCCAGTGTGTTAACTCTACACAGACCCAGTGTGCCTAACCCTATACAGACCTAACTGTATACCGACCCAGTGTGTTAACTCTACACAGACCCAGTGTGCCTAACCCTATACAGACCTAACTGTATACCGACCCAGTGTGTGTAACTCTACACAGACCCAGTGTGCCTAACCCTATACAGACCTAACTGTATACCGACCCAGTGTGTGTAACTCTACACAGACCCAGTGTGCCTAACCCTATACAGACCTAACTGTATACCGACCCAGTGTGTTAACTCTACACAGACCCAGTGTGCCTAACCCTATACAGACCTAACTGTATACCGACCCAGTGTGTTAACTCTACACAGACCCAGTGTGCCTAACCCTATACAGACCTAACTGTATACCGACCCAGTGTGTGTAACTCTACACAGACCCAGTGTGCCTAACCCTATACAGACCTAACTGTATACCGACCCAGTGTGTTAACTCTACACAGACCCAGTGTGCCTAACCCTATACAGACCTAACTGTATACCGACCCAGTGTGTTAACTCTACACAGACCCAGTGTGCCTAACCCTATACAGACCTAACTGTATACCGACCCAGTGTGTGTAACTCTACACGACCCAGTGTGCCTAACCCTATACAGACCTAACTGTATACCGACCCAGTGTGTGTAACTCTACACAGACCCAGTGTGCCTAACCCTATACAGACCTAACTGTATACCGACCCAGTGTGTGTAACTCTACACAGACCCAGTGTGCCTAACCCTATACAGACCTAACTGTATACCGACCCAGTGTGTGTAACTCTACACAGACCCAGTGTGCCTAACCCTATACAGACCTAACTGTATACCGACCCAGTGTGTGTAACTCTACACAGACCCAGTGTGCCTAACCCTATACAGACCTAACTGTATACCGACCCAGTGTGTGTAACTCTACACAGACCCAGTGTGCCTAACCCTATACAGACCTAACTGTATACCGACCCAGTGTGTGTAACTCTACACAGACCCAGTGTGCCTAACCCTATACAGACCTAACTGTATACCGACCCAGTGTGTGTAACTCTACACAGACCCAGTGTGCCTAACCCTATACAGACCTAACTGTATACCGACCCAGTGTGTGTAACTCTACACAGACCCAGTGTGCCTAACCCTATACAGACCTAACTGTATACCGACCCAGTGTGTTAACTCTACACAGACCCAGTGTGCCTAACCCTATACAGACCTAACTGTATACCGACCCAGTGTGTTAACTCTACACAGACCCAGTGTGTGTAACACTATACAGACCTAACTGTATACCGACCCAGTGTGTGTAACTCTACACAGACCCAGTGTGTGTAACTCTATACAGACCTAACTGTATACCGACCCAGTGTGTGTAACTCTACACAGACCCAGTGTGCCTAACCCTATACAGACCTAACTGTATACCGACCCAGTGTGTGTAACTCTATACAGACCCAGTGTGCCTAACCCTATACAGACCTAACTGTATACCGACCCAGTGTGTATAACTCTACACAGACCCAGTGTGCCTAACCCTATACAGACCTAACTGTATACCGACCCAGTGTGTGTAACTCTACACAGACCCAGTGTGCCTAACCCTATACAGACCTAACTGTATACCGACCCAGTGTGTGTAACTCTACACAGACCCAGTGTGTGTAACTCTACACAGACCCAGTGTGCCTAACCCTATACAGACCTAACTGTATACCGACCCAGTGTGTGTAACTCTACACAGACCCAGTGTGCCTAACCCTATACAGACCTAACTGTATACCGACCCAGTGTGTGTAACTCTACACAGACCCAGTGTGCCTAACCCTATACAGACCTAACTGTATACCGACCCAGTGTGTGTAACTCTACACAGACCCAGTGTGCCTAACCCTATACAGACCTAACTGTATACCGACCCAGTGTGTGTAACTCTACACAGACCCAGTGTGCCTAACCCTATACAGACCTAACTGTATACCGACCCAGTGTGTGTAACTCTACACAGACCCAGTGTGTGTAACTCTATACAGACCTAACTGTATACCGACCCAGTGTGTGTAACTCTACACAGACCCAGTGTGTGTAACTCTATACAGACCTAACTGTATACCGACCCAGTGTGTGTAACTCTACACAGACCCAGTGTGCCTAACCCTATACAGACCTAACTGTATACCGACCCAGTGTGTGTAACTCTACACAGACCCAGTGTGCCTAACCCTATACAGACCTAACTGTATACCGACCCAGTGTGTGTAACTCTACACAGACCCAGTGTGCCTAACCCTATACAGACCTAACTGTATACCGACCCAGTGTGTTAACTCTACACAGACCCAGTGTGCCTAACCCTATACAGACCTAACTGTATACCGACCCAGTGTGTTAACTCTACACAGACCCGGTGTGCCTAACCCTATACAGACCTAACTGTATACCGACCCAGTGTGTGTAACTCTACACAGACCCAGTGTGCCTAACCCTATACAGACCTAACTGTATACCGACCCAGTGTGTGTAACTCTACACAGACCCAGTGTGCCTAACCCTATACAGACCTAACTGTATACCGACCCAGTGTGTGTAACTCTACACAGACCCAGTGTGCCTAACCCTATACAGACCTAACTGTATACCGACCCAGTGTGTGTAACTCTACACAGACCCAGTGTGCCTAACCCTATACAGACCTAACTGTATACCGACCCAGTGTGTGTAACTCTACACAGACCCAGTGTGCCTAACCCTATACAGACCTAACTGTATACCGACCCAGTGTGTTAACTCTACACAGACCCAGTGTGCCTAACCCTATACAGACCTAACTGTATACCGACCCAGTGTGTTAACTCTACACAGACCCAGTGTGTGTAACTCTATACAGACCTAACTGTATACCGACCCAGTGTGTGTAACTCTACACAGACCCAGTGTGTGTAACTCTATACAGACCTAACTGTATACCGACCCAGTGTGTGTAACTCTACACAGACCCAGTGTGCCTAACCCTATACAGACCTAACTGTATACCGACCCAGTGTGTGTAACTCTATACAGACCCAGTGTGCCTAACCCTATACAGACCTAACTGTATACCGACCCAGTGTGTATAACTCTACACAGACCCAGTGTGCCTAACCCTATACAGACCTAACTGTATACCGACCCAGTGTGTGTAACTCTACACAGACCCAGTGTGCCTAACCCTATACAGACCTAACTGTATACCGACCCAGTGTGTGTAACTCTACACAGACCCAGTGTGTGTAACTCTACACAGACCCAGTGTGCCTAACCCTATACAGACCTAACTGTATACCGACCCAGTGTGTGTAACTCTACACAGACCCAGTGTGCCTAACCCTATACAGACCTAACTGTATACCGACCCAGTGTGTGTAACTCTACACAGACCCAGTGTGCCTAACCCTATACAGACCTAACTGTATACCGACCCAGTGTGTGTAACTCTACACAGACCCAGTGTGCCTAACCCTATACAGACCTAACTGTATACCGACCCAGTGTGTGTAACTCTACACAGACCCAGTGTGCCTAACCTATACAGACCTAACTGTATACCGACCCAGTGTGTGTAACTCTACACAGACCCAGTGTGTGTAACTCTATACAGACCTAACTGTATACCGACCCAGTGTGTGTAACTCTACACAGACCCAGTGTATGTAACTCTATACAGACCTAACTGTATACCGACCCAGTGTGTGTAACTCTACACAGACCCAGTGTGCCTAACCCTATACAGACCTAACTGTATACCGACCCAGTGTGTGTAACTCTACACAGACCCAGTGTGCCTAACCCTATACAGACCTAACTGTATACCGACCCAGTGTGTGTAACTCTACACAGACCCAGTGTGCCTAACCCTATACAGACCTAACTGTATACCGACCCAGTGTGTTAACTCTACACAGACCCGGTGTGCCTAACCCTATACAGACCTAACTGTATACCGACCCAGTGTGTGTAACTCTACACAGACCCGGTGTGCCTAACCCTATACAGACCTAACTGTATACCGACCCAGTGTGTGTAACTCTACACAGACCCAGTGTGCCTAACCCTATACAGACCTAACTGTATACCGACCCAGTGTGTGTAACTCTACACAGACCCAGTGTGCCTAACCCTATACAGACCTAACTGTATACCGACCCAGTGTGTGTAACTCTACACAGACCCAGTGTGCCTAACCCTATACAGACCTAACTGTATACCGACCCAGTGTGTGTAACTCTACACAGACCCAGTGTGCCTAACCCTATACAGACCTAACTGTATACCGACCCAGTGTGTGTAACTCTACACAGACCCAGTGTGCCTAACCCTATACAGACCTAACTGTATACCGACCCAGTGTGTGTAACTCTACACAGACCCAGTGTGCCTAACCCTATACAGACCTAACTGTATACCGACCCAGTGTGTTAACTCTACACAGACCCAGTGTGCCTAACCCTATACAGACCTAACTGTATACCGACCCAGTGTGTTAACTCTACACAGACCCAGTGTGCCTAACCCTATACAGACCTAACTGTATACCGACCCAGTGTGTTAACTCTACACAGACCCAGTGTGCCTAACCCTATACAGACCTAACTGTATACCGACCCAGTGTGTTAACTCTACACAGACCCAGTGTGCCTAACCCTATACAGACCTAACTGTATACCGACCCAGTGTGTTAACTCTACACAGACCCAGTGTGCCTAACCCTATACAGACCTAACTGTATACCGACCCAGTGTGTTAACTCTACACAGACCCAGTGTGCCTAACCCTATACAGACCTAACTGTATACCGACCCAGTGTGTGTAACTCTACACAGACCCAGTGTGCCTAACCCTATACAGACCTAACTGTATACCGACCCAGTGTGTTAACTCTACACAGACCCAGTGTGCCTAACCCTATACAGACCTAACTGTATACCGACCCAGTGTGTTAACTCTACACAGACCCAGTGTGCCTAACCCTATACAGACCTAACTGTATACCGACCCAGTGTGTGTAACTCTACACAGACCCAGTGTGCCTAACCCTATACAGACCTAACTGTATACCGACCCAGTGTGTGTAACTCTACACAGACCCAGTGTGCCTAACCCTATACAGACCTAACTGTATACCGACCCAGTGTGTTAACTCTACACAGACCCAGTGTGCCTAACCCTATACAGACCTAACTGTATACCGACCCAGTGTGTTAACTCTACACAGACCCAGTGTGCCTAACCCTATACAGACCTAACTGTATACCGACCCAGTGTGTGTAACTCTACACAGACCAGTGTGCCTAACCCTATACAGACCTAACTGTATACCGACCCAGTGTGTGTAACTCTACACAGACCCAGTGTGCCTAACCCTATACAGACCTAACTGTATACCGACCCAGTGTGTGTAACTCTACACAGACCCAGTGTGCCTAACCCTATACAGACCTAACTGTATACCGACCCAGTGTGTGTAACTCTACACAGACCCAGTGTGCCTAACCCTATACAGACCTAACTGTATACCGACCCAGTGTGTTAACTCTACACAGACCCAGTGTGCCTAACCCTATACAGACCTAACTGTATACCGACCCAGTGTGTTAACTCTACACAGACCCAGTGTGCCTAACCCTATACAGACCTAACTGTATACCGACCCAGTGTGTGTAACTCTACACAGACCCAGTGTGCCTAACCCTATACAGACCTAACTGTATACCGACCCAGTGTGTTAACTCTACACAGACCCAGTGTGCCTAACCCTATACAGACCTAACTGTATACCGACCCAGTGTGTTAACTCTACACAGACCCAGTGTGCCTAACCCTATACAGACCTAACTGTATACCGACCCAGTGTGTGTAACTCTACACAGACCCAGTGTGCCTAACCCTATACAGACCTAACTGTATACCGACCCAGTGTGTGTAACTCTACACAGACCCAGTGTGCCTAACCCTATACAGACCTAACTGTATACCGACCCAGTGTGTGTAACTCTACACAGACCCAGTGTGCCTAACCCTATACAGACCTAACTGTATACCGACCCAGTGTGTTAACTCTACACAGACCCAGTGTGCCTAACCCTATACAGACCTAACTGTATACCGACCCAGTGTGTTAACTCTACACAGACCCAGTGTGCCTAACCCTATACAGACCTAACTGTATACCGACCCAGTGTGTGTAACTCTACACAGACTCAGTGTGCCTAACCCTATACAGACCTAACTGTATACCGACCCAGTGTGTTAACTCTACACAGACCCAGTGTGCCTAACCCTATACAGACCTAACTGTATACCGACCCAGTGTGTGTAACTCTACACAGACCCAGTGTGCCTAACCCTATACAGACCTAACTGTATACCGACCCAGTGTGTGTAACTCTACACAGACCCAGTGTGCCTAACCCTATACAGACCTAACTGTATACCGACCCAGTGTGTTAACTCTACACAGACCCAGTGTGCCTAACCCTATACAGACCTAACTGTATACCGACCCAGTGTGTTAACTCTACACAGACCCAGTGTGCCTAACCCTATACAGACCTAACTGTATACCGACCCAGTGTGTTAACTCTACACAGACCCAGTGTGCCTAACCCTATACAGACCTAACTGTATACCGACCCAGTGTGTGTAACTCTACACAGACCCAGTGTGCCTAACCCTATACAGACCTAACTGTATACCGACCCAGTGTGTTAACTCTACACAGACCCAGTGTGCCTAACCCTATACAGACCTAACTGTATACCGACCCAGTGTGTTAACTCTACACAGACCCAGTGTGCCTAACCCTATACAGACCTAACTGTATACCGACCCAGTGTGTGTAACTCTACACAGACCCAGTGTGCCTAACCCTATACAGACCTAACTGTATACCGACCCAGTGTGTGTAACTCTACACAGACCCAGTGTGCCTAACCCTATACAGACCTAACTGTATACCGACCCAGTGTGTTAACTCTACACAGACCCAGTGTGCCTAACCCTATACAGACCTAACTGTATACCGACCCAGTGTGTTAACTCTACACAGACCCAGTGTGCCTAACCCTATACAGACCTAACTGTATACCGACCCAGTGTGTTAACTCTACACAGACCCAGTGTGCCTAACCCTATACAGACCTAACTGTATACCGACCCAGTGTGTTAACTCTACACAGACCCAGTGTGCCTAACCCTATACAGACCTAACTGTATACCGACCCAGTGTGTGTAACTCTACACAGACCCAGTGTGCCTAACCCTATACAGACCTAACTGTATACCGACCCAGTGTGTGTAACTCTACACAGACCCAGTGTGCCTAACCCTATACAGACCTAACTGTATACCGACCCAGTGTGTGTAACTCTATACAGACCCAGTGTGCCTAACCCTATACAGACCTAACTGTATACCGACCCAGTGTGTGTAACTCTACACAGACCCAGTGTGCCTAACCCTATACAGACCTAACTGTATACCGACCCAGCGTGTGTAACTCTACACAGACCCAGTGTGCCTAACCCTATACAGACCTAACTGTATACCGACCCAGTGTGTGTAACTCTACACAGACCCAGTGTGCCTAACCCTATACAGACACAGACCTAACTGTATACCGACCCAGTGTGTGTAACTCTACACAGACCCAGTGTGCCTAACCCTATACAGACCTAACTGTATACCGACCCAGTGTGTGTAACTCTACACAGACCCAGTGTGCCTAACCCTATACAGACCTAACTGTATACCGACCCAGTGTGTGTAACTCTACACAGACCCAGTGTGCCTAACCCTATACAGACCTAACTGTATACCGACCCAGTGTGTTAACTCTACACAGACCCAGTGTGCCTAACCCTATACAGACCTAACTGTATACCGACCCAGTGTGTTAACTCTACACAGACCCAGTGTGTCTAACCCTATACAGACCTAACTGTATACCGACCCAGTGTGTGTAACTCTACACAGACCCAGTGTGTGTAACTCTATACAGACCTAACTGTATACCGACCCAGTGTGTGTAACTCTACACAGACCCAGTGTGCCTAACCCTATACAGACCTAACTGTATACCGACCCAGTGTGTGTAACTCTACACAGACCCAGTGTGCCTAACCCTATACAGACCTAACTGTATACGACCCAGTGTGTGTAACTCTACACAGACCCAGTGTGCCTAACCCTATACAGACCTAACTGTATACCGACCCAGTGTGTTAACTCTACACAGACCCAGTGTGCCTAACCCTATACAGACCTAACTGTATACCGACCCAGTGTGTGTAACTCTACACAGACCCAAGTGTGTAACCTACACAGACCCAGTGTGCCTAACCCTATACAGACCTAACTGTATACCGACCCAGTGTGTGTAACTCTACACAGACCCAGTGTGCCTAACCCTATACAGACCTAACTGTATACCGACCCAGTGTGTGTAACTCTACACAGACCCAGTGTGCCTAACCCTATACAGACCTAACTGTATACCGACCCAGTGTGTGTAACTCTACACAGACCCAGTGTGCCTAACCCTATACAGACCTAACTGTATACCGACCCAGTGTGTGTAACTCTACACAGACCCAGTGTGCCTAACCCTATACAGACCTAACTGTATACCGACCCAGTGTGTGTAACTCTACACAGACCCAGTGTGTTAACTCTATACAGACCTAACTGTATACCGACCCAGTGTGTGTAACTCTACACAGACCCAGTGTGTGTAACTCTATACAGACCTAACTGTATACCGAACCCCAGTGTGTGTAACTCTACACAGACCCAGTGTGCCTAACCCTATACAGACCTAACTGTATACCGACCCAGTGTGTGTAACTCTACACAGACCCAGTGTGCCTAACCCTATACAGACCTAACTGTATACCGACCCAGTGTGTGTAACTCTACACAGACCCAGTGTGCCTAACCCTATACAGACCTAACTGTATACCGACCCAGTGTGTTAACTCTACACAGACCCAGTGTGCCTAACCCTATACAGACCTAACTGTATACCGACCCAGTGTGTGTAACTCTACACAGACCCAGTGTGTGTAACTCTACACAGACCCAGTGTGTGTAACTCTACACAGACCCAGTGTGTGTAACTCTACACAGACCCAGTGTGCCTAACCCTATACAGACCTAACTGTATACCGACCCAGTGTGTGTAACTCTACACAGACCCAGTGTGCCTAACCCTATACAGACCTAACTGTATACCGACCCAGTGTGTTTAACTCTACACAGACCCAGTGTGCCTAACCCTATACAGACCTAACTGTATACCGACCCAGTGTGTGTAACTCTACACAGACCCAGTGTGTGTAACTCTACACAGACCCAGTGTGTGTAACTCTACACAGACCCAGTGTGTGTAACTCTACACAGACCCAGTGTGCCTAACCCTATACAGACCTAACTGTATACCGACCCAGTGTGTGTAACTCTACACAGACCCAGTGTGCCTAACCCTATACAGACCTAACTGTTTCCCGACCCAGTGTGTGTAACTCTACACAGACCCAGTGTGCCTAACCCTATACAGACCTAACTGTATACCGACCCAGTGTGTGTAACTCTATACAGACCCAGTGTGCCTAACCCTATACAGACCTAACTGTATACCGACCCAGTGTGTGTAACTCTACACAGACCCAGTGTGCCTAACCCTATACAGACCTAACTGTATACCGACCCAGTGTGTGTAACTCTACACAGACCCAGTGTGCCTAACCCTATACAGACCTAACTGTATACCGACCCAGTGTGTGTAACTCTACACAGACCCAGTGTGCCTAACCCTATACAGACCTAACTGTATACCGACCCAGTGTGTGTAACTCTACACAGACCCAGTGTGCCTAACCCTATACAGACCTAACTGTATACCGACCCAGTGTGTGTAACTCTACACAGACCCAGTGTGCCTAACCCTATACAGACCTAACTGTATACCGACCCAGTGTGTGTAACTCTACACAGACCCAGTGTGCCTAACCCTCTACAGACCTAACTGTATACCGACCCAGTGTGTTAACTCTACACAGACCCAGTGTGCCTAACCCTATACAGACCTAACTGTATACCGACCCAGTGTGTGTAACTCTACACAGACCCAGTGTGTGTAACTCTATACAGACCTAACTGTATACCGACCCAGTGTGTGTAACTCTACACAGACCCAGTGTGCCTAACCCTATACAGACCTAACTGTATACCGACCCAGTGTGTGTAACTCTATACAGACCCAGTGTGCCTAACCCTATACAGACCTAACTGTATACCGACCCAGTGTGTGTAACTCTACACAGACCCAGTGTGCCTAACCCTATACAGACCTAACTGTATACCGACCCAGTGTGTGTAACTCTACACAGACCCAGTGTGCCTAACCCTATACAGACCTAACTGTATACCGACCCAGTGTGTGTAACTCTACACAGACCCGAAGTGTGTGTAACTCTACACAGACCCAGTGTGCCTAACCCTATACAGACCTAACTGTATACCGACCCAGTGTGTGTAACTCTACACAGACCCAGTGTGCCTAACCCTATACAGACCTAACTGTATACCGACCCAGTGTGTGTAACTCTACACAGACCCAGTGTGCCTAACCCTATACAGACCTAACTGTATACCGACCCAGTGTGTGTAACTCTACACAGACCCAGTGTGCCTAACCCTATACAGACCTAACGTATACCGACCCAGTGTGTGTAACTCTACACAGACCCAGTGTGTGTAACCTATACAGACCTAACTGTATACCGACCCAGTGTGTGTAACTCTACACAGACCCAGTGTGTGTAACTCTATACAGACCTAACTGTATACCGACCCAGTGTGTGTAACTCTACACAGACCCAGTGTGCCTAACCCTATACAGACATAACTGTATACCGACCCAGTGTGTGTAACTCTACACAGACCCAGTGTGCCTAACCCTATACAGACCTAACTGTATACCGACCCAGTGTGTGTAACTCTACACAGACCCAGTGTGCCTAACCCTATACAGACCTAACTGTATACCGACCCAGTGTGTTAACTCTACACAGACCCAGTGTGCCTAACCCTATACAGACCTAACTGTATACCGACCCAGTGTGTGTAACTCTACACAGACCCAGTGTGTGTAACTCTACACAGACCCAGTGTGTGTAACTCTACACAGACCCAGTGTGTGTAACTCTACACAGACCCAGTGTGCCTAACCCTATACAGACCTAACTGTATACCGACCCAGTGTGTGTAACTCTACACAGACCCAGTGTGCCTAACCCTATACAGACCTAACTGTATACCGACCCAGTGTGTGTAACTCTACACAGACCCAGTGTGCCTAACCCTATACAGACCTAACTGTATACCGACCCAGTGTGTGTAACTCTACACAGACCCAGTGTGCCTAACCCTATACAGACCTAACTGTATACCGACCCAGTGTGTGTAACTCTACACAGACCCAGTGTGCCTAACCCTATACAGACCTAACTGTATACCGACCCAGTGTGTGTAACTCTACACAGACCCAGTGTGCCTAACCCTATACAGACCTAACTGTATACCGACCCAGTGTGTTAACTCTACACAGACCCAGTGTGCCTAACCCTATACAGACCTAACTGTATACCGACCCAGTGTGTTAACTCTACACAGACCCAGTGTGTGTAACTCTATACAGACCTAACTGTATACCGACCCAGTGTGTGTAACTCTACACAGACCCAGTGTGTGTAACTCTATACAGACCTAACTGTATACCGACCCAGTGTGTGTAACTCTACACAGACCCAGTGTGCCTAACCCTATACAGACCTAACTGTATACCGACCCAGTGTGTGTAACTCTATACAGACCCAGTGTGCCTAACCCTATACAGACCTAACTGTATACCGACCCAGTGTGTGTAACTCTACACAGACCCAGTGTGCCTAACCCTATACAGACCTAACTGTATACCGACCCAGTGTGTGTAACTCTACACAGACCCAGTGTGCCTAACCCTATACAGACCTAACTGTATACCGACCCAGTGTGTGTAACTCTACACAGACCCAGTGTGTGTAACTCTACACAGACCCAGTGTGCCTAACCCTATACAGACCTAACTGTATACCGACCCAGTGTGTGTAACTCTACACAGACCCAGTGTGCCTAACCTATACAGACCTAACTGTATACCGACCCAGTGTGTGTAACTCTACACAGACCCAGTGTGCCTAACCCTATACAGACCTAACTGTATACCGACCCAGTGTGTGTAACTCTACACAGACCCAGTGTGCCTAACCCTATACAGACCTAACTGTATACCGACCCAGTGTGTGTAACTCTACACAGACCCAGTGTGCCTAACCCTATACAGACCTAACTGTATACCGACCCAGTGTGTGTAACTCTACACAGACCCAGTGTGCTAACTCTATACAGACCTAACTGTATACCGACCCAGTGTGTGTAACTCTACACAGACCCAGTGTGTGTAACTCTATACAGACCTAACTGTATACCGACCCAGTGTGTGTAACTCTACACAGACCCAGTGTGCCTAACCCTATACAGACCTAACTGTATACCGACCCAGTGTGTGTAACTCTACACAGACCCAGTGTGCCTAACCCTATACAGACCTAACTGTATACCGACCCAGTGTGTGTAACTCTACACAGACCCAGTGTGCCTAACCCTATACAGACCTAACTGTATACCGACCCAGTGTGTGTAACTCTACACAGACCCAGTGTGCCTAACCCTATACAGACCTAACTGTATACCGACCCAGTGTGTTAACTCTACACAGACCCAGTGTGCCTAACCCTATACAGACCTAACTGTATACCGACCCAGTGTGTGTAACTCTACACAGACCCAGTGTGCCTAACCCTATACAGACCTAACTGTATACCGACCCAGTGTGTGTAACTCTACACAGACCAGTGTGCCTAACCCTATACAGACCTAACTGTATACCGACCCAGTGTGTGTAACTCTACACAGACCCAGTGTGCCTAACCCTATACAGACCTAACTGTATACCGACCCAGTGTGTGTAACTCTACACAGACCCAGTGTGCCTAACCCTATACAGACCTAACTGTATACCGACCCAGTGTGTGTAACTCTACACAGACCCAGTGTGCCTAACCCTATACAGACCTAACTGTATACCGACCCAGTGTGTGTAACTCTACACAGACCCAGTGTGCCTAACCCTATACAGACCTAACTGTATACCGACCCAGTGTGTTAACTCTACACAGACCCAGTGTGCCTAACCCTATACAGACCTAACTGTATACCGACCCAGTGTGTTAACTCTACACAGACCCAGTGTGCCTAACCCTATACAGACCTAACTGTATACCGACCCAGTGTGTGTAACTCTACACAGACCCAGTGTGCCTAACCCTATACAGACCTAACTGTATACCGACCCAGTGTGTGTAACTCTACACAGACCCAGTGTGCCTAACCCTATACAGACCTAACTGTATACCGACCCAGTGTGTGTAACTCTACACAGACCCAGTGTGCCTAACCCTATACAA